>NW_006399814.1:7577479-7647440 GCF_000299155.1 Elephantulus edwardii
CACAGCACAGAGTGGACACACTTGCCTCCAGATATGTACCTTAGGCAAGGGCATTAAGAAGATTAAAAATCAAAGGGTGAAAACATTTGCATCAAGCAAATAGCCAGAAGCAAGGAGCCATGGCGATAATCTCTGTTAAACAGACCTGAAGTCAGAATCTACAAGAGACCGAGAAGAGCACTGTGTAAACCCACCAAGAGCACACACCATCATAAACACTCAGGCGCCCAGTAACAGAGTTCCCAAACACAGAACAGACTCCAAGGAATCGCTAAGAGAAACTGGCCCTTGTGCAGTAACGCTGAGTACCATCGAGTTGGAACCAACACACAGCTGACCCTCCGGTGGGTTTTCAGAAAGCAGTTAATCCCATGGGAGGAGACTGCCCATCTTTCTCCTGCAGAGCAGTGAGTGGATTTGAACCGTGTACCTTTGTGTTGACTGTGCGATGCCCTACCATCACAGCAATAGTTGTTATGTGCCATCAAGTCGCTTGAGACGCATAGGGATCCTATGTGCAATATCTGAAGCCTGCCCCGTCCTGAGCCAGTCTTGTGGACTCCGACACACCTGCCCCCACTGCCCCAGTCACTGTATCAATCCATCTCATCCAGGGTCTTCCTCTCCTGCGCTGTCTCTCCACCTGTCCAGGCATGATGTCCTTCTCCAAGGACTTGTCTCTCCTGGCCATGTGCCCAGAGTATGGCAGTAATAGTTGTTGTTGTTGTTGTTATGTGCCGTCGAGTCGTTTGCGACTCATAGCGACCCTATGCACAACAACCCTAAACCCTGCTCTATCCTGCGCCAACTGCACTGCCTCTGACACACCCATCCCGATTACCCCAGTCACCGAATCAATCCATTTCATAGAGGGTCTTCCCCTCCTGCGCTGTCCCTCCACCCTCCCAAGCATGATGTCCCTCTCCAAGGACCCGTCCCTCCTGGCAACATGTCCAAAGTATGTCAGATGAAGCCCCAGAATCCTTGCCTCCAAGGAGTAGCTTGGTTTAATCCTCTCCAAGATGAATGTGTTTGTTTTCCTGGCAGTCCATGCAGTAATAGTAGGGTACTAAAACACCCCACTTTTGATGATGGACAGAACAGAAATAAAGATACAGAAGATCTGAAGAACATACAGGTTTTCCTCATCCGCAAAACACTCCACTCCACAACGGCACCTCAGGTCATGCAGGCCACGTCTCCAAAGCTCCTTGAGGGAGCCTGTCACCCGGCACAAAGCTTTTCCTGGACAGGGGCGCTCACGGGGCCCTCAGAGGGAGAACCCGCTGATGACTGATCTTACACGCCTGCCATGCGCCTGTGTCTCACACTCCTGCCATGTGCCCGGCTGCTGTGCACTCGTGTCTTACACGCCTGCTGTGCACCCACCCCTTACACACCTACTGTGCTCCTGTGTCTCACACGCCTGCTGTGCACCTGCATCTTCCACACCTGCTGTGCAACCGCACCTCACACGCCTGTCAATGTGCCCGTGTCTCACACACCTCCTGTGCGTCAGGCTCGTTGCACCCACATCTTACACGCCTGCCGTCCACTCACACCTCACACACCTGCCGTGAGCCCACTTCTGATGCTGCTGAGGACAGCACAGGTGTGGAGTCTGAGGACTGTGTGTGGCCTCAGAGTAAAACGCGGGTCCTGCCCAGGGTCACACAGGTCACTCCTGGCAGCAGAACTTCACACCTAGTCCTGACTCACTCTGGAGTTCTCAAACCATAGCCCCTGAGCCAGGAACCTCCTCCGTGTCTCAGGGTCCTCACACGGAGAATGGCGCAGTCTCATCTCCCTGTGGGGTGCTGTGAGGTTGAGGGTGATCATTACATGTCCACCATGCACTTGGCATGGCGCCTGGCCCACGGTGTGTGCCAGGAATTGTGTATTGTCATCTGATTATTCTTATGAGCGCCACTTCTAATCCATCAGGAGCCCGGCCGGTGCAGTGGACACATGCTGGACTACTGACCAAAGGTCACCTGAAGGCAGAGCTTTCTAATATACCCAGCTCTTCTAGCTGCCCCAGCTTGTCTCTAGAGGCTGCCTACTGGAGAGTTCCTGATGTCCACAGGACCTTTGAGGAGTTCTGTCAACACTCACAAAGGACAGTGAGATGGGGTGGGGTGAACAGTGAGATGGGGTAGGGGTGGACAGAAGCTCTGGACCAGCCAGGCATGGACTTGTCACAGTTCTGGTAGCCACAGCTGTGGACTCAGGGAGAGGACTTTGATGTTCACAGTTTTAAACTGGGGGAGGGAACTCTGATGACCACAGCTGTGCATTGGAGGGGGGAGGGGACCCTGATGACCACAGCTGTGCACTGGGGGAGGGGACTCTGATGACCTCAGCTGTGCACTGGAGGGAGGGAATATCTGATGACCTCAGCTGTGCATTGGTGGTGAGGGTGGGCGGCTCTGCTCCTTTCTAGGCTCCTGGAGGGTGAGCCAGCTGTTGTTCAGTGTGGCGGACACAGCTCGGGGCCTGACATCCTCCATCCATTCTCTGCCCCACAGGGTCCAGCACGAGGCACCTGACGATGGTCAGTGTCCTCCTCATCCCCCATCCTGTCCCCCAGGAGGGACCCTGTCATCCTGTCTCTGCGCTTGGGGGGCAGCAAAGAGACTGCCAGTCTCAGGGTGAGGTCAGGCCGAGGGGGCTGGGCTAGCGCCACTTGGCTGCTGGCCAGGACATGGCCCCCAGGGGACAGCTGTGCCTCCCGGAGAATAGAAGGCGCCTAATCCGGGGATTTGCCGTGAAAGCCGGGACAGGCCCATCACTCATCACGGGCACGGCCGGCCACGCTGCGTCTTTAGGAGGAATTTCTGGATCTTGGTGGTAACGTGCACTGATCCCCGGACAAACTCTCCGAAAGCGGCGGCAGCACCAGGTCAGCTCCACGCGTTAACCCTCTGCATGCCGCGGCTCTACGGGGCCCTGGGTCCTGTCGGCTGGGCCACCGACACTGACTCACAGCGAGAGGACAGCAAGGGATTCTCCAGGCTGGACCATGGCCTCACCTGGCTGGGGAGAGGACAGTGAGGGGGCACCTCTGCCCACAGCTCTTGTCCTGGTGCTGCAGTGGGTATCGGAGCAGGTGTGCACGGCTCAGTAGCGAGGCTGGAAATGGCAGGGCCGTGCACAGCACAGCAACCCGACTGCTCTTGGCAACGATGCTCCATCTCCCTCCTCTCTCCCTCGGACACAAAGGGACAAAGCCCGAGTGCAGCGCTGGAACAGACACTCACAGGAGGCTCACCGGAGCTCACCGGAGCACAGAGGGCAGGAGGCTGGGGATTAGCCGGCAGCTTCTGGAAACCCGACATGAGTTTTTGTCCACAGCGCTCAGCACAGCCTGGCGTGGAGCAAGAGCCCAGATGTCCCTGCAGTACAGCCACTCTCTCCTGTGCACACTCACCTCATAAACAGAAATACACACACACACACACAGCCACACTCAAAGCTGTACATCCTCACCTCCTCTCCAGGCACCCTGTCCAGGCAGTCTCCACAGCGTCACACACCTGCACACATTCACTCCACACATGCTCACAGCCACACACGTCTACACACACTCCTGACACACATCCTTGTACACATCCCTGCACACACATACACACTCATCTCCATGCATCCTACACACTTGGACACACACCTGTACACTCACCTCACACCCAGGCACCTGTACACACACCTACACACATCCAGTCCACACACGTAGGCACTCCTGTGCAGACTCACCTTGTATACACTCCCTCGACACACAGCCGCACACACGCCATGTACAACCACACACTCATCTGTACACACTCAGTTCACATAGGCACCACACGCGTGAACACTCACTAAGTGGACCCAGGGCTTCTCCAGAACCTAGTTCACACACAGAGAGAGGACCGGAACCTTCCTCAGACCTGCAGGCGGTGATTAAACACACTCCCAGCCGGACAGCGTCCTGCCTGGCCCATCAGCAGCCTTCCGGAACTGCAGCCCAGCCCTGCATCTGTCTGTGGAGGCCTGGTTGGCCCAGGCAGCTGGGCAGCCCCTCAGGCCACAGGGCTCTCGAGGGCCTGCCTCTCCAGCCCCTGCCCCCATAGACAAGGTGGGAGGGTAGCTCTGGGTTCCGGGTAGCAGCCCCTGCAGCGGCTGCCTCTGTGAGCAAGAATGTGCTGGCACCTGCAGGTGAAGAATCCGGCGAACAGAACCTGGAACAGCCTTCCGTTCCTCACCTGGAAGGGCACCTGTGCCGCCTCCTCCCTGCAGCCTGCCTTGACTGCACCCGCCACACCTCTCACTCTACGTCCTGTCCTTCCTAGAAAGCAAAGCCTTCATCCTTTTCAGCACGCACACAGTAGGTGCTCAATGAATGCTGATCCAGGCATGACACCATTAACTGACCAGACGCGAGCCCTGAAGGCCTGTCCTCTCCTGAGACTACAGCTGGCATCCCCTGTCCCTAAGGCCGCCTCAGCCCCCACACACAGCAGAGCGACCAGTGTGGCCACAACGAGCTCCTTCTGCACAGTGCAGATGGAAAGGGGGCGGAGGGGCGTGTTTGTGGACACCGACACCCAGGGCCAGCTTGCAGAGCGCTTGATGCTGGACAATTACTGCATGTTGTCCCATGTTCACTCACTTGCCAACACGGTGCTCCCGCAAGCCACTGTGAAGAGGCACGCTCTGCCACCTGTTTCAAACACCAGCACATTTCAGCAGCGCTGAGATCAAGACAGACTAGCAGGAAAGGGCTGGCCATCCACGGCCGAAGATCAGCCAATGAAAATCCTGGGGACCCGTTAGAGCACTGTCCAGTTCAGCACTGGAAGGTGGGAACCCTCGACCAGACCAGGAAGGCTGACGACCGACTGTGATGGTGGCGTGGGCCCGGGTGGCGCTCTGTTCTGAGGGGTAGCGGTCACTATTACCCAATGTGATTGGACGACAGATATCAGGACTCCCCACAAGCCACATACAGGCTTTCTTCCAGGGTTTCACAAGCCGTAACAGAGGGGTTCCTGCCCTGGAGTTTAAGTGAAAGGAAACTGGTGCAAATCTTAGGAGGCCTGAAGTCAAGAGCTAAAAATACCCAAACCCAAATCATTGTCATTGACCTGACTCCCACACACAGCAGCCCTCACCTCACAGGGTAGCTGTCAAGTGCTATCTAGTACAACTCAGCGACCCTTTGGACAGCTGACCTTGCCATCCTCACCATCTCTGACATGCCAGAGCCCATTGCTGAAGTCACGACGTCAATCCATATCACTGGGGTCTTCCTTTCACTGACCCTCCACCTTTCCAAGCATGATGGCCCCTTCCCCTTCCAGGAAGAGCCTCACCTAGCTACATGTCCAAAATATGAGAGATGAAGCCTCCAAGGAAATCTCCGGCTGCACTTTTCCCAAGACGTATCTGTTTGATCTTTTGGCCGTCCATGGGATATTCATTGCTATTCTCCAGCAACACAACTCAAAGGCATCCATTCTTCTTCTGTCATCCTTATTCACGGTCTGGCTCAAATACGTAGCAGGTGATTGAGAAGACCATGCCTGAATCAGGCGTCCCTTAGTTTTCAAGCTGACATCACATTGCTCTTTATAATTTTAGAGAGGTCCCTGACAGTGGACTTGCCCAATGCAATATGTCTCCTAATTTCCTGACCCAAGGGTGTCCACTATGGGTCCAAGGAAGATGAAGTCATTGGCAGCTTCAACCCTTTCTCCATCCTGCCCAACCAGATGCCCAGGGTGAAATCTTTATCGGAGCAGATTGCCCCGTCTTTCTCTTGAAGAGCTGGTGGTGGAGTCACACACTGACCTTTTACAGGAAGCCCTACTCTGCGCCAGGGAACGGTACACCTTGAACATGGACTTGACAGCACCCAATAGCAAAACAAAGAGAATTAGTTGCTGCTGATGTGCAGTTCTAACTCCTAGTGACCCCGTGGACAACAGAATCAAACAGTGTCCAACCCTGAGTCATTCTCATAACCCTGAGGTGCTGGCCCATCGTGTCCACCGTCTCATGGATGGTCTAGCCCTTTTTCACTGAAGATCTGCTTTTCCAGGCAGGATGACTTCCCCTTGGGACAGGTCCCTCCTGGCAACTCGTCCAAAGTCTACGAGACAAAGCCTCACCCTCCTTGGCTTGTAAGGAACAGTCCAGATGCACTTCTTCCAATGAGATCTGCTTCTTCTTTCAGAAATTCATGGTACATTCAGTATTCTTTGCCTACACCACAAGAGAGAGGGAAGACCCTTACTTGCGCACCACTTAGTGCCAGAAAAGAGTCTGTAAATGCTCCGTACTGTACAATTCCAGCCATGGAACAGTCTAGAAAAGGCAAAATCATAGAGAGACTTTCAGATGGATCTCAGCTGAAAGAAAACAGAACCAGAGGAATGTCGATCTGTGCTTCATTGATTATGCAAAGACATTTGAAAGTACAGATCACAACAAATTGAGGCTAACTCAGAAGAATGGGAATCCTAGAACACTCGATTGTGCTCATGCAAAACCTATTCTTGGATCAGGAGGCTGTCTGTCATCAGAACAAGTCAAGAAAAAAACACCACATAGTTCAAAATTAGGAAAGGAGTGTGTCAGAGATGGTCCTGTCTCCATACCGTTTCGATCTGTACGCAGAATATTCGAGAAGCTGAACTTTACGAGGAGTGTGGGATCAAATCTGAGGAAGACTCATCAACAACCTGCATTCTGCACTTGACACAACCTTGCTTGCTGAAACTGAGGAGGACCTGAAGCATGTGCTGCAGAAGGTCGAAGACTGAAGTCTTCAATATAGATGAATGCTTAACATCAAGAAGACAAAGATTCTCACCACTGGGCCAACTGACAGCTGGAGATGGAGATGAAATTGACATGAAAATGGAGAAGAAATTGAGGTTGTTAACAATTTCAGCTTGCACACCTCCACAATCAACACTCTTCGCACCAGCAGTTGGGAAATCAAAAGACAAACTGCACTGGGAAAATCTGTCAGCAACCTCTTCAGAGCACTGAAGTGCACCGATGTCAAGTCTGGAGACTAAGGTGACCGTGATCCAGGCCATGGACTTTGCAGTTACATGCTATGCATCAAAGGGCTGGGCAGTGACTTAAGGATAATAGAAGAAAAACCGATACCTTTGGTTGTGGTGCTGGAGAAGAGTATTGAACAGACAATGGACCACCAAGAGAACAAATAGATGTGTTTTGGAGAGGGTGAAACCAAACTTCTCTTTGGAGGCAAAGATTGTGATGCTCTGTCTCGCACACCTTGGGCATGTAGCCAGGAGAGACCAGTTCTTGGAGAAGAAAGGGTGGAGGGACAGCGCAGGAGAGGAAGACCCTGGATGAGATGGATTGACAAAGTAACTGGGGCAATGGGATTAGGTGTGTTGGAGTCAGTGAGACTGGCTCAGGAAAGATCAAGGTTCAGAGCTGTTATATATAGGGTCACTATGAGTCGCAGGTGACTTGACAACAAACAACAACAACAACAACAACAACAACGAGAGCCTGTGACCAGGCCAGTGGTTGCCTGAGTGCAGGCTGGAGAGGTGAGTCGGTGGAGACCTAGGAATGTTTCTCCTTGTTGTTATTATTAGGTGTCATGGAGTCAAAGACAACACTTGGCGACCCCAGGAAAAGCAGAGGTGAGCTGTGCCGTGCCAGGGAACTGCTCGGGTGGGTAAATTCTTCCCCATGCTACTGCAAAGGAGGACAGGTCACATTCTGCATGTGTCAGAACTCACGAGATTGTACAGAACAAAGAGTGAAGGCTTTGTACGTTGTGTTATTGCGAGGTGCTGTCCATCCAGCTGTGACTCATAGTGACCCTGTGAAAAGCAGATCGGACCCCGCCCTGTCCTGTCCTCATCGTCTCAAGCCCACTGTCACTGTGTCGATCCGCTCATTGATGGTCTTCCTCTCTCTCATTGACCGTCCACCTTTCCCAGCAAAATGCCTTTCTCCAAGGACTGGCCCCTCTTGACAACATGTCCTAAGTGTGTGAGATGAAGCTCTGCTCTCCTTGCATCTAAAGAACACTCTGGTTGCACTTTCTCCAAGACATCTGTTCGGTTTTTTACAGTCCATGGTATATTCAATACTCTTCTCCAACATCACAACTCAAAAGCAGTGATTCGGTGAGCTCTGGTGACCTAGTGGCAAGAAGCTGCACTGCAACCCCTGAGGTGCGTGGTTCGAATCCACCAGATGCTCTGCTGAGAAGGCAGGACAATCTCCTCCTGTACCAATCAGATCCGATTTGATGGTACGCACACAACAAATAATAAAAAGGTTTTAAAAAATAAAAAAGCAGTGATTCTTCTTCCATCTTCTTCATTCATTGTGCAACTTTCAGATGCATAAGTAGCAAATAAAAATACCCTGGCTTGGATCAGGTGCACTTTAGTCTTCAAACTGGTATGCTTTTTTTAGTACTTTAGGGAGATCCTTGACAGCTGGTTTCTCCAGTGCAACAAGCCTTCTGAAATCTTGACTGCTGCTACTACGGTTGTGAGTGGACCCAGGTATAGTGTGAGTATTGACAACTTCAATCTTCTCCATCAATCATAATGTTGCTTATTGGCCCAGTGGCAAAAATTTTTGTTTTCTTGATGCTGAGACATAATCCATTTAGAAGGCTGTTGTCTCTGATCTTCTTCAGTGAGTTCTTCGTATCTTCTTCACTTTCTGCAAGCAAGGTGGTGTCATCTGCATAATACAGGTTGATGAGTCTTCCTCCAATTCTGATGCTAGCCTTCTTCGTAGAGGTCAGATTCTCAAACAATTTGTTCAGCATACAGACTGAACAGGTGTGGAGAGAGGGTACAACGGCGGCACATGCTTTTCTCTATTCTAAACCACCCAGTGTTCTCTTGTTCTGTTCACATAACTGCTTCCTGGCCTATTCAGAGGTTTTGTGTGGTCACAACTAAGTGTTCTGGAATTCCCAACCTTCTCAATGTTATCCATAATCTGTTACAATCTACACAGTCAAATGGCTTTGCATACTCAATAAGACACAAGTAAACATATTTCTGATAGTCTCTACTTTTCACCAAGATCCACCTGACAAGAGCCACAAGGGAGCTCTGGCAGCCTAGTGGGTAAGAAGCTGGGCTGGCAAATCAGACATTTATGGTTTGAATGCACCATCTGATCCAAAAAGGTGCGCAATCTCCTCCTGTGTAACTTACAGGCTCTGAGCTGCTGGAGGGTCACATATGAGCTGGTTCTGATTCAACAGCAATGCGTGAGACAGTCTGCTGGCGTTACCACCTCCGTCTGCCAGTTTGCTGGCCTGTGGTGGCTTGTGTGCGTGTGGTGGTGTTGCTGGAAGCAAGGCAATGGGTAGGTCAAATACCAGCAGGGTCACCCACAGTGGACAGGGAGCAGCAGAGCTTCCAGACTAGAAGCACGACTGGCCACCCACGTCTGAAATAAGAGGCCTTGGAGAACTCTGTGTCTAATGGATGAGTCTGTTGTCATTAGAACAGTTGCCATCAAGTGGACTCCAACTCACAGTGCCCCTTCACAGGACAGAAGGAGATGGTCCTGCACTGTCTCCAAGGTGATGTGTGAGCCCGTCATGGTGTCACCGTGTCCAGCCACCTCATAGAGGGTTCCTAGGATTTTCACTGACCCTTGACTTTACCAGTCCTGATGTCTTTTGCAGCCACTGGTTCTTTCTGACGATGCCTCCAAGGTCCGTGGGCTGAGGTCTCACGGCCTGGCTTCTCAGTAGTGCTCTGGAGGTGTTTCTCAGTCTGATTTGCACATTCTTCTGGCAATCTGAGGTGTATGTCATAGAGTTTGCCAAAACCACAGTTCCAATGTGTCAGTTATGTACTGGAAACTATGGACTTTTGTCAACAGTGGAAAGTATCAATGCTTAATTAGTTAGTTCGTAAAAAAATGTATCCACTTTGGTTGCTCCACTGCAACAAATGTACCACTGGAGCTAAGACCTCAGTGACAGGAGAAGCTGTGCAGGGAGAGAAGGACATAAGGGAACTCCCCTACTCTCTGCAGGTAACAACATGGGTTAAGGGTTGGGTTATTAACAAAAAGGTTGGCAGTTCAAACTCACCAGCTGCTCAGTGGGCAGAGTGTAAGGCAGGCTCCCCCTGCTAAGACCAGCTGCTGTGGAAACCTGGTGGAGGGCTGTCACGAACTGTCATCAGCTTGATGGTAATGGGTTTGGTTTGAGATTTGTATTTTCTGCATAATTTAATGTTGTTGTTGTCATGTGCCATCGAGTTGCTTGTAACTCATAGTGGCCCTGTGTCCAACAGCTCTGCAGCCTGCTACATCCTGTGCCAACTTTGCTGTCTCTGATACACCTACCTCCATTACCCTGGTCACTAAGTAAATCCATCTCCTCCAGGGTCTTGCTCTCTTGTGCTGTCCCTGCATTCGTCCAAGCATGACGTCCCTCTCCAAGGACTGGTCCCTCCTTGCAACATACCCAAAGTATGTCAGACGAAGCTTCAGAATCCTTGCTTCCAAGGAGCAGCCTGGTTTCACCCTCTCCAGGATGAACCTGTTTGTTCTCCTAGCAGTCCATGATATATTAAATACTCTTCTCCAGTACCACAGCTCAAAAGCATTAATTCTCCTTCTAGTCATTGTCCAGCTTTCTGGCACACAGCAAGTAATTGTGAAGACCATGGCCTGGATCAGGGACACCTTAGTCTCCAGATTGGCATATTGCTCTTCAACACTCTGGAGGGGTCTCTGACAACAGATTTTCCCCAACGCAATTCATCTATTGATTTCCTGGCTGCTGGTACCAAGAGTCTCTGTTGATCATGGAGCCAAGCAAACGAAAACTGTTAACAATCTCAATCTCTTCACCATCTATTATGATACTACCAATCAGCCCAGTGGTGAGAATCAACCTAAAACTAGTTGTAAAAATAGTCTATTGAATGAGAAGAGAGAAGAGGAGGAGGAAGAGTAGAAAGAAGGAGCAGCACCGAGCTAAGGGGTGGAGGCTGTGTGGGGAGACATCTGTCCAATGTCTGTCCCCTTGGCTCCTGCTGTCCCTGGTCTCCCTGTGGTCAGCTCCCCAGGCTGAAGATACACGGCTCACAATGCCACAAAGTCCACACTTCCCATGGGCACTGCCAAGGCGCAACGGCCTTTCACGCTGAGTAGCCCTGGCCACAGCCCCTGGACAGCGGAGCTGGGGGTGGATCCGGCCAGGAACACTCTGCAGTGGGCCAGGAACACCTCGGGCATCACGGGGGCATTTCTGTACCAGCCCCAAAAGCGGCCCCCATTCTTCACTGACAGCTGATTAAAGAGGAATGCAGCAGCGGGCCGTAAACGGCTTTGCAAAGACAACAGGCCGCTGGCTTCAGAGCCCGCCTGATCCCGGCGGGGCGCTGGTTTTGAAGGATACATTCGGGGCAGGCCTGGCCCTTTCGGGCTGACCTGGGGCATTTCTTCTTTGGTCATTTTGGCAGGACAGAGAGTGGTGGGCCAGGGTGCCGGCAGCTTATACACTGGTTGTCTTCCTGGGACACCGGACGGGTGACAAACTGACCAGTCGGCATGATCCATGTGAGGCCTCGGCTGGGGTGTGGGGTTGAGGAGGGTGAGGCTGGAACCCACTCTGTCCACAGTGTGGGGAGACATCTGTCCAATGTCTGTCCCCTTGGCTCCTGCTGTCCCACCTCTGTGGTCTTAAGGTCCTTGAGTAAATGCCAACTCCTGGGGACTCACGTGTGCAGCATGGAACGTTTCTGTGGGCTTGTCTCAGCTGCGACCTTTACAGAGGAGGCCTGGTGGAGCAGTGGTGAAGCACTTGGACGCTAACCAAAAGGTCAGTGACAGAACCCACCAGCTGCTCGGAGGGAGACCAATGGGGCAGGTGGCTTCTGGAAGGGTTACAGCCGTGGGGATCGGATGGGGCAGACAGAGACCCTGTCCTCCAGCGTCACTGGGAGTTAGAACCTACTAAATGACAAGAGGTCTTATTTTCATTAATCTCTAAGGAAACAAACAACATCTTTGTTTAACTCAAGATAACAAAAATCCTCACCATCAGACTAACAGGCAACATCATGGTAGATGGAGAAAAGATTCAAACTGTCAAAGACTTCATCTTACTTGGATCCACAGTCAACATCCTTGGTTCGAGCAGTCAGGAAATCAGGAGACGTACTGCACTGGGAAAGTCTGCAGTCAGGGACCTCTCCAAATTACTGAAGAGCAATGATGTCAGTTTGAGAACTGATTCAGGCCATGGTCTTTCCAGTTACTTGCTATGTATCCATATAAGAGCTGGACAATGAATAAGGATGACAGAAGAATTATTGACGCCTTTGGGTTGTGGTGCTGGAGAAGAGCGCTGAACATCGCATGGACGCTGACAGAACAAATACAACGCCTTGGAGAAGGAGCAGCCCGAGTGCTCCTCGGAGGCAAAGGTGATGAAGCTTCATTTCACATATTTTGAGGATGTTGCTTGGAAAGGTGGAGGGTCGGTGAGGGAAAGAAAGACCCTCAACCAGATGGACTGACACAGTGACTGCAGGAATGGGCTCCAGTGTGTCAGAGACGATGAGGATAGAACTGGACAGGACAGGGCTCAGGTCTGTGACTCAGAGGTCACCGTGAGACCCAACAACAACATGGGAGCCAAGGCCTGGCTGTGTCTGCCCGGGGCTGGAGGTGACTCAGGACTGGGCAGTGTTCTGTCAGCTGACACAGTCACTAGGATCAGAATTGACTCAATAGCTCCTAACATCTTCTCTGATTCACTGACTAGGTTCAAAGCATCAGCCTTTAGGTTAAAATAGTTGTACACAAGCTATTTGCACCACCTTGGAATAACCCCCCACCTCCCGTCCACTGATGACAGCTCCATAAGCCACCAGGTATGGCAGCGGGAACGCCAGCTCCTGGTAAGCACACGTGCTCACTGAACACCAGCCAGCATAGCCCCTGGGGCTGCAGACCCTGACCACACTCAGCTGCTCACCAAAAGGTCAAGTCCACTCAGCAATACGGTGGAAGAAAGACCCGGCACTAAAATGGTCACACAACGAGCCACTGGAAACCTGTGGACGCCCATGCCACTCTGACGCACAGGGGGTCGCCAGGAGTCCAGGGGCTCAGCGGCAGCTGGTTAAGCATTACCTGCCCTGTTTCCTGCTTTGCAACTCAGCCTCACCTCCTCCAGGAAGCCTTCCTGGCCTGGCTGCCCAGAGTCCACTCAGGTTCTAGTGAGGACCCGTAAGAGCATCTGGGAATCCTTGAGGTCCTGCTGGCCACGCAGACGGAGGCCTGGGTGGCCCTGATTAAGGCTTTTTCCCGCTCAGCTGACAGGAGTTCTATCTGATTACTGTTTGCTGTGACCCTGTGCTGGAGGGTTCCTGGCTGACTGGATAGATCATCCCTGGCCACCCTTGAACGCAGCCCCCCAAGCTGCACAGTGGGACAATGTGGTCTACCCACACCGGCAGGGACGGTGGTCTTGGGAGCCTTCCAGCCCACACCCTAGACCCTCAGTCCCATGGGTGGGAGACAGAGAGATTTCAACTGTCAGCTGCCTGTGCGAGTGTGGCCACGGCTGAGAGCCGCACTGGGCCTGGGGTTCTGGCCCCCTGGCTGGTCACTGCAGGAGGACTTCAGCTGAGATCCCTGCAGGGCCCTGCAGGCTGTCGGCTGGTTGCCGCTGCATGAACACATACTCAGACAGCATCTGTGTATCAGAGTGTCCCCTTCCTCCATTCCTGCATGTACACCACAGGGTGGGGGCTGTGGAGCACTGACTGGTGCCCGCGATGCCAGCTCAACCCTGGCACAGATGGGGTTCAGTAAGACTTTGAGAACAGAGATTGAAAGTCATGAATGTAAAAGGCTGTATGGTTGCACATGTGATGTTTGGGGTTCTGTGACTTCTCCCTCCACCCCGCTCCCTGGGCAGGGGTCTCTGCAGGAGGCAGCCTGTGTGCCAACCTTCCCCTGCCCTCCTTGCACTTCCTCTCTGCTCTCCCCCACCCCCAACAGGAGCTTGAGCATCTCTGACAGTTGGGAGTCATTTAAACCTTCCCTTTGACAGTTGGAGAAACTGAGGCCCAGAGGGGGCAGGAACAAGCCTGATGACTGTTGACACTGCCCTGCGATGGGCTTTGAAAAGGCAGCAAGGATTAATGTGCACCCATTAATGGTAATTAGCCAATTACCATTAGTAGTTATTAAAAAGACAGGAAGATAAAAAAGACCAAAATGGATGTCAGAAGACACTTGGAAACTTGCTCCAGAGGACAGAGAAGCTCAAGCCAATGGTAGATGAAGTCAAAGAGCCGAACAGGAGATTTCAAAGCAAAGCTTGAGAAGACCAAGACCAGGAGTTAGAAAGCCCAAAGAAGAAGACCCTTAGCATTCTTCAAGCTGGAGAAGCCAAAAAGCAAACACCTGAGCTGTCGCGGAGGAAGCTACGTGAAGAGAGAGAGAGCTCGGCAGGAAGTGTCAAACCAAGATGGAGGGAATGCGGAGTCCCTCTACCAAAATCCCCCTCAGTGTTCAGCTACGTCAGGAGGCAGCACAGCCGCCAGTGAAACTGAAGAAGTCCAAGCTGCACTGAGTTATTAGCAAAAAATCCAGTTTCAGGACTTGAAGGAATACCAACTGAGATGTTTCAGCAAAAGGTCAAAGCAGAAGCATTTGTGTGGAAGACAGCTACCTGGTCGACCAGGGGGAAGAGATTCATATTCACGCCGTTCCAAAGAAAGTTAATACAGCAAAATGTTGAAATGACACAGCACTATCTTAATGTCAAATGCAATTACCCTATTCCGCATGATTAGCTGAAGATAATGAAAAAAAGGTTCGAAGCAATACATCGAAGGGGAATTTCCAGAAAGTCAAGCTGGATTCAGAAGAGCCTGCGAGACAAGGGACATCACTGGTGATTTCAAAGTGATCTTGGCTGAAAGCAGAGAATACTAGAAAGGTGTTTGTTTGCCTGTGTTTTATAGACTATGCAAAGGCATCCAACTGTGTGGATCAGGGGAATCTCAGAACGCATAACTGTGTTCTTGTAGAATCCGGAGCAATAAGCAAGATCACGGTCAAGATAGGAAAGATGGAACGTGTCCAGGATTTCATTCCTCTTGGCTCCATGAAGGTGCACAGGAGCGGCAGTCATGAATCTGTACATCACAGTCAGTCATCTACTGCTCTAAAGGATCTCACAAAGAAGAAAGGACATCACTGTGAGGACTAAGGTGCGCCCGACCTAGGCCATGATATTTTCTACCTTGCTTGCTGAAACAGAGGAGGACTTCAAACATTTAGCACAGAAGGGCAAGGATTATAGCCTTTAATATGGATTATATCAGCACGGATCTCAACATCAAGAAAACAAAGGTCCTCCCCCACCAAACCAACAGGTAACATCGTGGTAGATAGACAGAGAGGGTTGAAACTGTCACTGATTTCATCTTCCTTGGATCAACCAGCAATATACTTGGGACCAGCAGTCAGGAGATTAGGAGACATATTGCATCAGGCAAGTCCACTGGCAGGGACCCCTCCAAATTACTGAGGAGCGATAATGTTAGTTTGAGGATTAAGGTGTGCTCGATTAAAAACACATGGTCTTGGAGCTCTGGTGGCTTAGTGGCAAGAAACTGTGCTGCAATCCTGAAGGCGTGCGGTTCGAATCCACCAGATGCTCCCCTGGACAAGGAGAGGCAATCTCCTCCTGTGCCAATAGGATCCAGTTTGACAGTACACAAAAACAACAAAATTAAAAAACACATGGTCTTTTTAACCACCTGCTATGCTTCTGAGAGCTGGACAACGAATGAGCATGAATGAGTGAGAAGATTGATGGCTTTGAGTTGCGGTGCTAGAGAAGAGGACTGGCTATCCCATGAACGGCCAAAGGAACAAACAGGTAGGACTTGGCAAAGATGCAACCAGAGTGTTCTTGGAGGCAAAGATGGCAAAACTTTGTCTCTCATACTTTGGGCATTTTGCTAGGAGGCTATTCCTCGGAGAGGAACATCATGCCTGGAAGGGTCAGTGGAGGGTCAGTGAAAGAGAGGAAGGATCCTCAACCAGGTGGATGGACACAGTGACGGCGCAAAGGGCTCCCGTGTGTCAGAGATGATGAGGACGGCGCACGATGGGACAGGAATCAGGCGCGCTGTACGTAGGGTCACAGTGAGTCATACTTGACTAAGGACACCTAAAGCTGGACGATGACTATGGAAGACTGAGGAACTGAGGCCTTCGAGTGGTGGCGTTGGTGAGGACTGGCTGAACAAACAAGACTGTCCTGGACAGAAGTACAGCCAAGCATCCCTTAGAAGGGAGGATGTGAGACCTCATCCTATGGGCACGAGACACGCCATGGGAAGGCACCATTCCTTAGAGAAGGGCATCACGCTTAGAAAAACAGAGGGCAGGGTACAGGGGAGGCCATCGAGGAGAGGAAGTGACACGGTGGCCAACAATTGTGGGGAGGACCCCCGACCAGGCAGGGTGTTTTCTGTTGTCCTTTGTGCTGGCACCGACAAGATGGCACCTAATAACAACAACTAATTAGCGGGGGAGGAAGCCAAGGGTGGGGATCCCCCAGTGACTCAGCCATGTTTACAACATGCAAACCCATTTAAGAGCTTGTAAAGTCGCTATAAATGGCTCTTTGGCAATAATGATCCCCTTTCTCCGTCTGCCTGTTGGAGCAGCAGCGTGTGGACTGGGGGCAGCCGCGCAGTTCTACAATCCCACAGCGCCACCTAGAGGCCGCGCCTGCACACGCCAGGCTGCACGTCTCGTCTGTGGACACACCTGAGGAGACCCCGCAGAGGCCAGAGCTTAAGGGGCGAGTCACCCGGAGAAAACGAGGCCGAGGTGAGGACAAGGACCTCGACTCCCACCTGCTTGTAGGATACTGAGTTAAACCTAAGCCCCAACGGGCAGCTGGGACTGCTTTGGTTCCCTAGGAATGGTTAAAAAAATTAATTCAAATGTCACAATTCAGGAGGGACAGATGGAATGACACTGACGGCCTTAGTAGGACTTGTCTGCCCCGGCCACTTCCCGATCCCGGCCACCCTCCCACCATCCTCTGCCTTCTGAGTCCTAGGTCTGGGGCTCCCCTGCCCCCACACCTTGACTCAGGTACCCCCCTCCCCAGGAAGCATGCAGTGACCATCCCCCACCTCAGACCCTCTCTGGATGTCCCAGACACCTGCTTTCCACAGGGGACAAGCAGCTGGCCCTGCCTTCAGAAGAGCTGTGTGTGAGTGACCCGGGACTCTGGTGGGCAGCAGGGGGCAGGCTAGTCAGGCCAGTGCCCAGGCCAGGACAAGAACGGTCCTTTGAGCAGCAGGCAAGAAACCAAACGACTCATTTATTACACGGTGGACCTGTCGCCAAGGACCTCCTGAAAGTGCTCAAGTGCAAAGACGCCACTTTGAGGACCAGATGCTGCCGTGGGATTGCAAACTGGCTCACCCATCCGTGCACAGAAAAGTTGCACAGTGAAAACTTAGAAGAGTCGAGGCCTCTGAACTGTGAAGGTGAAGAGGACTGAATGCTCCCAGATGCAAGAAGAGACAAATCTGCCTCGGATGAAGTGAGCCAGGATGCTCCTCAGAATCGGGACCCCTCCCACTGCACCCTTCCAACCCCCCAGGACAGCAAAGCAAACACACACCCCTGACTCAAAGGCCCCTATACCAGGCCCGGGCCTGAGAGCACTGCCCCTCACAGCTGTGAGGCGCAGAGATCCACTGAATCCACCCCTTCTACAGATGGGAAGACTGAGCCTGCAGGAGCCACTGGAGAGGCTGAGGCAGTGCCAGGATTGGGTCCTGAATGGGTACCCATCCCTGGGCTGCTGGGCCTGGACGGATGAGCAGGGCTGGGTTTGGTGTCCCCAGCTGAAGGACACAACAGCCCTCTGACCTCGGACATGCAGAAGAGGGACTTGTGGGGGCCTCTGGCCACTCACCCACGGTCATGCCGTCCATGTAGCGCTTGATGATGTCGAAGGAGTCCCGCAGATTGCCTTCTGTGATGTCGAAGATGATGTCGGCCTGGTTGGTGGAATGTGCCGGGGTGATGGCCCGGAGGAAGACGACCTCTGTAAGAGGAAGATGGCATGTACACCCATGTTCATTGCGGCTTTGTTCACAATAGCAAAGAGTTGGAAACAACCCAAGTGCCCAACAACAAACCAATGGATAGAGAAGCTGTGGTATATTCACACAATGGAATACTGTGCTGCATTGAGAAACAAGGAACTCATGCAATATTATTCAAAATGGGTGACCGTGGAGGACATTAGGCTGAGTGAAATATCTTAGTCAAAAAAGGACAAATATTGCATGGTGCCACTGTTCTAAAACAGGAGTGACATCGGGGTTGGGAGGAGACTGAGAAAGATGTGTTCAATAATGTATACTGCATTGAAACAGATGAGGGAGAGAACTGTTTAAAAGCAATATGTGATTAGGTATTATTGTCATGACAGGAGTCCAGAGCGAAGGCCGCATAGTGGAGTGGACCTGGGGGGAGGGATTGTATAACAGTGAGAGAAATTTTCTTTTATTTTTCAAAGAGATGAATGAACTGGAGGGGCGGGGTGGGCAGGGGAAGAAAGTGCAATAATGAATGAATGGAAATCCTAAGTCTCTGTAAATGTTCATTAAAATTAATTTAAAAAAAAGAGTAAGACAGTGTGGGCTGGGTGCCTCGAAATGCACCCTCAGGGGGCACAGCAAGTCAGGCACCCCAAAACGTACCCTCAGAGAGCACAGTGTGGGCCAGGCACCCTGAAACACACCTTCAAAAGCACAGCATGGATCTGGGTGCCCCAAAATGCAAAGTGAGGGGATACAACATGGGCCAGGCACCTTAAAACATACCGTTGGGGGCACAGCCTGGGCTGAGCACCCCAAAGTACACCCCTGGGAGCATAACGTGGGCCAGGTACCCTGAAACACACCCTCTAGAGCACAGGTAGGCTGGGTGCCCCAAAATGCATCCCCCAAGAAACCAATGGGGGCTGAAACATTTTCTTAAGGAGTACAGGATAGGCCAGACACCCTAAAACACTCCTTCAAGAACACAATGTATTCTACAAGTACTAATTAAAAATGTGAATGTAAAACAAACAAACAAAACACAGTGTAAGCTGGGTACCCCAAAATGCACCCTTGAGGGGCCTGAGCTCCCTACAACACGTGCCTGGGGGAATGCCTGCAGGCTTTCCTGGGCGACTCACCTTCGGGCCTGGTGAACTCCCGGAAGGTGGGCAGCGAGATGACGGTGTGAGAGATGGTGTGCACGGGGTCCAGCACGCAGGTGACGTCATTCGGGCGGCAGGACTTTATGCAGCGGACCGTGTCTGTCTTCTCCTGGCGGAGCCTGGAGGGACCACAGCGCATGAAGTGGGCGGGCGAGTCAGAGCCCTGCTGCTGGGAGCAGGCTCAGGGAGGCCCAAAGGTGGTCAGAGGCCTGTCCCAGGGATGGCTCCAGGGGAGGGGAGAGGGACCTAGTAACCCGGCCACTCCAGGAGGACACCGCAGGGCCTCTCATACGCTGGCGTCCCCTGCCCTGGCCAGGCTAAGCAGGACTGCGTCTCAGACCAAGTCTACAAACAACTTCCGCTTCTGCACTTTGAAAGCACATCATTCAGTCATTCCTTTGTTCACTCAGCAAATACGTGTGTCTACAGTGTGCCAGGGGTCAGGGCTGCCCAGGGGAGGGGAACGGGCCTGGTCCTGCTTCCCCAGAGCCAGGTCCGGCAGGGAGGAGGGAAACACATGAGCAAGCATATCTGAGGGGCCAACCTTCGAGAGCCACACAAGAAACTGTTCTGGATCGAGCTGTTTCCCCCCTAAAACATGTGCCAGCTTGGCTAGGCCATGAATCTCAATATTGCACAATCCTGTGTGTTGTTAACCCTCACCTCTACGCTGTTACGAGGTCACGTGAGAGGCAGCAGGGCGAGGTTGTGTCTTGAGCTGATCTCTTCAGAGATATAAGATTAAACAAGCAAGGAAAGATCAAGAAGGACCTCAGCACCACCAAGGAAGCACAATCAGGAGCAGGGCGTGTCCCGAGCACCCAGGGTCCCTGTGCAGTGAACCTCCTGGATGCGGCAAAGATGATGCCAGCACACACTGAGATCTCCCCAAAGAAGGCTGGGTCTGTGGACGCTCAGAGGAGACGAGGCTTTCTCCAGAGCTGACAGGGAGGAAGCCTCCTCCCAGAACCGGCACTCAGAATTCACACTTACAGCTTCCTGAACTGGGAGAGGACACAAGCATCCATTAAAGCACCGGCTTGTGGTGTTTCTCTTGGAGCAGCAGAGAATGCGTCTCACACACTTCAGGCATGTTGCTGGGAGGGGTCAGTCTTTGGAATAAGAGATCAGCGCTGGCAAATGAGGAGGGTCAGAGAAAGAAAGGAAGCCCCTCACCAGGAAGATGGACACAGCGACTGTCACAGGACACAGACGGTGAGCATGCTGCCGGATAAGGTAATGTCCCTGCCTGCTGTTCATAAGGTCACTACGAGTCGTAACCAACTCCACATCTAATAACAACAGAGCACTAGGCAGTCAAGTCGACACTGAAGGTCATGGACATGACATGGAGGTGAAGTAGGAAAAGAAGCTCCAGTCTATTAAAGGCCTGTGTTTGAGGCACTATCCTCAAGATATTTTTAAAACTTTATAATGAAATAAGTAGATATCAACACAATGACGATCAAAGAGTTACTACAGTTAAACTTACAAACGTCAGAACCTGTGTAAGGTGGAAACTCGCCTGAGAAGGAGAATGCAAATGTTTTCCACCCAACAGGTGACAGGGAAGTGGTCAGAGGGCACACATCCAAGATCTGGAAAAACACAGTCAAGTTTGACTTTCTAGGGTCTCAAAACAAGCACTTTTCTAGTCACTGAGGTCAGAAAACAGAACCTGGTCAGTCACCCAGAGAGACACCCCTTCATGTGCTGCAGACCAATCTCAACCGCCTCCTTCACCCCAAAGACAACCTCATCCTGACCCCCACCAGCCACCTCTTTAGGTGATAAACCCCATCTGTGCATCTCTAGACGGGAAGGTCCTTCACAAGACAGACTGACACCGTGACTGCAGTAACGGCTCCAGCATGCCAGAGGGGGAGGGTGGCACAGCACGGGGCAGCGCTCACACCCTGGTGCCCAGGAAGACGCTCAGTGACCGTGCTGTTTCATTTATCCCACATTACATGCAGAATGCAGTCGCCATGTGCTGTTGATTTGGAACAGACCCTTAAGTGACCCTCAGTGGGTACCCCAGAGGCAGTAAATCTCATCATCCTTCCAATGAACAGCTGGTGGATTCGAACTGCATGCCTTTGGCACTACAATGCAGCTTCTTACCACTAGGCCACCAGAGCTCACACTCAGAATGTTGTTCTTGTTGTTGTGTATTGTTGTGTTGGAACCAACCCCATAGCTGACCCTCCGGTGGGTTTTCAGAAGCAGTTAACAGAACGAGAGGAGAGCTTTCTCCCATCATTTCCCCATGGAACACACACTAGGAATACTAGAACTATCACTAACATAATGACTGGAAAGAACCGACTTGCTTTGTTAGGTGCTGCTGGCAGCTCTGATGCCACAATCCTGTGTCCAGCAGAACAGAACACTGTCCGATCCTGGGCCACCTTCACGCTCGTTCTGACAGCCAGGATGCCGTCCACCCTGTTGAAGGGCTTTCTCTTTTTTTGCTGACTCTACCAAGTATGATGTCTTCCTCCCGGGACTTGCTCCTCCTGGTAACATTCCCAAGGTATATGAGATGAAACTTCACCAGCCACGCCAGTAAGGACCATACTGGCTGCACCTTGTCCAAGACAGACTGATTTGTTCTTTTGGAAGAACATGGTACCTTCACTTTTGTCAATACCATAATTCAAAATCATCAACCCTTCTCTGGTCTTCCTTATTCATTGGTCAAATTTTCACAGGCATATGAGACAACAGATAATACCCTGGCTTGAGTTAGGTAGAGATCCATCCTCAAAGTGATAATCTCCAACACTGTAAAGAAAGTCAACAGGTTATCAAACAAGGTTGCACAGTTATTCATAAGATCATCACTGACCAATCACTTTAGAAGAGGATGGCCAGTCCTGCGTCTTACTCTAGACATATTCCTATTTTTTTAAAAAAATATAATCCTATTTTAGATCTCTCCTCTCTCTTCTACCCAGTTCTTAAATAGCTATGCTGTACGAACCTTGTCTCAGCGGTTTTTCAATACTCGACTCTCTCCCTGTAACACTCACTGGTGGTTGAACACATTTGATGCTCAGATTTGGTGCTGAGATCTCTGCATGACAATGGCTCACAAACATCAGTCCAGCTGGGTATAAAAACCTTGCCCCACACATCTTCTCCCATCTTACTCTGATGTCAAGTATTGCTGGCAGAACTCTGGAGATGACTCAAGGGTAGTCAACAAGATAAAAAATATTGGACAAGAATACAGGAGCGCTTCTCATAAACCACTTACTGGGTTTGCCTGCATCTCGGGGCTGGGGGCGGAGGTGTCCTCTTTTCTCTCTCTATCCAATAATTTTCCTAGAACATGTTTTGGTTGGTTTTATGAATTGATATTGCCAACCCCCCAGAACAAGCCACTGCTGGTACATTCATTCTGACTGCTAGTACCCTCTATGGGATGGAGAACTGCCCCAACAGCTATAAGTCTTTACGGAAGCAGATGCCACATCTTTCTCCTGTGGTGAGACTGTGGGTGCATACCACAAACCTTTCATTTAACATAGAATGCTTTAAGCATGGTGACATCAAACTTCTTTGATATTACCAGGTATATGTAATTTTTAAAAAAAATTCCTAGAACACTTTAGGTTACAATTTTTAGTATTGTTCTTCTTGTGAGCTTCTAAGTTCTTTTATCTGCATGATAGACCTTCTCTGGCTATCTTCAATACTTGTCACTTCTTTGACAAGTATTTGTATCACTTTTGTTATTTATTTAAAAAAAATTGTTCCTCTTTTAACCATCTATTTTTCTCATATTTATTCACTTTTGTGTTAATTGAGTGTCTATCTCTGGAGTGGCTTCATTTCACTTTGTTAATTTCCTAAATGATATCACTTTGCTTCTTGGCTTTCTAGGTCTGAATTCCACTTCTCTCTGTTTTGATAATTTTCTTAATGCTTTTGATTTCTTTTTAAGTGGAAGACTGGTGTTTTTATTTAGCCCATGGGATTATCTTCCTAGGGTCTCTTATTATCTACAGGATGTCGTTTTGTTCCTAAATCTCTTTTTCATTCTAATAAGTAGCTTGCATGGGGCTTGACTTTGATACTTTTGAGTCGATTGAGTCTATGTAATTTGATACTGGTTTTCCTGAAATTTTAGAAAAAAGCTTGCCTCACAGGAGTTTTTCTGACTTGGTGTAAAAACTCCTAACAACATGCCCCAGGTATGTTAAAGCAAAGCTTTGCCATCCATGCTTCTAAGGACACTGGCTGCACTTTCCCCAGACATGTATTGCTCCTTTGGCCATTCAGGGGATAGTCAGCATTCTTCTCCAACATCGTCATCTTCTGTCATCCTTCTTCATTGTCCAGCTCTCAGATACATAGCAAGTAACTGAAAAGATCACGGCTTGAGTTGGGCATGTCTTTGATTTTAGAATTACATCATTGCTCGTTAGTACTTTGGAGAGGTCCCTGACAGCAGACTTTCCCAATGAAATTGTTGTTAAGAGCCATCAAGTCATAGGCGACTCACAGCGACCCTATGAACAAAAGTCCTCGACACTTGCGTTACTTTCATCCTTTATCCAGGTTCATAGGATTTCCAGAGGCAAGCTGTTTATGGAAGTGGATGCCGCTCCTGCTTCCAAGCTTGTTTTAACTGGGGAGCTCCGCCAAACACTGTCCGCCATGGATGACCATTTCACAGTGTTCAGCTTCACAGCAACCACAAGTTACCTCTGTACAGCAAGTGGACACACCAGTGCTAGACGTCCTCTCTTCCAGGCTCCAGAGGCCACATGCATCCATCCAGCTGAGACTCAGGAGAGACACTCACCTTTATCCTCCAGGTGTGGCCATACATCTCAATGCAATATATCCTTGATCTCTTAACTGCTTGTACCAAGCAAGAAGAAATCACTGATCACGTCAATCTTTTCTCCATCTATCATGCCTATTGGTCAGTGGTGAGGACTTTTGTCTCGGTGCTGAGCTGCACCCATTGAATGTTGTTGTCCTTGATCATCTGCAGCAAGTGCGTCCTTCCTTTGAAGGTTGTGTCATCTGCATAATGTAGCTTGGTGATGAATCTTCCCCTAATCCTGATGTCACATTTTTCTTCATCAAGTTCAGCTTCTTGAATTATTTGCTCAGCTCTGATGCACACCTTTTTTTTTTTATTTTAAACATAACATTCTCAACCTACATATGTAGTATTTAAGGAGCTCTGATGGCACAAGCCATAGGGATTTGTGCTGTTAACCCAAAGACAGCACTTCTCTGGAGGTTCTAATCCACCCGTGGCCACAAGAGAGAAATAGGCACAACTTTCTCCTGTGTGATTTGTAGCTGGAGAGTCAGCTGTAAGTTTGTCCCCATTTGATATTTTAAATGGTAAGAGATTCTATTTGTGAAAGCCACCCCCTTGTGGTATCTCTGTTACAGCAGCACTAAGTAACTAGGCAGTCTCTGTTATTTCTTTGCTCTATTTTATGTTCTATTTCCAGCATCTTCTCAGTATGCCTCACTGACCTGTAGCTGCTTCATGAGTCCCCAGGCTCCCTGGACTGCTCTGGCCCTTCAATCTCCGTGATGTACTCCTTGCACACGCTGGTCTCAGAGGGAGCAAAGTGCTCCCGGCCTCACCTGCTGCTCGTGAATTGGTCCACTGACCTTTCCACTGAATGTCTATCAACTACTTTGATGTTTTCCTCATCTCAGGGCCACTGGATACCCCACTGCTTCCTCCTGCACAAATACCAACACCACGTGGTTCAGCCTGATTAGCACTTGGGGGTTCATGGAGCTATTTAGCTATTTAATCTGGATGTAAGTGTTTTCCATGGAATCCTTCCTGTGCTTTGCTGGCTTCCGAGGCAGGGACATTTGGATAAATCTTAAAAATACTACCATCTCAAAAAAAAAAAAATACTACCATCTCAAGAAGTTGCACTGCAATCCCAGAGGTATACAGTTCAAATCCACCAGATGGTCTGCTGGAGAAGAAGGGGCAATCTCCTCCTGTACCAGTGGGATCCAATTTGACGGCACACACACATAAAATAGTAAAATAAAATAAAAACAACAACACTGCCATTCTATCTACCCATCCATTCACGATTCACCCACCAATTCATCCATCTACTCATCCATTCCTCCCCATTCATCTGCCAGTCTAGCCATTCATCCACTTACCCGTTCACTCACCCACCATCCATGCATCCGTCTGTCTCCCCTTCCCCATCCATTCATCCCCCAGTCCATCCATCTGTCCATCCACTCATCCATCTGTCCAAGCACCCACTGGTCAATCCCTCTGTACATTTACTCATCTATCAATCCATCCATCTATTCATTCAGCTAGCCACCATCCAAACATTCATCCCTCCCTCCCTCCCTCCGTCCCTCCCTCCATCCATGTTCATTTAAATCTCTGCTGAGGTTCCTCTACAGACCAAACATGAAAGTGCTAAGAGGTTAATCAGACACAATCCTTGCCTTCAAAAAGGTCCCCAGTCTGGAGGAGAAAATAAACAACAAGAAGAAAGCTGTTGTTGTGAGCTGCCAACCCTGACTACGGCATCCCACACACAACTCGACACACTGCCCGGTCCTCCACCGGCCCCATCACCAGCTGTGGCGTGGACATTGCCACCCACAGGGTTTTTACCGGCTCATTTCCACAAGGAGGTCAGCCTTTGTTCTCATTCCACCTTAGTCTGGAAGTTCTGCTGACACATTGTCAACATCACATTGTTGTTGTTAGGTACTGTCAAGCCAGCGGTGACTCACAGTGGCCCTGTCAACAACAGATCTGAGCCTTGTCCTGTCCCGTGTCATCCTGACCATCTATGATACACTCAAGTCCATCACCCCAGCAACGTGCAAACCCCACTGACTGGTGGTGGGACTGTGCATGAGGGGCATCAGCTGGGAATGGAACTCAGGTCCCCCGTGTGGAAGGCGAGGATACACTGAGCCACCCCCAAACCCCCACAGCAATCCCACAAGTCCAAGTGCAGCCAGGATGCAGGAAGTCAGGTTAAGGAAGGGCGTCCCTGCGGGCAAACACTTAAGCTAAGTCATCAAGGACAGAAGTTTGCAGGTTTGCCTGGCAGGAGCTAGGGAACGGGAGGTGCCCTCAGGGCTGGGCAAGCAGGTCCAAGAGGCTGGAACATTCAGAGGGTGAGTTGGAGGCTGGGGACGAGCAGACATGGGTGCAAAGGTGGGCAGAGGCCAGCTCAGGGGGGCACTGAGCGAGGCTCCCAGTGTGGTGGACTTTGCCTGCTAGTGACAGAGGACCCAGGAGGGCTCTGAAGAAGGCCATTAAAAGAGGCCCTCCGCCCTTAGCTTGGAGAATGCTCTGGAAGATGAGAGACAGGAAGTTGATCAAGAACAGAGGTCATGAGGGAGAAGCCTGGAGGTGACCAGTTAGGAAGCAAGTGCTTCCCTGCCAAGGTCACTGCTGTCCTTTAACGTACAGCTGTTGTGGTTGTTATGTGCCACTGAGTCGCTTGCAACTCCTAGTGACCCTGTGTACAGTAGCTCTGAACCCTGCTCTATCCTGAGCCAACCTCACTATCTCAGACACACCTGCCCCTAGGACCCCAGTCACTGCGTCAATCCATCTCATCCGGGGTCTTCCTCTCTTGTGTTGTCCCTCAGTCCTTCCAAGCATGAGGTCTTTCTCTAAGGACTGGTCCCTCCATGTCCAAAGTATTCAAGATGGGGCTTCAAATTCCTTGCTTCTAAGGAGCAGCTTGGTTTCATCCTCTCAAGGGTAGACTTGTTTGTTCTCTTGGCGTCCATGGTTATGTTCACTACTCTTCTCCAGCACAACTAACTGGTTCTTCTTCTCGTCACTGGACAGCAAGGCAGGCCCCTTAGATGCCACTATATGAAAGATCACTGAGCCAGACCCTTGATGTCACTGTGGTGTCCTGTCTACTTCCGTCCTCTCATCACAGAACAGCACAGATGTGGCAGCAACACAGGTAAAAAATGGTGCCAGGGCCCTGACTCGTTTCCTCCCTGGACGTGGATGGAGCACCTCTCATATCCAGCTCCAAGCCAGGAGTGAGAGCAGACCCCCAACTAGACAGACCCAGTCCCCACCTTCCTGGGCCTGCTGGGTGGTGCGGGAGACGAAAGCTAACCACCCACAAACAGGGCCCTGCGAATGTAACCCCGTCGTGATGGGGGGGCCATCACCCTGAGAGATGACCAGGAGCGTGGCCTAGGCTGTGGGATGAGGCCTCTCTGAGCATGTGGGTTTGACCAGTTCTGGGGCCCAAGGTACAAAGCACCTTTTTTCCCAGGGTCCCCTCGGTGACTAGCTCAGCTATGTGGCTGAAGGCCAGTGCGCGAGGGGGACACCCAAGGACTAGATCACGCAGACTCTAATGGGTGCTGGAAACTTTACCATAAATAATGGGAGCCTGGAGTATTTTAAACAGGGGTGGACGGTCCCATTTGTGTCTAAAGAAGCTCCAACTGCAGCGCAGAGACGTGAATGCGGAGACAGCCAAGGGTGGGTGAAGACAGTGGTCCCCCAAGTCACAAAGAGGATATGGCGAAGGGTCACGCTGGAGGACTGGAGGGAAAACTCAGTGCTGTGTCAGCAATGTGGGTTCAAACATCGGCTGTGTGGCCGCGGGTCAAACACTCGACCACCCCTAGTCCCACGGATGCTCTCTGTGCAGGGCTGGGGCAGGACTGGGCCAATGAACACCCCCTAAAACTGCCTCTGCCCGCTGGCCTCCTCGGGGTCAGGCCCACGCTCCTCCCCTCCACAGAGGTGCCCCCTTACTTGGCCCGAGGCTGGTCCCAGGGCCTGCCACTAGCTGGGTAGCATCCCACCACAGCTCCGGGCGTCCCCTTGAGACAGACAGAGTGGGAAAGAATCCCAGGACTCTGCAGGTTTTGGGGTGGTTACACATCCAGCTTGATAAAGTTGACGCCTTGGTGACCGCGGGGCAGCCCTAATCTGTCCTGTGACGTCACCCTCAGTCAGAATGGCCTCGCGTCTGGGGGAAACCAAGTCAAGAAATGCCACAGGGACCAAGGAGGGGCCCCAGGATTTGGACGCTAGATCACTGCTGCCAACAGGCCAGTGTCCTTGCACCAGCCCATCCCTTTCCCTGGGCGGTTTCGAGGCTGCCAGTGGGGGAGGGCGCTCAGTGAAGACAGCTTAGACATCCCAGACACCATCTCTCCCTCAGCATCCAACAGAACACAGAAGGAGGAGCTCCTTATTCCTGGAGATTCAGGAAGAAAGCCCCCAGCCTCGCTTTTCCCTCCCTGGATGCACACTCATTCATCCCTGCGGGTGCCAGGGGACAGGTCAGCTCTGCCCCAGGCGATCAGCACACGGAACACATGGCCATGCAGAATAAAACCAAGTCCAGCCAAGGGGCCTCCAGCTAGACTTTATTCAGATGCCAGGAGAGGAGGGCATGGAGAGCGCCAGGGAGCGTGGACCGAAGCAAGCGTTCAGAGCTCAGCGGACACAAAGATGTACAGCTTGGCCACAAAGGAGCTGAAGGTGCCGTGGCGGTACAGGTCCATCTTGACGGTCAGGAGCAAGTCCCTGGGCTGGGGGACCGGCTTGGTGAGGACCACCACGCCGCTGTGGTGGCTCAGCTTGCGGGTGCTGAAAAAGCCCTCCTCATTGCCATCCGTGATGGCCAGCTGCATGCTGTCCCCGGGGACGGCGCTGGAGGGGCCCATGCGGAAGACCACGGCCGGCACTTGGATGTTGGTGGGGAAAGAGATGTGGTAGTAGGTTATTCTCAGAGGCAGCTGGAGGCACTCCTGAGTCTCATGACAAGGCAAGCGCTCGCAGCGGCTGCAAGACAAGTGGACAGAGACACGGACAGGGTTAGTGCACACTCAGCAAGCGGGGCGGCGTGCGGAGCAGGGGCTTGGGGGCTGCACGCCTGCCGCCCCCTGGCAGCCCCACTCACCTGGGAGAGCCACCGTGGGACCTCGGCGCTGCTGGCTGGGGACGCCTGTCCAGAGCGAGGGTGTCCCCTGCTCACCAGCAGAGCCCCACCCAGGACGAGCTGGCCGGGCACGTTCCGCCCTCCGGGTGTCGTCCAGGCACAGGCAGTGGTCAGGGCTGCCCTGAGCTCTTGGCTGGGTCACAGAGATGACCTCCACGTAACTGCCTCTGCACTGGCCACCATGGCTACTGCCTCGCATGGAGCGCTGGCCAGGCTCTTGAGCCACTGCTATCATCATACTATGAAGGTGGTGTCCAGTCCCCTTTTCCAGATTAGGAAACAGGCCCAGAAAAGCCAAGTAGCTCTCCCTGGGACACAGAGCGAGCGGAAGAGAGTTGTGTGCAGACAAACAGTAGTCTCCCCCCAGCTCCCAGACTGTCACCAAGCTTTGTGCTCCAGACCCAGTGTCCCAAACGTGGTCCCAAGGCCTGAAATGGAGGTAGCTATCTTTCTGTCTTCCTGTGACACAGGATGAGGACAGATTCCAACTTTCTGTGACATAGAGGACAAATTTCAACTTCCTGTAACAACAGGCTGGGGAGAAGCACGATACTGTCCAATGACAGGATGGAGACAGATTTTAACTTCTCGTGAAAGAAAGGGTATAGATTCTTCTTAGGACAGGATGAAATGCGTTCTAAGCTCCTGTGACAGGTAAGAACAGGTTCTAGCTTCTTTTGATGTGATGGGGCAGATTCAGACTTCTGGGGACAAGTTCTGACTTCCCGTGACAGGACGGAACAGGTTCTGACTTTGCGTGTCCTCCTGTGTCAGGACAGGGGCAGGTTCTGACTTCCGACAGGACGGGGACAGCTCGTGACTTCTTCTGACAGGATAGTGCAGATTCTGACTTCCTGACAAATTCCAACTTCCTGTAACAGGATGGGGGCAGAGATCAGCTTCTGCCTCCTGCACACCAAGCCCACCATACTCTGAAGAAGTCCTAGTAAAGAGAAGCAAGGTGTAAAGGCCCAAAGGAATTGGCAGAACACATTCCACACACTAAAAAAACGAGCTCAGTTGGGATCCCACTGACCCCAGGGCCTGATTTTTTTCAGTGCTTGAACGTCTTGTTCATATGCTGCTGTTGAAGTATTTCCATGTCAAGCATCTCTCAGTATTGCAACTCAAGGCTTGGATTTCCTTTTCCATTCTCTCAGCCCGAGGCAGGGCGAGTTCTTTCTTGACTCTCTGACTCCAGCTCTGTGCCCGTTCTGTTACAATACTCGGCTTTGTCTTCTCGAGCTGCTTTTTGAAATCTTCCGTCTCACTCTTTCACTTCAGCGTCTCTTCCCTTTGCGTTAGCTTCTCAGCGCTCCAGTGCAATGTGCAGGGTTCCTTCTAACATCTGTTACAATCTTTCTCCTCTACGTACGACGTTTTGCCCTCTTTTTAGATGATACCCTTGAGGTCATTCCACAGCTCATCTTGTCTTCGACCATTAGTGTTCAGTGTCTTAAATTCCCTCTTGAAATAACTATTATGTTCAGGTGGGATGAAATCGTAGTCATATTTTGGTTCTCATGGACTTGTTGAAATCTTCAGTCTCAGCTTGAACTCGCACATGAATAAGTGATGGTCGGTTCTACAGTCAGCTCCTGGCCTGGTTTTGACTGTTGATATTAAGCTTCTCCAACGACTCTTTCCACAGATGTAGCCCATCTGATTCCTAAGCAGTCCATCACGTGAGGTCCACACGAATAGTCACTATTTGCATATCTTTTTTAAAAAGTCTCTGCAATGACTAAATCATCGAACATACAGAATTCAGTCATTTGTTCTCCAACCTCATTTCTGTCACCAAGTCCATATTTTTCACTACCATACCCTTGGGCCTGGTGTGAACACTGATTTGCTATCAGAATTACAAATCAAACTGTCAGTTTGTTGTGTTTGGGGAGAACATTGTTCTAATCAGTGCGGCTCTTGTCTGTCAGCCTGCTGGACTGAGGTAACTGGTGAGTTGCTGTGATACTGAAAGCTATGCCACTGGTATGTCAAATGCCACAAGGGTTACTGATCGTGGACAACTTTTAGTAGAGATCTCAGATTAAGACAGACTAGGAAGCAGGATTTGCCACTCACTTCTTAAATAACAGGATCTGCAACACTGTGAACAGTAGAGGAATGTGGTTATAGAAGTGTAGTGGTAGAGGCCAGATTGGAAGTCAGTTGAAATGAGGAAAAATAATGACAAACATCATTTAATAATTTGAAATAGAATGTATGTAGGTTGAATGACAGAAAACTAGAAATTGTGAAAAATGAAATTGCATGCATGAACATTGACATTCAAGGCATTAGTGAGATGAGATGGACTAGCTTTGGCCCCTTAGAATCACATAATCATATGGTGTATATATACTATGCCAGGAATGAAAAACAGAAGACTGGTGTTACTTTCATGGTCAAAAAGTTAAAAGTCAAGTTCTATCCTGAAATATAATGTTGAGAGTGACAGGATATTATCAATACACATATAAGTAAGATCCGTCAAAACAACTATTATGCAAATACACATTCCTTCATCTAAAGCTAAAGAAGACATTGAGAAACTTGGTTTCATCCTAAGACAGATTTATTTGTTTTCTTGGTGGTCCACTGTACGTTCAAGACTCTTCTCCAGCACCACAAATCAAAGGAATTGATTCTTCTTCTTTCATTCTTAGTCATTGTTCAGATCTCTGCTGCATAACAAGTAATCGTGAAGATCATGGTCTAGCTCAGGCACACCTTAGTCTCTAGACTGACATCACTGCTCTCCAGCACTCTGGAGAGGTCCCGACAGCAGATTCCCCCAGTGCAATTTGTCTTTTGATTTCCTTAGTGCTGGCACCAAGAGTGTGGAGACAAGCGAGCTGTAATTCTTAACAAGCTCAATCTCTTCTCCATCCATCATGATGCTGCCAATTGACCCAGTGGTGAGAAATTTTGTCTTCTTGATTTTGAGCTTCAATCCATATTGAAGACTATAGTCTTTGACCTTCTGCAGCAAGCACTTCAGGTCCTCCTCAGTTTCAGCAAGCAAGATTGCATCATCTGCATAATGTAGGTTGTTGAAATCTTCCTCCAATCCTGATGCCACATTCCTCTTCATCAAGCCCAGTTTCCTGAATGTTCTGTTCTGCATTTAGATTGAAAAGGTATGAAGACAGGATGCCTCCCTGACGCACTCTTTTCCTGATTTTGAACCATGCAGTGTTTCCTTGCTCTCTTCTGAGGACTGCTTCCTGGTCTGTGTAGAGATTTCGCATGAGCACCATCAAGTGTTCAGGGATTTCCATTCTTGTCTAGGAAAGTCACAATTTGTTGTGATCCACACAGTCAACTGTCTTTGCACAGTCAGTGAAACACAGGTAGACATGCCTCTGGTACCCTGCTTTCTGTCACGATCCATCTGACACTGGTGATGTCTCTAGTGCCACAACTTCTTCTAAACCTAGCTCGTATTTCTGGTAATTCTCTGTTGATATACTGTTCCGGCTGATTTTGGATAATCTTCAGCAGGATTTTGCTTGAGTGTGTTATGAATGATATTGTTTGATACTTTCCACACTCTATCGGGTCACCTTTTTTAGGAATGGGAATAAACATGGGTCTCTTCCAGACAGTTGGCCAGGTAGTTGTCCTCCAGATTTCTTGGCACAACCTGGTGAGCACGTTCAGGGCAGCATCTGTTTGCTGAAATATGTCAATTGGTATACCATCTATTCCTGAGGCCTTATTTCTCCCAAGTTTTTCAGAGCTGTCTGCACTTTTTCCACCATCATTGCCTTCTGAACATATTTTTCTTGAAATTCTGTGACAGCCAATTCTTTTTGGTACAGCGACTCTGTATACTCCTTGCACTTTCTTTTAATGCTTCATGGATTATTCAATATTCTGCCCATAGCATCCCTAAGTGTTCCAACTCTCAGCTTAGTTTTTTTTTAGTTCCTTCAATTTAAGAAATGTCGAGTGAGTTCAGCCCTTTTGATTTTCAACTCATCTTCACATCAAGACGACAAAAATTTTCACACTGGATGGACAGGCAGCATCATGACAGATGGAGGATAGATTGAAGCTTTCAACAACTTCATCTTACTTCGATCCACAACCAACATCGATGGCACTGGCAGAACAAGTCTATTGCAGGGACCTCTCCAAGCCCCTGAGGAGCAGTGATGTCAGTTTGAAGACTAAGGTGCGCCTGATTCAGCCCATAGTCTTTCCAACCACTTGCTATGCATCTGAGAAGTGGACAATGAATAAAGATGATAGATGAAAAATGGAAGCTGGTGTGTTGTTGCGAAAGAGTGTTTGAATACCCTACAGACGGTCAAAAGGACAAACGGTATGTCTTGGAGAAGGTGCAGCCAGGTGCTCCGTACAAGCAAGGACGACGAGGCTTCATCTCACATACTATGGACAACTTGTCAGGAGGGACTCTTCCCTGGAAAGGGACATCATGCCGGGAAAGGTGGAAGGTCAGTGAAAGAGGGGAAGACCCATGATGAGGTGGACGGACACAGTGACTGCAGCAACAGGCTTACATATGTCAGAGATGAAGATGACGTCGGACAGGACATGGTCCAGACCTGCTGTTCACAGGCTCACTATGAGTCACACCCAACTCAGCAGCATCTAAAAACAACCCCACAACATTCGCCGGTCAGAAGGAATCCTCTCTGGACCTCCTCCGTCCCCCTTTCAGCTTTGAACACTTCCATGTCTGTACTGAGCTACACGAACTAATTTTACTTTTGATATTGTGAGTGGAGTTTCTTTTGGGATCTGTTTCCAAGTTGTTGATCTGACAGGAGTTTACTCAGCCTTTTACCATCTGAGCTCTTGGACAGGACGCCCCCCGCAGGCACACCTGTTCCAGGCAGGCACTGGCTTGTGGGGGGAGTTAGGATCTCCCTCCTAGGGCTTCTCTTTGCCATGTCTCCCTTGAGGGCTGTGCCCCGGCCAAGGACGAGGAGGGGGGTGATCTGTCAGAAGGAAGCTTTAACCCAGCACAAGGTGAGGAAGGAGACACGTGGGTGGTACTCTGGCACAGTTCCCGAGGCCAGCCCACACCAGACAGCTGGACATGCCTCCTCTCAGGCCAGAAGTCATCCATCCACAGTCATCCACCAGAGCCCAAAGCCCTGCGCCACCAATGAGCTAACTCCCTCTAGCTTCCCCAGGTGGATGGGCTTTCTCCACAGTCCCCAGCACCGGGCCACTCCTCGGCTCTAAGCAGATGCTTCTGCCCTGCCGTCCTGACACTGAGCCAATGCTGACTCACGGCGCCACCATGGGACAGTGCAGAACTGCCTCACTGGGGTTCCCATGCTGCAATCACAGGGCAGGAGGCTGGTGGCACAGTGGTTAACTGTGCTGAGAGATAAAGAGGCGGAAACCATCAGCAACTTGAAGGAGCCTTAATCCCCCCAAGCAGCTCACCTCCACCCTCCAGGGTCACAGTGGGTCAGAATGGACCTGACCGCTGTGGACTCACGGGGCTAGGTCTTCTCTCCCCCAGGGGGCTGATCAATTCAGACTCAACTCTTCTGTGAGCAGCCCCACGTTTAACACCATGTCACCAGGGTCCCTGGATTCTACCTTCTTCCATCCCAAATCTACTCAAACAGGCCAGAAATCACAACATTTCAGCTGTGCTCAGACCACACATACCACAAACACCTTGTTAGCATGGCTGTCTGGCTGGGGTGGAAGTGCTGCTGTCACCAAGTGTACCCCAAACAGGGCATGGGCACCCCAGCTCTACCCAGGCACCCCAGGTTCCACGGATAGCCTCCTTATCATGAGTCCCAAACTGTGTCTTTACTGAGAGATCAGAGTGCCCCAAGTTTGCACTCTTAACACATTTGAGCATAACACCTGAGGTTCGGAGCAAACACCCCTAGAGAGAAACACTACGGATCTGAGGAAAGGCCCCTCCAGGCAAGTCCTGGCTGCGAGCAAGGGACTGCCACCAGGGTCCCCGGCTGTGTGAACGCCGTCATTCATCCTGGGGAGCTTCTCCGACCCCCCTGCTCCTGTCCTTCTGGAAACCGTCTCAGCAGAGGGGACATCAGATACTCACCCCTCTCCACCCACCCACATTACACCCTTGGGCTCAGAGATGTCCATGGGGTCCCTTCCCTAAAAAGTGCCACCAAGGCCACCCAGGCATGCTCTGGCTTCCCAGTGGACAGCAGAGAGCTCAGCCCACGAGAGGGATGAAGGGATGTGTCAGTCCCATGGAGGGCTCGGGGACAGCTGGCATGTCCTCCTGTGGGCAGAAGGGAGCCATGAGGTCAGCCATCCCCAGTGTGGTTGGGTCCCTGAGGCCATAATGAGGAAGAGGAGGAGAGCGCTCGGCCTGAGGAGACAGAGTGACAGACACACGTGGAGGGGCAGGGGGAGGCCCGGGTCCTTCCTGTCAAGGATCCTGGACAGTCAGTCACTCCCACTGTCACATGTCAACACAGACCTGCTGGCCACTGCCTTCTTCAACTCACCTCTTCTCAATTTTAAAAACGGCTTTACAGGGTTAGGGGGGAAAATTTCTGTCTAGAGGCTTAGGGTTTTGATGAGAGAAAAGAAAATCTCCATTGCCAGAGTCCCCCCAACTCACGGTGACCCCAAGTCCAACTGAGACGCAGGGTCTTCCTGGCTGTCATCTTTACAGATGCCGACTGCCAGGCCTTTCTTCTGCAGTACTTCTGGTGGGCTGGCATCACCAACGCATCTGTTTGTAGCTCATTTTGAACCATTTGCTCCCTCGAGGGGCCCTGAGACAATAGGGCTGCTAAGAGGAGACTCTGGCCTGAGGGATCAGAACCATGAGAACAATGACCTCCTCCACCGAGTGCCAGCCTGGTTCACACAGCTGGTGTGCCCAAGACTTCCCGTCGGTGATGCGTCAGCTACAATGTTTGGGGTCTGGGAGCAGCATCCCAAGACAGGATAAAGCCCGTGTCCACTTGACCTACAGCTCCATGCCCTGGGCTCAACAAATAAATGAGTGTGGTCAGCAGAGATGCCTGCATGTGTGGGGGCCCCTCACCACACAGCCTGGCTGATCCCACCATCGCCCTGACAGCCTCTGCACAGCGACGGCCACTGGGTGGCACTGTGGAGCAGGAGCTGGTGCTGAAAGAGAGAGTCCACCCTAACGGGGACACGGATAATGACCATAAAGGCTGAGGTCATCACCATCACCGGAGGGGCAGTCGTGGGATGCTACCCGTCTCCTGAGCTTTACCAACTTCTATCCTTATGGAAAGTGATGGATTCCCCTTCACCTGCCCTGAGTAGAAATACAGTGGCCAGGTTTCCCAGTAGGTGCCCAGCACCATTGTTTGCGCCTCAATTCAAACCTGCCCTCTGACCTCTCAGCCTGGCTCCATTCCTTCCGCCTCTGTTCAATCAGTCTCACTCTAAATGGCCACATGCCCGCCTGGCTCAGGAGGACACAGGCCCCATTCAGGGCCTCCCCTGTTGTCTCTCAGATAAAGCCCAACTCCCTTCTGAGACCTCACACCAGCAAAGGCCCGTGAGACCTCAGAGCCAGCGTCCTGTGGTCACAAGAGCCACACACCCTCTAAGGGGGGACACAGCCAGTGTGGCCCATGAGGCACTGTGTAACCCAACATCACTGGGTACGCCGGCCACCCCAGAGCGGCTCTGAGTAGCCTCCCTCAGTCAGGCCTAGGAAGAAGTGAGGGGGTAGAGGTCACCCAGAAGAAAAGCAAACCGGGGGGAGCAGAGGCCACTGTCGGCACCCCAGGGGTTGACAGGTGACAGGGACTGACACTGAGTGCCCCGTTCTGGCAGCCAGGCAGGCACTCCTCGGCTGGGCAGGGACACGCAGGGCAGAGCCAGCATGGAACCCGTCAGAGTCAGCATGACCGTCCCCAGGGGGAGGCCCATGGACAGACTCCAGGGACCAGGGTCTTAGAGATGTACGGCATCAACAGTGCGGATACTCTGGGATCTGGAGCTGAGGGCACCTCGCTGTTTGGGCTTGGAGCACTTCTGGGGGACAGTTTGTGTTGGGGCCCTAGCACGGGGCATCTCCAGAAACCACCACGGTGATGCTGGGTGAACTGTTTAAGGCTTGCAGTGCTCGGTCACGGGTGGGGCGAGTGAGGAGAACCACGCCGGCAGGTTCCCCTGAACAAGGGGTTCAGGGGCCCCAAGGCCCCAGACAGAGTCAGCTTACAGTGTGTGCAGGCCCTGCTTCAGGGCTCAGACACTTCCAGGATTGGTTCACACAGACAACAGAGTCTGCCTCCCAGGTGAAGTGCCCAGTAGTGACACCCTGACCCGTCACGGGGCTGGCTGGCCCTCGGCTCTCACGGAGCCACTAACACATCAGCACAAGTTCTGGAACTTCTCCTGACAGATGAGAACCAAGGCCCAGGCTGGTCCTGGGGGCAGGGACACTGGATCCAGACACAAGCCAGGCCCTGAGCGCTCCCCGACCTCAGCCTCTCTCAAAGGCCTCAGCCTCTCTCAAAGGACTCCACTCTCTCAAAGGCCTCAGCCTCTCTCAAAGGCCTCCGCATCTCTCAAAGACCCTCCCTCAGCTTTGATCACCTTGTTCATACACACAAGCTGGACAGAGGGCGAGGAGACCAAACGAGACCTGATGCCTTCAAACTGTGGTGGGAACCGTGGTCTGGAAGGACACTGACTACACGTGGGGACAGCGAGGTGAGGGGCGAGTTCGTCTTGGAAGAAGTGTAACCAGAGGGCTCCTTAGAGGGGAGGTGGGAGCCTGGGTCTCACACTGGACACGTCAGCCAGAGGCCATCCTCTGCAGGTGGACACCATGCTCAGTGACAGTGAAGTCCCCTCAGGGACATGCAGTGACACGGTGGGGCAACAGGGAGCTCAAACATGGCAGTGACTGTGGGGACAGCACAGGACGGGCAGGGTCTCAGTGACTGTCAGCGCCGACTGACATGAAGGCCTTGGCTTCTGAGCTATGGGGCTGAGACCCGAGGCTTGGTGGGCCACGGAAGGAGGGCTGAGTCTAAGTGGGCGTGGACGGAGGAGTAAACCACCAGACAGGCCGAGGAGGGAGGCCTCAAACTGCTGAACAGCCATGGAAAGAGAACTTGAGCCACGGGGCAGTCTGTGGAGGGAGGCCTGGACCCACGTGGTGGGCCATGGAGGGAGGCCCAGAGCCACAGGGTGGGCCGTGGAGCGAGGAGGCCTGGAAGCGCGAAGCGGCCATGGAGAGAGGCCAGCAGGAGGACTGGGCCCACCGGGACGCGCAGACGGTGCACGGCGGGTGGGTGACTTACGTGTCTGCCGAGCGGCGGTAGTTCTCCGGGCAGTCGAAGGACAGGCAGCGAAAGCCACCCTGGATGTTGAAGCAGGTCTCATTGATGGAGCAGTTGTGGATGCCGGTTACACACTCGTCAATGTCTGCAAACACCCCCAAGAGCAGTGACGGTGAGGCCCCGGAACCCCCAGACGGCCGGCATCAAGGGTTCCCACCAACTGGGAGCTGGGCGGCATTTAGTTACTTGTCATCCAAGTCCCTGAACAGGTGGACAGGGACAACAGCAAAGGCTCAGCAGGGGAGATCGAGTAGTGCCCACAACTGGTGAGGCCACTGCCAGGCTCCCATCACCACAGAGGTGTCCAGGGCATAGACACAGGCCTGAGGCACAAGTGTCCTCAGTGACAGAGCTGGGCTGGGACAGGTGGGGACCCAGCACCTCTCTCTTGGGTCCTGGGGCACATGCCCCACCCAGGAGGCACCAAGCCATGGTCACCATCCCATGTGAGGAGGCAGCCGACAGGCTGACCAGTGTCTCAGGGACAGTGACAGAGGTTACAGCACTGGAGTGTTACCACCCGCTGCAGGCATCCATCCCCTGGACTCAGGAATGTCTATTCTGGGCAGACATAGATCCGAGGCTCTGGGGACACAGCTCAGCCAGGGACAGGAAAGGACACAGCAAGTGACCCCTCCAGAGGCCAGGACTAGCGTGTCTTCATGGCCACGCACCCAGCTCTGCCCACGTCTGGCCAGAGTTGCCACTTTATAACCAGCAAGTGCAGGCATGCGGCCCCAGCGGCCCCGACTGATGCCTGGGGTGGGAAGTCCCCAGGCTGGTTGATTTCCGGGACAGGGAGGTCAGTGTGGGGTGGTGCAGAGGTTAAGAGCTCAGCTGCTAACTGAACGGTCAGCGGTTCGAATCCACCAGCTCTTTCTGGAGGCAGATGAGGCAGTCTGCTCCCGTACAGCGTGCCCAGCCGTGGACAGCTCACGGGGCAGTTCCGCTCTGTCCTGCTGGGTCTCCGTGAGTGGGCACAGAGAGCAGGGCCTCGGCGCCATGTCCAGCGTGTGAGTCCAGAACTCTCCATCCCTGCACCACGTCTCAGCTGTCAGACATGCAGTGACCCGTGTCCTTCAGAGGAGGGCACCGTGCCCAGGATGGACGCCCTGACCTTCCCTCATTGAGCCCAGGCGGGAGCTGACCCCCAGCCCAGCCAGACCATCACGTGTCTGCAGAGCCATTGCTGTCGACAGGCACAGCTCAACATTCCACAGCTATCCTCACCCCCACCTGACTGGGTGGTCACCTCTCAGGACAGTGGCCTCCACCATCTGGCTCTGCACTTTGCTCTTACCTCTGGACCCACAGCAAGGGTTTGTGGGTGGCGAGCTGGCAGACAGGGGGTGTCCAGACACCCCTTTCCTCTCAAGCCACCAGCACCTGCCTCTTAAAGCCTGTCATCCCCTTCCTGGCCTCCAGGGGCAGCAGAGAGCAGGGCAGTGGGCTCAGGTCTAGGGTGGCTGATTACGGGAGGGGATGGGTGTGGACCCAGGACTCGGCTGGGTAGAAGCACCCGTGTGCATGGCCCCTCGGTCATTTGATTTGGGGGTGGCCCACCCACAGAGCCCTCCATCCCACAGGGGCCCCCAAGCATGACCCGAGCGAGCCCTGCGTCACCGTGCTCACCTTGACAGTTGCGGCCATTGGGGGCCAGCCTGTATCCCGACGAGGGGCAGCTGCACTGGAAGCTCCCGGGAATGTTGATACAGCGATAAGAGCAGATGTGGCCCCCGGTGGGCAGGGCGCACTCATCGATGTCTGCAATAGCAACGCCCACCTCATCATCCGAGTCCCAGCACCTCCCCGCTGACCCAGAAGTCCCGAGTCCCCACCGGACGCGCGCCACGGGGACAGCAGCACAGGACGAGCTGGCCACAGGAGGCCTCAAAGTGCCAGAGCTGGGGTGGCCTCAGACACCACGAGTCAGGAAGCACTCAGGCCCAGAGAGGGCGAGATCAGCCCAGGTCACACAGCAGGCTCGTGGCAGGAAGCATGCACGAGGGAGGGCAGCTGTGCAGAGACAGGAGCAGCCACGGTGCCCTAATGTCACCCCTAACGTCACCCACGCATGCCCGAGTCGAGCCCGACTCACAGACACCCTGTAGGGCAGAGCACAGGTGCCCAGAGGGTTTCCAAAATCCTACATCTCTATGGAAACAGACTGCTTCAGCCTCCTCTGGAAAAGCAGATAGTGGGCTTGAACTGCCAACCTCTTGGTCAACAGCTGAAGGCTCCTTGCCTTCATGCCATGGTAAATTTGCTGATAAAAACACACACCTGCTTATGCATGATTCCACGTGTATGAAATAGCTAGACCGAGAGAATGCATCGAGCCCCAAGTGGACAAGGAGTGACTCGGGTGGAAGGAAGGACGGGGAAGCACTGCTTAGCACGCTGGGAGTGTCTGCTGACGGTGACGGGAAATTCACCTGCAGGTACCAGGGACGGAGGCACCGCGCATTAACACAGTCCATGTCACCAGCTGTCCACCAAAAACTGCTCAGTTACCTATAGTTTATCACAATCAGGAAAACACCTTTTCAAGGCATGACATTAAAGCTGTACTAGCAAAGCATGCCCCTCAGCAAACGAATGGATAGAGAAGCCGTGGTATATTCACACAATGGAATACTATGCAGCACTGAAAAACAAGGAACTCAGGCAATATTATTCAAATGGGTGAACCTGGAGGATATCATGCTGAGTGAAATATCTCAGTTACAAAAGGACAAATACTGCATAGTGCCACTGATGTAAAACGGGACTGACATCGGGGTTGAGGGGAGGCTGAGAAAGAAGGGATAAATAATGTAGACTGCACTGAAACAGATGAGGGAGAAAACTGTTTAAAAGGGATATATGATTAGGCATTGTCATGAGTCCAGAACGAAGGCTGCATAGTGGAGTGGACTTGAGGGGAAGGATTGTTAAATGATGAAAGAATTTTTCTTTTACTTTTCAAAGAGAATAATGAACTGGAGGGGAGGGATGGGCAGGGAGAAAAGTGCAACAATGAATGAATGGAAATCCAAAATGTCTGTAAATTTTCATTAAAATTAATAATAATAACAACAACAAACAAACAACACGGTACGTCCTGGAGAAGGTGCAGCAGACAGCAGCAGCTAACAAGCTGAGATGGGAAACTCAGGGGCCAACAAGGTCAATGCCAACAAGGGAGGACAATTCAATAAAGAGAACAAGAAGCATCCACTCCCACCGTCCACTGCGTGCGGGGGGATTGTGTACCAATGAGGGAGTTTTTCTTTTGATTTCAAGGAGAGGAGCAAAGGGGGGGTTTTATGCGGGGAGAAGGGTGCAACAATGAATGAATGGAATTCCAAAATCTCTGTAGATATTCATTGAAATGAAAAATAAACAAACTAAATCAAAAAAAAAAAAAAAAGAAGCATCCACAACTCTCAGAAGTCCACAACTCTCAGAATTCACGGAAGCCACTGGGCTTCCTGTAGGAATTGGCGCATTCCCTGCTGTGCGCTTTTCCAAGTTCTTAAAGGAAAACAGTCCCTGCCGTCACCACAGCTGCCACGTAAGCTCTTGTGCTGGTTCTCTGTCCTTTTTTGAGTTAATCCACCAGCAACCACAGAGTCACGTTAAGGTCCCGTGTAAGGTGGGAGGGTAGCCCCGGTCTGCACCAGGGAGGGGCTTCCAGAGGGAAATTGTTCAAGTTCAAAAGTGCATCCAGGGAGGCATGGCACTGCCCAGCCGTGGCAATGGGCTGCGCAGACCACTGCAAGTCACGGGAAACCGAGGCACAGGTTCCCACGAGCAGTGGTCCATGTTTGAGGAACACTCGGAGTGGGTTATTCCTTCCCAAGCCTCATTCCACAATGGGTTAAATGTACCCCAAGAAATCTTAGCGAGAAAGGACAGACAGAAGGACAGAGAGAGGACACTGGCTCTCCGGAAGGGTGGGAAGCAGAGGCTTCACCCTGAAGACTCACATCCCCCAGGGAGTCTCTTCAGACCATCCCCTGTGAACACTGAGATACAGCCAGTCTGTAGGTGGGAGCCAGGGCCGGGGTGCCCTCCCACAGTCCACAGGGGCGCCCTCACCTTCGCAGGTGACACCGTCCACGTCACTGAGCTGGTAGCCCCGGCGGCAGTAGCACTGGTAAGAGCCGTAGACGTTGGCACACTCCTGGCTGCAGGGGCTACTGGCGCACTCGTTCACGTCTGAAAGAGAAGGCCCCCAGGTCACTGCCCAGGACTCCCCTCCTCTCGGCCTCCACAGCGGCCAGGAACACACAGGCTGTGGGTGGGAGCAGAGTGCCTGGCTGTGACTGAATTGAGTTCCCCAAAATATGAGTATCAGTGTGAACCCCTGGACCTGTGGGGGTGACCCCAATGGAAAGAAGACTCTATGTGTGAAGTTTATGAGGCCTTCTGAGTGCAGGGTGGTCCCACGTCTCATCACTTCTGAGATGAAAGGGCAGAAACACAGAGCCTACCTATGGCCACCCCGTCAGTTCCTCCCATGGTGACCTCCACCAGGTTTCCCCAGTCGGTTCCCCCTCCCCCGTAGTGACCGCCACCAGGTTTCCCCAGTCAATTCCCCCCATGGTGACCCCCGACCCGGTTTCCCCAGTCAGTTCCCCCCATTGTCCCCCGCCCCGCTCCAGTGGTGACCTCCACCAGGTTTTCAAGGCTGTAAATCGTTACAGGAAGAAGAGTGTCCATTTCCCAAGAAGTGTCTGGGAAGGTGAACTGCTGACCTTTTGATAAGCAACTCAACACACTCCACTCTACACCACCAGGGGTCCTTTTTCAGAGGTAAGTAAATGCAAATGAAGACAGACAGATGCTGTGTGGAAATTCCCCAGAGACTAAAAGAATAGGGGTCTGGGGAAGCAAAGATAAAGGTCGTCCCCAGAGCTGACAGAGAGAGCACCTTCCCTGGCACCCCAAAACAGGACTGCTGGCTTCCTAGACTATGAGAAAACCCATCTACTCATTGCCACAGTACCGCTCGCTCCCTGCTGATGGACGGCGAGTCGGGGCTAGCTCGTAACTGACCATCCAGTGGGTTTTAGAGGTTGTGCACTGCACGGGAGGTGATGGTGCATCTTTCTCCCATGCAGCAGCTGGTGGATTTGAACCACCACGCCTTAGACTGGCAGCACAAGTCCTTACCCACTAGGCCACCAGGGCACCACCACAGCAGCACCAGGCGACCAAAATAACCAGGATGGGGTGGGATTCCGGTCTTCCACTCACGGGGCTGGTTGTTCCGAGTCATGGTTGACTTGACCTAACAGCTCAAGGTGGGGTGTCTTGAGTGTGGAGATGGGGACCTGTCTGGGGGCACCCTAAGGAGAGCTGACCCCCTTCCCAGAGTGTGGAACGTCTCCCTCCCCGCCGCTGTCCCATCTCAGGCCGCCTCACCTCTCACTAACACGAGTCACGGCCTCCGCCGGCTCTCTCCCCGACCCTCAGGTCAGCTGTGGTGCTGTCCTCCCGCTCCACTGTCCACACAGCACCCGCAGCGGGAGACAGTGCACGAGTGGGCGGGGCAGCCTTTAGAAGGCCAGCTGACCGGGATTGCAAACCCTCCAGCATGCTGACCTGGCTCCGTTTACATGCCAACAGCAGAGGCCAGCACCCTGAGGCTCCAGCAGGTTCAGCCCACCCGTCTCTCTCATCAGCGCTCTTTGAAGCCCAAGCTCAAGCTCGAGTCCATTTCCCCACACTGGACACCGAGTGGGTCTATTTCTTGAGGACAGATTCCAGAGTTCAGGGGGAGCCCAGCACCCAGACATCCACCCCACTTCCCACTCCATGTGACTTCCATCTCCCACAGCACAAGCCCACCTGGGCGTATCTCCACATCTTCTTAGTCCAGGACTTCAGAACTGCCAGGCTTGGGGCCTGGTCCTACCTGCCTACGGGGAGCCAAGGGGCCCAGGACAAGAAGCAGTGGCCTGGAGGACTGCTAGAGTCCAGTTCGTCCCCCGGCTCTGCTGACCACAGAACCTGACCCGCAAGGTGCGACCAAGCACCTGCTGCAGACCTGCTTACCCGGCCGCACTGCCCATCACCTGTCAGCCCGGTCATGCCAACGCACGGCCCCCTGTCCACCCCGTGACAGGTTACCCACAGTGACTGAACAGAAGGCTGGCAGTGCGGTCCACCCGGAGGTCCCTCAGAGGAAAGGCCTGGTGACTAGATTCGAGAACTCAGCCACTGACACACCTCGGGTACAAGTTCACTCCTCACTCATGGGGTGACGTGAGATGGAGACAGCATCTGAGAGCCCGCAGGAAGACACTGGCGTGGGGGCAGCCACAGTGCAGACTCAGGGCAGTCAGTGCTGGGCCTCACGCCTCCCAGCTTGTGCTCCCAGCCGCAGCCAGCGTGGCCTCTCAGTGAGCTCGCCACCCCACACCACCCAGAAAGGAGACCGTGTCGGCCCCTGGTCACAGTGTCAGGCCTGGCTCACTTCGGCATGCAATCCACCCGTGTCACCCACTAATGCAGCCCTCTGAGAAGATCTGGGGGAGCAAAATGAGACCCTGGGTGGCAGTAACAAGTCACGTGTCCAGCTGGCTGCTAGCCACAAGGTCAGAGGTGCTAGTCCACACACAGGCGCCACACAAGAAAGGCCTGGCAATCTCCAGAGAGATCAGCTCCTGAAGGCCCGTGGACTGCTCAGACACAGCAGTAAACAAAGACACACAGGCTCACCTGCATCTGGAAGGAAGGTGGCTTCCCTGGAAGGAAGAGGCCCTGAGCACAGGACCTTCCACTGCAGCAGAGCCAACCCTGACCCAAGACCAGCCCTAGAGCCCGCTTCTGCCCTCCACATAACTGGCCCCGCCCCAGGCCCCGTCACCTCCCTAGCAGCCCTACTTCACCTCACCCCAGCCTCACTCTCAGCTCCCCAGGACCCTGTGCCGGACGGCACCCAGGTCCTGCCTCTGCCCTCAGCTCCGCACACAACCAGGCCCACCCCAGTCCCACTCCTGCCTGCCCAGATCCCACCCAGGCCCCAGCCAAGCCCACCTTCACTTCTCTGCACCATTAGCCACCGCCCCACCTTCATCTTAACAGGCCTTACCACACCTTCACCTACTGCCATCTTCATCTTCCCTCCAGCTGCCTGTGCCCCCATGATCCCCATCAACCTCACCTGCCCGCACCTGTCCCACGCCCCCACGGTCCCCACTGCCCTCACCTGCCCACACCTGTCCCACGCCCCCACGGTCCCCACTGCCCTCACCTGCCCACACACCTGTCCCACGCCCCCATGGTCTGTCACCCGCACCTGCCCTGTGCCCACAGGGTCCCCGTCACCTTCACCTGCCCTGTGCCTGCATGGTCCCCGTCACCCTCACTTTCAGCACCACCCCATACCCGCATGGACCCCAGCACCTTTACCTGCCCGCACCTGCCCCACGCCCCCATGGTCTGTCACCCTCACCTGCCCATGCCCCCAGGGTCCCTGTTGCCCTCACCAGCCCACATCTGCCCTATGTCTGCATGGTCCCTGTCACCTTCACTTTCAGCACCACCCCACGCCTCCAGGGTCCCTATTGCCCTCACCTGCCCTGTGCCCGCCATGGTCCCTGTCACCCTCACCTGCTCCACTCCCCCAGGGCCCCTGCCACCCTCACCTGCCTTGTGCCCGCATGGCCCCTGTAAGCCTCACTTGCCCTCACCTGCCCTGTGCCCGCATGGTTCTTGTCACCCTCACCTGCCCCACTCCCCCAGGGTCCCTGTCGTCCTCACCTTCGCAGGACCTGCCGTCGGCCGACAGCCGGAAGCCCACGGTGCAGCTGCAGTAGTAGGAACCGGGCGTGTTCTCACACTTGTGACCACACAGGCGGCCGGGGTAGCGCCGGCATTCATTGATGTCTGCAAGCAGGGCAGGGCTCAGGGCGTCCACCTCGGCAGCTGTGTGGCTGCCCGGCCTGCACTCGGGCCCGGGGAGCCTCCCACCCCTTCCTCCCTTCATTCCCACGGCTCAGAAGGCAGGACAAGCAACTGACCCCAGTTCAGCAAGCAGGGATCTGACCAGCCCCAGGCTGCCTGCCTGCCCCTGTCTGCTCACCCCAATCCCAGCCTGGCCTGGCCCACCAGGATCGGGCAGGGGTCAGAGGACATACCAGACACCCCTGGGGAATGTTACCCGGGTGACAGGTCTAGCCTGGGGCTCTGCCAGCCTGGTTGACCACATACTGGCCACAGGCCTTGCAGACGGGTGACAAAGTCTGACAAAGCAGGCCCACCAGCAGACACATGGCACCCGCCCTCAGGTGAGCTCACACGGGCAGGTACGGCCACGTGGCTGAGGGCAGAAGCGACAAGATCGAGTCTGACTGAGGTGGCCAGATGGTTTCTGAGAGGAGAGGGCAGCCTCTGTGTCCACCCAGTCAGGGTTCACGTACTGGGCAGGGTCCCCTCGACCCCAAGCACACGCAGAGGGCCGTCACGTACCCACACACGTCCGGCTAATGGGGTCGAAATAGTAGCCAGGTTTGCAGTCGCAGCGGAAGCTGCCCGGGGAGTTGGTACAGACGTGGCCCGGCCCGCAGGGCTCAGCGGGTGGTGCACACTCATCCACATCTGGGAAGAAGGGAGAAAAGCTGGAAATCCGGGGGGCAGGAAAGTGGCAAACTCCAGCCTGCCTGTCCAGAAGAGGCTTCGCTGCGATCTCATGGACGGCCTGCTGGGGGACGGGCAGAGAGGATGGACAGGGCCCACCTCACCCGACCCTGGGGACGCCAGCCACCCTGGAGCAGGCGCTGAGAGCATGTCCTGCAAGTTACGGGTGGGACAGGGGGCCTCTTCAGGTCACCCAGATCCAGGTGGGCTGCCTAGAGGAGGAAGCCCTGACCCAGACCTCAAGGTGTTTGAGAGTACGTGTGGGCAGAGGTGACAAGGTAAGGGTCAAAAGTCACCGAGACAGGAAGGAAGGGGCTTGTCTGGGGAGTCACTGTTGGGACGTAGCAGGCCTGTCAGGGACCTGGTGCCACAGCAGGACTGTCCCACAGTGTCTCCTTGGCTACAAGCCGGACAACGAGTAAGTCAGAGAAAAGACATCATGGTTGGAAAAGTGGAAGGTCAGTAAAGGAGGGGGAGACCCTCAATGAGATGGACGGAGACAGTGACTGCAGCAGAGGGCTTGAGGGTGTCAGAGCACAGGACAGGACAGGGTTCCGATCTGTCCTTCACGGGGTCTCTATGAGTCGTACTCGACTTGACGCCACCCAACAACAACAGAGGAGGACCAGTTTCTAGGACGATTTAAGAGTATTGCCTACTCCGCGGGCCGCCAGGAAGATGAGCAAATCTGTCTTGGAAGAAGTGAAGCCGGAGTGCTTCTTGGAAGCAGGGATGGTGAGGCCCAGCCTCTCACAGACTGTGGGCATGTCCTCAGGGAGGTCAGACCTTGGGGAAGGACAGCACGCTTGGAAAAGTGGAGGGTCAGTGAGAAAGAGGGAGACTCAACAAGATGGCCCGACACGGGGACTGAGACAACATGCTCACACACGGAAGTAACGTGCAGATGGCACAGGTCGGGCCAGGGGTCTGTTCTCTGGGACACGGGGACACGAAGAGCTGGAAGCAGCTCGGTGGCACCTTCCAACAGTCCCTACAAAACCTCAGTTCTTCGTGGGCCGTCAGTTCTTTCCCCTACAGCGCCACTGGGGGAGGGGAGATTCGAACCGCTGACTTTTCGGTTAGTAGTGAAACACTTAACCATTGTGCCACCAAGGGAATGAGCAGGACAGAAACTGGAGAAGTTGGATGATCAGGTCTGGTGGCAGCTGGGAAGGACTGGACTGCATGTCTGTGCACTGCTCCTCCAGCCCCGGGTGGCCACAGAGGACGGTGAGCGGGGAGGCCTCGCTGGGTGTGAGGCCTCGAGGCTGGAGACTGTAGACGGCTGGGGTTCAACTTGCACCAGTCCAAGAAAGTGAAATTACAGGCCTGGGCTTGGGGACTGGCAGGGGGCAGGAGGGCCCAGTGGGAGCGTTGTGGCTCTGGGGCTCGCCTCTTTCCTTCCAGATGAAGGTGGGCATGCTGGGAGCAGAGAGAGTTCTTTAAAGTACCCACCGACACATCGGGTGCCCTCCTCGTTGAGGTGGTAGCCACGGCCACAGTTGGGCACGTTCTTCTGGCACGTATAGGAGCCTTCAGTGTTGATACATGTCTGCCCCACAGGGCATGGGGCACTGATACTCAAACACTCATTGATATCTGCGGTGGAAGAGAAGCAAAACATGGGTCAACTGGGGGCATCTAGAACCCAGCAGGAAGTCCCCTCAGAGGCACCGGGAGCCCGCATTCCGGGAGCCTTCACTCCGGCCACACGGCGGCTGCCTGCTGGCCTCCTGGATGACACTTGCTCATGATACCAGCCGGCTATCTTAGAAATCGCCTCCTTGCCCCTCTGCCTGCCCTGGGGCCTGCGACCCCTCTGCTCCTCACTGTAGCCAGAGCACGGCCGCCTGCCTGCCGCTGGGGCCCTCTGTGATGACAGAGTGATGTCCCCTCTGAATTCTTCCTAAGGACTCTGCGTTGCCACCATCAACCTGGCCAATTCCTGTGGCACCTATACTGTTCATGTGTGGGGACAGGCTGAATTTTGTCCCCCAACAAGGCTGTTTTCACACCTGTGCTTGGGAACACGACCCTGTTTGGGAAGAGGATCTCTATAGATCTCATCCGTAAACATGAGGTCACAATTCCACTACTGAGACTACACCCCAAAGAAACCAAAACCACCACCCAAGCAGATATATGAACACACATGTTTATCATGGCTTTGTTCCCAGTAGCAAAGAGTTGGAAACAACCTAAGTGCCCATCAACAAACGAATGGATAGAGAAGCTGTGGTATATTCACACAATGGAATACTATGCTGCATTGAAAAACAAGGAACTCATGAAATATTATACAAAATGGGAGACCCTGGAGGACATTATGCTGAGTGAAATATCTCAGTCACAAAAGGACAAATACTGCATAGTGCCACTGTTGTAAAACAGGACTGACATCGGGGTTGGAAGGAGACTAAGAAAGATAGGATAAATAATGTACACTGCATTGAAACAGATGAGAGAGAGAACGGTTTAAAAGGGATATATGATTAGGTATTATTGTCATGATGGGACTCCAGAACGAAGGCTGCATAGTGGAGTGGACCTGGGGGAGGGTTTGTAAAACAATGAAAGAATTTTTCTTTTACTTTTCAAAGAGAAAACGAACTGGAGGGGCAGAGTGGGCAGGGAGAAAAGTGCAAAAATGAATGAATGGAAATCCAAAATCTGTAAATTTTCATTAAAATTAATAATAATTAAAAAAATGTAAAAAAACAAGCATGAGGTCAGGCGCTCTGGTGGTGTGGTGGTTAAGGCATTGAGCCTAATCAAAAGGTCAGCGGATGCCGTCCATGGCAGAAGGCCGGGGCGGTCAGCTCCCATAAAGATTTACTACTTGGATGCCACAGGGCAACTCTGCTCTCCTCCCTGCAGGGTTGCTATGAGTCAGAATTGACCCCACTGCAGAGGCTGTTAACTTGAGGTCATGTTGGGGAAGGTGAAGGGTCAGAGAAAAAGACCCTCAGTGAGACCGACTGATACAGTGACTGCACAATGGACACAGGCTAGGACCGGCTTCAGATCTGCTGTCCATAGGGTCACTATGAGTCGTACCTGACAGGACGGCACCGAACAACAATCCTAGTGCGTGGAAGTTGGACAAAGACTAAGAAGACTGAAGAATTGATGCCTTTGAGTTGTGGTGTTTGGGAAAAAGTACTGAACAGCCCACGGGCTATCAAAGGGACAGAGATGTGTCTTACAGGAATGCAACCGGGGCGCTCCTTAGAGGCAAGGACAGTGACGTGATGTCAGGAGGGGCCAGTCTCAGAGAAAGACATCGTCACCGCTCACCAAAGGAGCTCGGGTGGTCTGGTCTGTAGGGAGCTGAGCTGCTAATTCAGAGGCGAGACCTCTGGCAGGTCAAACCTGCCAAGCAGCTCCATGGAGAAAGATGGACAACCTCCTCCTGTGTGACTGATTTACAGCTTCAGAAACCCAAGGGAGGGTCAGCTGTGAGGCAGTCCTGGGCAATGAGACAGAGAGAAAGGGGGGAGGGGGGAGAAAGGGGAGGAGGGGGAGAGAGACAGAGATAGAGAGAGGGAGAGACAGACAGATAGAGTGAGACAGAGGAAGAGAGACAGAGAGAGGGGGGGAGGGGGGAGAAAGGGGAGGAGGGGGAGAGAGACAGAGATAGAGAGAGGGAGAGACAGACAGATAGAGTGAGACAGAGGAAGAGAGACAGAGAGAGGGGGGGAGGGGGGAGAAAGGGGGAGGGGGCACGAGGAAGGGAAGGAGGGAGAGACTGGAGGGGAGAGCGGGTCCAGAACTCCAGGGTTTATTTACCCTGGTTCAAGCAATTTTCTTTCCTCTATCTGGACACTGTACTTTTCAACAATTCTGAAATCACGGAAACCATTCTATCAGGGAGCTGGTTTCCCTTGTCTTGGGCACAACCTCCTTGTTCAACCTTTGTCCTCACGTCTAGAGCTCCTATCATGACTGTTCTCCTGCTACAGTGGAGTCCAGAGAAGAGAAGTAAATTGCTTTTGGGTGACTCAGTTCCAAACCAGGTGCCTCGGACTCCACATAACTTCACATCTTCCACCTACACTAACCCTAACCCAAACCAGTGGCTATAGAGTCCATTCCAGCCCATGGTGACCCCGTGCGGGTCAGAAGAGGATGGGAGCCTCCGCTACGGCGACTGTTTGGGAAGGCGATGGCCAGGCCTTTCTTCCGAGGCATCTGAACTGCCAGCCACGGTCAGCGGCACGCTCCTCAGCCAAGTGTACCAGCCAGAGGCTCCCCCGTCTACACTGCTCTTGGGACTGTGGCAAGGATTCCGACTCATGCAGCACCATGTGACTGAACAGAACTAACCGCCCCGCAGTGTTTTCTTGCCTGGAATCTCCACAGGAGAACCTCTCACCAGGTCTTTCTGCCACAGTGGCTGCTAACCTTTCTGTTAACTGCTCAAGGCTTAACCGTCTGTGTCACCAAGTCTCTTTCGTCCAGGCAAGCCGCTGGCAAGCTATAGCCCTCGGGCCTAATCTAGCTGTCCATTTTTCTAAATAAAAAGTTTCCTGGCACTCAGCCTGGCTCGTCTGTTTACACACTGTCTGTGGCTGCTTTCACGCTACAATCACAGAGTTGAGAAACTGTGACAGAGTCCGTATGTGGAGCAGCACCTAGGACGCTGACCAGCTGGCCTGGTTCTGTGTCCTCTGCAGCCCCTGGCCCTCCTGAGGCCGGGCGGCGGCGTGTCTTACCAATACAGTTGCCTAGAGCGTCTTGTATAAAACCACTCTTGCACTGTAGCTTGGGTCTGCAGCGGAAGGATCCCAGAGTATTCTGACAGATAAAATCGGGGAGGCAGTTATGAATACCACTCTCACACTCGTCAATATCTGGTACGTCATAAAAAAAGGAAAACGTTAGCAAGCGTTCTGCCAGAGCATCTCACAACACTTTAAAATCACAAGCAACATTTCTCTTTTTTTCTTTCTTTTTTTTCAAATGCTCATTAACTCAGAGTAGAACCTGAAACAATCCCACAAAACTGGGTCCCACACAATTGGGGATTTGGCCAGCCACGCAATGCCCACGCTGCTCAAGACAGCAGCACCCGGTTCCCAGGCCCCGTGAGGCAGGCCTCCTGCTGTTTCATAACTTACACGGGCATTTTCCTGGCAGACATATACTTCTGGCTAAGGGTCTCTTTAATTTAGATTAGAATTGTCTTAGTGGCAAGAAACACAGTCCCCAGAACCGACTTCATTTGGAAGTGTTCATGATAGTCCAAATACTGACAGTGGTGACTGTCAGGAGGGGAGAGGACTAGGCTGCCTTCCCTCCAAGTTCATGGCCACTTGAAGGCATATCCAAGCAGAGACGCTTGGCTGGCCGTGTACAAACTGCCCAGCAAGTCATCAACCTGGCAGGACCTGAACCAGCTCAGAAGGCTTCCTACGGCAGAGGGTGAGACTGGCTTTTCAACCTTTTGGTACAAATGGTTCCTTTGTCTCAGAAGACCCAGAATCCCCCAGAGAACCACGTTCTGAGGGACCCTCCCCAGAGGGGATGTCTGCCAGGGACCGGGTAGGGTTTGGTGGCAAGGGGCCGGCGGCCTGAAAAGGCCCACTGCAGGCAGGAAGGCAGCCTGCAGCCAGAGGGGAACCAGCTGTTACACAATTATTTTCTTTTTTGAAAGCACACATGAGGCCCTAAAATTCACCCCAGGTGTTATTTTCAAGCATCGGTGCACAGAGGCCTTTCTGAAATTCAGACTGACCACCACTATTGACTGGGCACCGGCAGAAGACAGGGGTGACAGAAGTGGGGTGCTGGGGGCTGCCGTCAGCTTTTCTACATTCTGACCATTTTGACTGGCATTTTCTTGTTTCATTTCACTGCTAATCCCTCCGGTGCCGGCCAAGCAGGTGTGAAACACCTGTTGCCATCAAATGGACTCTGACTCACAGCAACCCCGTGTGTACCAGAGTAGAACTGGGCCCCATGGGGGTTTCTGGGGCTACTCCGTGAAAGGAGAGAGCCAGGGCTTTTTCCTGAGGTGTCCCTGAGCGGACACTACCCTCCACCTATCAGCTCACGTCTGCACCAGGCGGGACCCCCAGGCAGGTATAAGGGTGTGCAGGTGTACCACCCTGGGAAGCCCTCCTGTGGCTGGGCCTGCGACGGCATACAGCCAGGTGGCACTTGGTCACCACGCAGTGGGCACTGACTGGCGGCAGCAAACAGCATCCCACACACGAGAAGGCAGCCTCCTCTGACGGCCCCACCCCTTTCCACAGCACCCCCACCCTGGGGACGGCAGAGGGGTCGGGGAGGACCCTCACCTTTGCATTCATTGCTCTCTGTGAGCTCGTAGCCCGTGCCACAGCTGCTGTCACGCTGACAGCGGAAAGAGCCCACAGTGTTGATGCAGGACTCGCCCAGCCGGCAGGTGTGGCTGCCGGTGATACACTCGTTCACGTCTGGGAGAGAGCAGACAGACAGCAGGCGTAACCAGCCAGAGCGCATCACCCCTGAGAACCTTCCAGAAGTCACAGGGAGCTGGCACCCTGCTTCTGTGAGCCCCGCATCTGATCTAGTCTCATCTATCTGACTGAGCTTAGAGGGACGATAGTTGGGGGCTCGCCACCAAGTCCTCTACTGTTTCAGAGTGACCAAAGCCCTGTTCAGAAGGTGCTGGCCTTGAACCAGGATCCTCTGACTTTCAACAAGCGCATTAGAAGGGTGTCACTGTTCCCGCTTAGAGCCAGAGGAGAGAGTACTGATCCTGGACTCAGCCCGGCCTGACACCAGCACCTGCCCTCTCCTCAGATCGCAGTCTCTCTTCTCTGATGTGATTTGAGCTGGGTGAGGCAGAAATGGAGTCCTGGGTGCTCCCCAGTCTTGCAGTGGCCCCTCGGCCTCGAGGATTGCCCCAGCCCATGGTACAGCCCGGGATACTCACCCTCACATGAGACGCCATCGGAGAGCAGCTGGTAGCCCACGAAGCAGGAGCAGACGACCTCCTCCCCTGTGTCCCTGCACTGCTGCTTGCAGGGCCCCCCACCTGCAGACAGAGCACGTGTGGGCAGGAGCGGGATGTAGCCCTCTACCCTCCCCACAGAGCCCACCACTCTGTGAGGCCCGTGGGGGTCAGGGGGCTGCAGCATCCAGTCTCAGCCCTGGCTGCCAGCACAGGGGCATGGAGGGTGGGAGGGGCAGGGCCGAGAGAACATCAACCAGTGAGGGTCCCTGCACTGGACGACCCTGACCCCGATCTTCCTCACACAAGGACTGCCACCAGCTGCCTCAGCTCCAGCCGCCTGCTCAGGGAGTCCCCCCAGATCTCCCTCGTACTGTCCCCTCATTCCACTCTCTTTCCAGGGCAGACTGAGCAAGGTTCTTCAAAGAAAGGTCCATGAGGATAAACCCCCATCAAACTAATGCCCAACAGCTGCGCTGGAGGTACAGTGCATCACGGGCTGGTGACACAGCGCATCACGGGCTGGTGACACAGTGCATTATGGGCTGTGCCATAGTTAAACCCACCAAGGGAGAAAGCTGGGCAGGCTGCTCCCATTGGGATTTACCACCTCAGAGAGCTGATGGAGGGTCCCCAGGAGTCAGAATCACCCTCTATTGGGATTTATAGCCTCAGACAGAAATGGAGGGGACCCAGGAGTCAGAATCACCCTCTATTGGGATTTACAGCCTCAGACACCGATGGAGGGTCCCGGGGAGTAAGAATCACTCTCTTGTTGGAATTTACAGCCTCAGATAGCAATTGAGGGTCCCTGGGAGCCAGAATTACCGTCTTGAGATTTACAGCCTTGGACATTTATGGAGGGTCCCACAGAATCAGAATCACTCTGTTGGGATTTACAGCCTCAGACAGAAATGGAGGGCACCCTGGAGTCAGAATCGCCCTCCTGTTAGGATTTACAGTTTCAGACACTGATAGAGTGTCCCTGGAGCCAGTTACCCTCTTACTAGGATTTACAGCCTCAGACAGCGATTGTGGGTCCCTGGGAGCCAGAATCACCCTCTTATTGGGATTTATACCCTTGGACATTGACGGAGGGTCCCTGGGAGTCAGAATCACTCTCCTGTTGGGATTTACAGCCTTGGACACTGAAGGAGGGTCCCCAGGAGCCAGAACGGCCTCATCAGCAGTGCGTTTGGAGTCCAGGCCCTGCAGGGCTCCGCCCAGCTCCCCACTGCCCTCCTCCACCCCTCACTTCACCCACTGGTCACCAAGGCCATTTGCTGTGGCGCACTTGCCCTCAAGTGCTCTTACTGCTTTACTTCCTGGATAATCCTCTGAAGACACCCCCACTCTCCAGTCCCAGATGGCATCACAAGACTGCTATGAACTGATGTGACCCTCAAAAGCTGTGCTGAAGTCTTAACCCCTGTAGCCTGTGGGCAAGGTCTTGTTTGGGGACATGCGGTCTTTCCTTGTCAGTTAACCCACTCCTGGTCCCTGGGACACACAGTGCCATCTACACGCTCTGCCGCTGGGGCTTAGTGTGTGCTCCCATCTGGTGGACAACTGCACAGCTGCATGAATTGCAGCACTGGGCTTCATCCCACAATCCCAGCATAAGAGACCCCTTGGGACAGAGCTGTCCCACTTATTGCATCTCAATCCTTATCAGTGTTGTTTTATGGGCCGTCAAGTCACCTGCAACTCATAGAAACCCTGTGTACAGCAGCTCTGAAGCCTGCTCCGTCCTGAGCCAGTCTCACTGATTCTGACACAGATACTCCCATTACGCCAGTTACTGTGTCAATCTATCTCATCCAAGGTCTTCCTCTCCTTCATGATGTCCTTCTCCAAGGACCAGTCTCTCCTGGCCACATAACCAAAGTATGTGAGATGGAACTTCAAAACCCTAGCTTCCAAGGAACAACTTGATTTCACCCTCTCCAAGACAGACCTGTTTGTTCTCTTGGCAGCTGGTGGTATATTCCGTGCGCTTCTCTAGCACATGTCAAAGGTATTGATTCTTCTGTCATCCTTAGTCAGTGTCCAGCTCTCTGATACATAACAAGTAATTGCAAAGACCATGGCCTGGATCAGGCACACCTTAGTCTCTAGACTGACATCATTGCTCTCCAGCACTCTGGAGAGGTCCCTGACAACAGATTCTCCCACTGCAATTTGTCTTTTGATTTCCTGAAATTGTTAACACCTCAATCTCTTCTCCATCTATCATGGTGCTGCCAATGGTCCAGTGGTGAGAGTCTTTGTCTTCTTGATATTGAGCTTCAATCCATATTGAAAATGACACTCCTTGACTTTCAGCAGCAGGCACTTCAGGCCCTCTTCAGTTTCAGCACTCACAGAGGTTTTTGTTGTTTTTTTTAAATTTTTTTTCAGAAGGTATAAATCATATGTTCATCTTTAATTTCCACACATATTCATACATATAAATACATTAATTATTAATTAATTAGTCAATCATCATGACCACAGTCTCCAGGTTTTTTAAAAATTTTATTCCAAGTGGCTTCCATGATTGAAACCATGTAGTTTCAACCAAAAAGTCAAAGTAGAGTTCCTTTAACCCACTTGTAAAAGGGTTAAATGAAAAGTTCTACCAGAATAGCAAGGAACTCTGGCAGCCTACTGGTCAGGAGCTCCTGCTAACCTTGAAGGCTAGTGGTTCAAATCCACTAGCTGCTCTCTGTGGGGTTAACTGTGATTGATTCCAAGTGGATGGTACATAATAACAAAGCAACCAGAGTAGGCAGGAGCACTGGTTGCACTGTGGTTAAGACATCTGACTGCTAACCAAATGGTCAGTGGTTTGAAGCCACCAGCTGCTCTGAGCGAGAAGGATGAGCCAGGCTGCGTCCACAGAACTGACTCCATGGTCAATAGTGGTTTTGGTTATGGGGGCCCTGACCCCTTCTGTGTGGTGTCTTATAAAGGGGGAGCTGAGATGTGGAGTCACACAGGGGAGACGCCACGTGAAGAGACAGAAGCAGCTGAGGAATGTCAAGGGTCACTGGTGCCCCCAGAAGTTGGGAGGGAGTCCTGGAAGCAGAATAAACAAGGCTGACACTTGCTGTGAGCTTCCAGGCTCTAAAATGATGAGATTCCACAACTCTTCTTAGCGCTGTCTATCTGTCCTCTCTGAGACAGAACCAGGGAAAGGGGTCAGAGGCTTCAGGGGTCTTGGCTCCTTCCCCTCCCCCCAGGCCTCCGTGCTGTCACTGACCACGGGCCACATCAAGTGTCATTAATTGTGGTCCCCATCAACAACCCTCCCCAAGCATGGGCTGGCCACAGAATGATCTCAGGGTGTGGCCTGCCTGTGACCACATGCTGGCCTGGACCAAGAGAGAGAAACAGAGCTTTAGAACAAGCCGGCTGGGCCCTCTATCTCCGTGGGACAGATGGCATCAGACTTGGCGGACTCGGGGGACACTGAGACCAATGGCACTGCACCCCTTTCTGAGAGACCCCACTTTGGGGGCCTCACAATGCCTGTGAAGTTAGGCACTTCTAATTTCAGCTTTTCATCTACGGCCCCTTCTCTGTAAGTCCACCCCTCTCCCACCCATCCCACCAGGTCCCTGCTCCAAGGACATCAGAGGGAACGAGGGTGGAGCTCGAGGGTGGAGCTCGGTGTAACTGGAGGCCAGGCAGGCACCCCAAGAAGGGCACCCTGCAGGGGGTGTCTGAGGCTCACGCCCCCAACAGCATCAGCGTCAAAGGTCGACAGACCCAGCGCATGACCTGGGGGGATGTGGACGCTCACCTCGGCAGCGGTCATTCAGGTACGGGTCTTCTTGTTCCTCCTCGCCTTCGGAAACTTTAGCTAAAGCGAGGAGAGAAACAGGTCAACATTTACACAAGCACACTGGTCCGTCTTAGCTTAGAGGACACTCCTAACCGTCCATCCCTGTGCAAACATCAGCCAGAAACGTCCATGTCTGAGAGCGTCCAGGTGGTGCTGACGGGTCAGAGTTCCACTGCTAACTGAATGGCTGGTGACCCAAGGCTGACCCAGGGTGCCCTGGAAGAAAGGCCTGGTGATTGAGTTCTCAGCCCCTGAAAACCCTCTGGGGGTGTCTTCTCTGACACACGAGGATGGGGTGCGTGGTGTCACTTCAAGTCAGAGCGACTCCACAGCAGATGATTGGATTTGGTTTAAAGCCCTTCTATAAAGATCACCATCAGCTAAGTGTTGGTTTTACTCCTTCAGAAACAGAATTAAAACAGAATTACATCTGGACTGAATCATTTACTTGGATGGACGCCACAGATGGAAAGGGAAGGAGAGAGAGGAGTAAAAAGTAGGAAACAAACAATAGACAGACACGTTGATGGGTGTGCAAAGAATGATCAGCACAGTCTCGTTAAGGGAAGACACAGAGAGGTACAGAAGGATGAATGGAAACCAGAATCATAGGGAGGAAGTGGGGAAAGTGGGTGAAAGGAGCTGATGGAACACGCGACTGGTCGATTCTGACCCCTGCCTGCTTCAGAAAGGAGAACTTTCCAGCAGAGTTGCTGGGGGCTGTCTGCTAGTGGGTGGGTCGTTCCAAAGACGGCTCAGAGGACATGCAGGTAAAAGGTGGGCTGAATGGTGTGGCACCCCCATTCCTCCACTTCTTATCCCACAGACCATGAAGGGCGGTTCTTCCTAGAAACTGGTCAAGTAACTTTGTTGTTGTTTTCTATTTTTAATAAGAGTGCTGGTCTCCCATCTTGGGACCATCTGAGGAAGGGTAGCTTCATTGAAAAGTGATTTACTGCTTAAATCTGCCACTTTCAATAGTGCCCTGTCTTGCCTTTCCCCTTAGACCTTTTGACCATCTTAGCTTTTTCTTTTTCTTCTTTGCCTCCTGAACATTTTCTCACAGCTCCCTTGTTAAAGGGCTGCTCACTTGGCGTGACCAGCACTCACCTGTCCAGTGTATCCCCCCGTCTCCCTCCTCTCCCCTGTGCCTGTGGTGAGCCCACCCTAACAGTGGCTCCACGCAGCCCACACCCACCAGCATTGCCAAGCTGCCCACGGATTGAATCTAGGTCTGCTGAAGCCACACAGATTCATCTCTGCCTGTGTTCTTTAAAATAAGCCCAGACATACAGCTGATTCTGGTGCCCATTATTTGTCAAAGGGAGAAAAAAACCCCAAGTTTTCCTCATTTGAAAGAACAGTCTGGGGCACTGTTACAGACTCAAGATGTACACGGCAGGTGCCCCGCTACCAGAAGGACAGTATTCACTGTTTGAGAAAAATAAAAGCAAAAAGGTCGCCTGATAAAAGAAAAAGAAAACAAGAAAGGGGAACATGCCCCATCAGTAATATCCATAGTCCCATACAAACAGCTACATGGTCAGACATGCCACCCTCACACTCCTGCACCTATTTCTACCAATCACTGGGCTCAATGGTCATTGCAAATTGACTCATACACTTGACTCCTCCCAGTTATAGGGCCCACGAGGGAAGCAGGTTAGAGAGTGGGCGTGACAAAGAATATCACCCAGTACAAGTCCAGGTTTAGTCCAACTGTCCCAAGTCAGATCATTGTGTTGTTAGAGGCTGTTAAGTACAACCATAGGAACCTTATGAACAAAGTATCTGAGCCCTGTCCTAGCCCGTGTCACCCTCACACTTCCTGACACATTAGAGCTCACTGCAGCAGTCACCATGTCAGTACTCCTGGTTGAGAGGGTCTTTCTCTCCTTCACTGCCCCCCCCCAACCTAGCATCATGTCCTTCTCCAAGAAATAGCCGCTCCTAGCAATATGCTCAAAGCACGTGAGGCAAAACGGCATCATCTTTGCCTTCAAAGAGCACTCCAACTGCACCCTCTCCAAGATATGTTTGTCCTTCTGGCCATTCATGGGATGTTCAGTGCTCTTCTCCAACACTACAGTTCAAAGGCATCAATTTTTCTGTCATCCTTATTCATTGTCCAGCTCTCAAATGCAGAGCCAAGTATTGGAAAGACTATGGCCTGAATCAGATGCACCTTAGTCTTCAAACTGACATCATTAGTCAATAATTTGGAGAGGTCTCTAACGGCAGACTTTCCCAGTGCAATGTGGTTCCTCATTTCCTGACAGCTGGTCCCAAGGATGTTAACTGTGAATCCAAGTAAGATGAAGTTGTTGACAGTTTCAATGTTTTCCCCACCTTTCAGGATGTTGCCTGTCAGTCCAGTGGTAAGAATCTTTGTTTTCTTTACACTGAGATGCAACCCATATTGAAGGTTGTATTCCTTGATCTTCTGTAACAATTGCCTCAAGTCCTCCTCACTTTCAGCAAGCAGGGTTGTGTCATCTGCATAACACAGGTTATTGATGAGTCTCCCTCTGTTGCAGCCACTGCATTTCTCTTCATAGCATCCAGCTTCTTGAATAATTTGCTCAGCATACAGACTGAATAGTTATGGAGAGAGAATGAAACCCGGACGCACACTCTCTTCTTAATTTTAAACCATTCAGTGTTTCCTTGTTCTGTTCACACAACAGCCTCCTAGGCTAGGTATAGGTTCTGCATAAACACAATTAACATGTTACTACACACTTTTAAATTGACAACTGTGCTTAGAAACACATTTTGCCGTCATTTGCGGTGACGTGTTAACTGCTCTCGGATTCCCATTCTCCTCAATGTTACCCATAACTTGTTATGATGCACACAGTCAGACGCCTCTGCACAGTTAATAAAGCACAAACAGGCATTCTTCTGGTATTCCTAACTTTCAGCCAGGATCCATCTGACATCAGCAATGATATCCCTGGCGTCATGAACTTCTGACAGCTTCCTGTCTATGTACTGTTCTAGCTGTTTCTGAATGATCTTCAGTAATATTTTGCTTGCATATATTTTTTAATTTTTAATTTTCTACTAGTTTATTTTCAAAACTAGAATATGTTACTTTCAAGAAAATTTTTTTCATGGTATTAATGATATTCTTCAATGGTTTCCACATTCTGTTGGATCACTTTTCTTTCTTAGGAATGGGAACAAATATAGACCTCTTCCAATCCACTGGCCAGATAACTGTTTTCCAAACTTCCTTGCATAGACGGGTGAGTGCATCCAAAGCTGCATCTGTTAATTGAAACAAGTCAGTTGGTATCCCATCCATTCCTGGGGCCTTATTTGGTACTTCAGAAATTTTCCAGTCAGTTCTATTTGGTACAGTGACTCTGTGTATTCCCTCCATCTTCCACTATGTGGAAAGTACTCTCTCTTGTATTGGTCCCACAGCTCTTGATGATTTGCAAAACCTTGTACCCACAGTTAAGGTAACTGGAGACCATGCTCCCACAATGGGTGCTAACACAATGGCTAGAAAAGCCAAATTTCAGGGTTCTGACACCCCAGTGTGATTACATTATGGTTATTGAAACTGTTACTATGGAACAGAGTGTATATGAAGGGTTGAGTGAAAAGTTAATCGGCTAGGCAACTTTCATTCAAATTACAATTTTAAAAAAGGAAAAAATAATTAAAAAGATAGAAAAACAGGGTGAAGGAGCTAATTAAAAATTCATACTTATTTCTGTAATGAGAAATGACTCACAGCTGACCCTCCAGCAGGTTTTCAGACTGTAACTACAGGGGAGGAGACTGTCCATCTGCCCCCATGAAGCCGCTGGGGGATCCAAATTGCTAGCAAGGTGTCACTTCTGAGTTAGCTGTGCACTCTGCTAGGGGTGCCACCAGGGCAGAATGACAATCGAGCACAACTGAATCACTGAAAAACCTCTGACACAGAGAAACAAAGCTGCACAGCTTCCTGGAATCATTAATTTTTATTTTGACTGCGCTTACACCATCCAACTACCTGGAATATTTCAGCAAATACGGCCACCCCTAGTGTAAATCAAGCCTTCTCCCCTAAACCTAAAGCTATGTCCAGGTTGCACATGTACTATGGGTAAGTGAATTGTCTTAGCCCCACCCGCCAGCAGGTGCTGGAATCCTGATCCTGATACCTGTGGAGAAGGAGTCCTGGTGGAGTGGTGTGTTACATGCCGCACTGTTAACCAAAAGGCCAGAAGTTCAAATCCACCAGCTGCTATAATGGGCAAAGTCATACAGTTCCTCCTGTTGCGATTCACAGTCCCAGAAACCCAATGGAGTCTGAATAGATTCAATGGCTTTGAGTTTGAGGGGACGTAGCTCTGATGCCATGATGGTTGGTTACATCACCTGGTTGTTAACTGAAAGGTCAGCTGTGAAACCCATCAGCTGCCCAAAGGGAGGGGAAGTGAGGCAGTCTGCTCTAATTTACAGCCTCAGAAGCCTGTGCATCATAGAAAAACAGTGTCATGACGAAAAATACAGTGTCAGCAACACTGCTTTTAAAAGCACGGCAGCTGAGCCTGCATGTACTATGCATACAACTTACATGGCTAGCCATGTATTTTAAACCAAAACCCAAGCTCTCGGCATCAAGTCCACTTCACTCCAGGTTTCCTAAGCTGTAAATGGAAGAGATCCGCCGATCTTTCTCCCTTGGCGCCATTGAGTGCTTGAAACAGCTGATTTTTAGGTTAGTAGGAAGACTGTGGTAGCTGGATTGGAGGAAGACTCATCAATAACCTGCGTTATGCAGACAGCACAACCTTAATTGATGAGAGGGCCTGAAGCATCTTCTGCAGAGGACTATAGTTTGCAATATGGATTGAAGCTAAACATCAAGAAAATGAAGATTCTCACCACTGAGCCAATTGGCAGCATCATGATAGATGGGAGAAGAGATTGAGATTGTTAACAATTTCAGCTTGCTTCATTCCACAATCAACATCCTTGGCACCAGCGGTCAGGACATCAAGAGACAAATTGCATTAGGGAAGTCTGTGTCAGGGACCTCTCCAGAATGCTAAAGAGCAAGGATGTCAGTCTAGAGACTAAGGTGTGCCTGACCCAGGCTATGGTCTTCACAATTACTTGCTTTGCATCAGAGAGCTGAACAACATCTAAGGATAACAGAAGAATTGATGCTGCTGAGTTATGGTGCTGGAGAAAAGTTTTGAACATACCATGGACTGCCGAGAGAGGATGAAACCAAGCTGCTTCTTGGAGATAAGAATTTTACGATTCAGTCTCACATACTCGTCACTCACATACTGGTCATGTAGCCAGGAAGGACTAGTCTTTGGAGAGGGACATCATGCTTGGAAGGGTCAAAGGACAGCACAGGGGAGGAAGACCCTAGATGAGATGGATTGACACAATAACTGGGGTAATGCCGGTAGGTGTGTCAGAGACAGTGAGACTGGCTCAGGATGGAGCCATTGTGCATAGCGTTGTTGTGAGTTGCAGGTGACTCATCGGCACACAACAACAGTCTGACATGCTGTGCACCACACCATCATGGCTCCTTAACTATCTATTTTAAAGCTATCAAAACATGTTGTTGTTAGGTGTCATCAAGTTCATTTTTCAACTTCTATCAACCTTGTGTGATGGAGCAGAACTGTCCCACAGGCTTCCTGGGCTGTTGCTTCTCAAGCTAGGGGAGGGCTCTACTCAAAGTCAGAGGTTGTGTGTTAATGCCATTAACAAAATAAGGCAGTGTTAGGCTGAACGATAACAAATGACCAAAATGTATAGTCCTGGCTGGCCCACAAAAATGGCAATTCTAGTTAGATCGCCTTAAAATATATATGAGCTCCAGTGGTCGAGTGGTAGAGGCTGTGCTGCATTCTCAAAGGCATAGGGTTCAAATCCATGGGCCACTCTGCAGGAGTTGTTATTGTTGAAGTTATGTGCCATCGAGCCACCTGCGACTCATAGTGACCTCGTGTACAACAGCCCTAAACCCTGCTCTGTCCTGTGCCAATCTTATTGTCTCTGACACGCCTACCCACATTACCCCAGTCACTGAATCAATCCACCTCATTGAGAGTCTTCCTCTCCCGCACTATCTCTCTACCCTCCCAAGCAAGACGTTCCTCTCCAAGGACCAGTCCCTTCTTTCAATGTGTCCACAGTATGTCAGATGAAGCTCCAGAATCTTTTCTCCAAGGAGCAACCTGGTTTAACCCTCTCCAGGACAAACCTGTTCATTCTCTTAGCAGTTCATGGTATATTCAATACTCTTCTCCAACACCACAGCTCAAAGGCATCAAGTCTCCTTCTATCATCCCTAGTTATTGTCCAGCTCTCTGATGCATAGCAAGTAACTGCAAAGCCCATGACCTGGATTAGCCGCACCTTTGTCTGCAGACTGACATCACTGTTCTTCAGTACTCTGGAGAGGTCTCTGACAGCAGACTTTCTCAATGCAGGATGGGACATCTCCTCCTGTGCAATTTACTGCCTCTGAAAACCTCCTGAACAGTAAGCCATGCATTAGTTCTGACTCAACAGCATACCACCACCACCTTTACAAAAGGCGCTCTGGTGGCCTACTGGAGCTCCCACAGTCAAAGGTTCAAATCCACCAGCGGCTCCGAGTTAGAAAAATGAACAATTTCCTCCCATGCAATTTACTGCCTCTGAAACCCCGCTGGAGGGTCAGTTCTGACTCAGTGGCACACAATAACAACAATTTTACATAAAGAGCTTTGGTAGTGCAGTGGTTAAAACGCTTGACTGTTAATTTCATGGCCATTGGTTTGAATCCATTACTTCTTCCACAGGAGAAAGACGTGCAGTCTGCTTCTGTAGGATCCCCGGCCCTGCGGAGTAACTCTCTTCCATGGGGTCCCTATGAGCTGGTGTTGGCAGCAGGGGTAATCGCAGCAGAAGCAGACAGCCACACCTCCTCCCTTGGAGCTGCCGGGTAGGTCTGAACCATCAACCTTGTGGTTAGCAGCCCAGCCCTTAGCTGTTGCACTACCAGAGCTTCTGGTTAAAAGTCGGGGTGACTCACAGTGACTCCGTACGGCACAGGGACCTTGTCTAAGCTGTGTCCTCCAGCCTCAAGCTCATCTGCCGAATCAATGGAATGTGTCCTTGCCTCCAGGGCCCCGAGGCCACGTGCAGTGACGACTCCTCTTCTAGGCTAGGAAGCTTCTTCTCATTTCTTTAACTTGTGGACTCTTCATTTCATTCAATGCTTTCAGGCAAACACCAGCCCGCCACGTGCCAGGCACAGGCGAGGGTTCCAGATGCACATGGGGACCCAACTCCTCAAAGCATTCACAGAGGACTCATCAGAAACTCGGTACCTCCATGCCAGGAGGTCCTCCAGGCTTGCATGGCCGTGTTCCAAGGAGGCCAGGAGGTCAGGACAGACTGACTGATGTGCTGGCAAACAGACCTGATCTAGTACTTCCCCTTCCACAGAATGGGTAGAACTGGACTCCTGAGATGCCGGGCACAGCTCTCTAAATGTGGTCAAAGATCAGGTCTCCTGCTCCAGCCCTGGGCCTTCGATCCAGGGAGCCAGCTGGTGGTGAGCCAATATCACATGTCAGGACTGACTGTCCCCCCCAGAGTCCTCAGTGAATGATTTTTCATAAGGTCACCAGCACTCTCTGCTGAGGCCCCTCTGGGTGGTCTCAAGCCTCCCACCTTTAAATTAGCACGTGTGTGCTTAGCTGTTTTCACCAGCCAGGGGTCAAATTCTTCTAGAAGATTCTAAAGGCGGACCCTCAATTTTTGCACTTGATTCATCCAGGCCAGGGTCAGTCTGTGGGCGCTCTGGGCAGCCCTGCAGGAGCACACAGTAGGAGCACCATGAATGTTGGCCGGTGGGAGGGAGGCACATCAGGGGCTGGGAGTGAGGAGAGAAAGAAGAGAGCCGAACAGCTGAGGGAGGGTGAGCAGGAAGTGGGGCAGATCAAAAGCACAGAGGAGACATCTGGAGCCACAGAAAACCCCAGAGTGTGTTAACCAAACAAGCCAGGAAGCAGAAAACCCTTTCCAGAGAAGTCCCCCACCAGGATTAATCAGAGTCTGTTGACAGAGAAAACGTCATCTCTGGTTTTAAAAGCCAGGGCAGGAGCCAGACTGTGGTCCCAAGGCCACTTTACGGGGCTGTGAAGGCTGGGAACCAGCTGGCCACAGCTCTGGAGGATGGACTTCAAAGAGGCCACTGACTTAAGGGTCGGGGCAAGTTCACGCCTGGGGAAAGGGAGCTGGCCCTCTCCACAGAGAGAGAACTGTGTGTCTGCTCTATCCATCCCCCCTGGGACCCCAAAGTCACCAGGTGCAAAGCTGCAGCAGAGAGAGGGACTGGTCTCGGGGGGTGGCCTCGGTCTGCAAGCACTTGTCTCAGAAAGTCCTTTAGATGGAGCGGGGTGTGGGGCAGTGAACCCCCTAAGGCAACACTTCTGTCTGTGTCTCTGATCGAACGCTGGGGTGCTGCTGGGTGTCGTGTCAGCTCGAATCAGAGCAGCACCCCCAGACGGCACCCTCGCCCGATCCCGCCTCCTGCTCCCAACCTCTGCTCTGTTCCAGCCACTGCTGCAGCCACTGCACCACCCCATCCCTTAAAGAGTCTTCTTTTCAGTAGCCTTGTATTCTTGTGTTCTCTAGGGACTGGCCTTCCTGATAACAGGCCAGCAATACGTGGAAGCGAGTCACACCAGCCGCTTCAGAGAAACACCCCGGCAGAACTTCTTCCAGAACAGATTTGTTTACTATTTTTCCTGTCAGGACTACTGGTTGTTGTTGTTGTTGTTGTCGTTAGGTACCATCGAGTCAAGGATGACTCATAATGACCCTATGAATAAAAGATCGGAATCCTATCCTGTCCTGTGCCATCCTCACACTTCCTGACACACAGGAGCCCACTGCAGCAGTCACCTTGTCAGTCCACCTGGTTGAGGGTCTTCCTCTCCTCTACTGACGCTCCACCCTTCCCAGCATCATGTCCTTCTCCAAGGAACAGCCCCTCCTAGCAACATGCCCAAAGCATGTGAGGCGAAGCCTCATCATTCTAGCCTCCAAAGAGCACTCTGGCTGCACCCTCTTCAAGACACGTCTGTTTGTTCTCTTGGCCGTCATGGGATGGCCAGTGCTCTTCTCCAACACCACAGCTCAAAGGCATCAATTCTTTTACTTTCATCTTTATTCATTGTCCAGGTCTCAGATGCATAGCAAGTGGAAGGAAAGACCATGTCCTGAATCAGACCTACCTTAGTCCTCAAACTGACATCACTACTCCTCAATAATTTGGAAAGGTCCCTAACTGCAGATTTTCCCATTGCAAAGCATCTCCTTATTTCCTGACTACTTATACCAAGGGTTAATTGTGGATCCAAGTAAGATGAAGCTGTTGACAGTTTCAATCTCCTCTCCATCCATCAGGATGCTGCCTGTTATCAAGTGGTAAGAATCTTGTTGTTATTTTATATTGACTACATAGTATTAAACATATTCAATACTCTTTGCCAACACCACAATTCAAAGGCATCTATTGATCTTCTGCCATCTTTATTCACAGTCCAACTTTCATATGCACAGGAAGTACTGAAAATACCATGGCCTGGATCTGGTGCACCTTAGTCTCTGAGCTGACATCTTTACTCTTCAGCACTCTGGAGAAGTTTTGGCAACAGACTTACCCAATGCAACTATGCTTTTGATGTCTTGACTGTGGCGACCATTGATTTCAATTGTGGGTCCAAGTAAATAAAATCCTTGACATAGTCAATCTTACCTCCATCCATCGTGATGTCCCTACCGATCTGGTTGTGAAGATTTCTGTTTTCTTGACATTGAGGGGTAACCTATTTTGAAGGCTGTAGTCTTTGATCTGTTTCAGAAGTGCTTCAAGTCCTCTTCACTTTCAGCAAACAGTTAAAATGGTAGACTGGATGTGTTGTTAAGTGCCATCGAGTCATAGGCAACTCATAGTCACCCTATGAACAAAAGACCTGAACGCTTGTATAACTTTCATCGTTTCTCCAGGTTCATAGCGTTTCCAGAGGCAAGCTATATCGGAAGTGGATGCCACTCCTGCTTCCAAGCTTGTTTTAATTGGGGAGCTCCACCAAACACTGTCCACCATGAGTAACTATTATTGCATTTGACACATCAGTGCCACAGTGTTCACCTTCACAGCAACCATAGATTTCTTTTTGTTGTAGTTTTTGTTAAACTTTGCACACACACAGACACCACTCACTCCTCATTATACTCCAAATGTGGCAGCAATTGCTTTACAAAATTAATATGTGGACTTTCAAAACTTTATGAGGGAAGTGTCCATCTTATCCCAGCCCTGCAGATGAGGAAACTGAGGCATAGAGAGGTTCTGATAAGTTTCCAGGATTACACAGCAAGCAGACAGAACTTGGAGCTAAGACTCTATGATGTGTGGGGTGACCTCATTAGTTTGAAGTTTCAGCAAGTCCTTTTCACTTGTGGAGGTGGAGTCATGCAAATTAGGTGGATGGAGTCCTAATGAGCTGATTGGCCAGTTTTACCCTTCTGCTAGGCTTAAAGGAGAGCCAATTCCCCAACTGAGATCATGTGACCATTTAGACTCTGCAGCAAACTGTTGCTGTTATGTGCCATCAAGTCACTTGCGACTCATAGCATCCCTATGTACAAGAGCTCTAAATGCCGTTCTATCCTGTGCCAACCTCGCCGTCTCAAACACACTCATTCCCACCACCCCAATCACAGAATCGATCCATCTCATCGAGGGTCTTCCTCTCTTGCGCCGTCCCTCCACCCTCCCAAACATGATGTCCCTCTCCAGTCCTTCTTTGCAACACGTCCAAAGTATGTCAGATGAAGCTTCAGAATCCTTGACTCCAAGAAGCATTCCGGCTTCACCTTCTCCAGGACAAACCTGTTTGTTCTCCTAGCAGTCCATGGTATATTCAACACTCTTCTCCAGCACCACAGCTCGAAGGCATCAGTTCTCCTTCTATCAACCCTAGTCACTGTCCAACTCTCCGATGCAAAGCACGTAATTGCGAAGACTATAGCCCGGATCAGGCGCATTTTAGTCTCTAGCCTGACGTCATTGCTCTTCAGTACTCTTGAGAGGTCCCTCACAGCTGACTGTCCCAATGCAATTTGTCTCTTGATTTCCTGGCTGCTGTTACCAAGAGTGTTGACTGTGGAGCCAAGCAAACTAAAACTGTTAACTCTTTCAATCTCTTCACTATCCATCCTGATGCTGCCAATTAGACCAGTGGTGAGAATCTTTGTCTTCTTGACATTGAGCTTCAATCCATATTGAAGTCTGTAGTCATTGACCTTCTGCAGCAAGAGCGTCAGGTCCTCCTCAGTTTCAGCGAGCAGGGTTGTGTCATCTGCATAACGCAGGTTGTTGATGATTGTTCCACCAATCCTGATGCCGCATTCCTCCTGCAAGTTAGGGATTCCAAAGACGAAGGAAGAGTGATGCGGAGGGCAGCGGCTGACGGTGGTGCACGGAACAGCACAGCAGCGGGGAACTGCACATCCGGGATACCTTTAATCTCTGCCTCAGAGGACACAGCTTTGTCATGATCCTCCTAAAACAGATCGCTCACTCAATTGGTGTCCAAAAGTCCTGCTTCCACAGTGGGACAGACTCAAAGTCACATGGCAAATAAGTGACGGGCAGACTCCTGAATTTCTGCAGTCATCGCCACCAAGGCCCCGAGGGCCAAGTGTATGAGCGGGAGGAGTCCTGAGCCACAAACCAGCTCGAGTCAGATGACAAGTGGAGTGCAGGGTAGGAGGACAGAGGACAGACAGCAGGACGGAGGACAGACATCAGAAAAGAGGACAGACAGCAGGACGGGGGACAGACAGCAGGACGGAGGACAGACAGCAGGACGGAGGACAGACAGCAGAAAAGAGGACAGACATCAGAAAAGA
>NW_006399814.1:7647745-7654497 GCF_000299155.1 Elephantulus edwardii
GCAGGACAGAGGACAGACAGCAGGACGGGGGACAGACAGCAGGACAGAGGACAGGATATAGGACAGACAGCAGAGAGGAGGACAGACAGCAGGACGGAGGACAGACAGCAGAAAAGAGGACAGACATCAGAATAGAGGACAGACAGCAGGACGGGGGACAGAGAGCAGGACGGAGGACTGACAGCAGGACAGAGGACAGACATCAGAACAGAGGACAGACAGCAGGACGGAAGACAAGACAGCAGTGTGGAGACACCCTGGACGTGCTCCTGAAACGGCCCTGGGACCACTGCCCCTTTGCTGTGCTGCTGTGTTGAGTGGTGGTCAAGCTGACCGTGGCTCAGTGGACCCCACATATAGAATGCTCCCAGGTTTCTCGAACCTGAGACCATTCTGAAAGCACATCTCCAGGCCTTTCTTCCACAGTGTTTCCAGCCAGCAGTCCAGGCCTTAAGGAGCCCTGGTGGCAGGAACGGTCTAGAGCTCAGCTGTCACCTGCGGGAACCCACCCTCAGTCCCCCAGAGATGTGGCCTAGGATGTGCTCCCAGGACTGTCACCCAGGAAACCCCACAGGCTATTCTCTGCTGTGGCCTCAGCACGAGGGGAATCGGCCCTGGGGTACACAATGGTGACTGTCCAGCACTTAACTGGCCACCAGGGACCCTGCTTTTGCTGGGAGGTGACCATCACAGGCACACCTCGTCACCTGCACGTCTAAGGTTGTGAGTTTCTCACAGAACGAGGAGGGTCGGGGTGACCCTGCACGAAAAAAGTCTACAGACGTCACTTCCCGACAGCACATGCTCTGTCGGCCCCACGCTGGTTATGGTCACGATATTCCAAACTCTCCCTTTACGGTTCCACTCTCAGTGGCTCGGGCACCCACACAACTGTCCTATGCACTGGGAGACTATCAGCGTGGAGATGTTGTCATACCCATTTCCCATATGGGAGAACTGAGGTCTGGACGTACCAGCCACCCTCAGCTCACACCACACTGGACCTCGGATTTGTCCAGTTCTGAAACCCACGTCCTTTGTCTCCCTCCTGGACCCCACCCCCAGACACAGTGACAACTCCAATCACTCCGTACAGAGGGGTCGACAGGACTGTGCATGACCCTACCACCCCCAGGGGACTTGGGCTCACGTGTCTCTTGGAGGTCCCCGACGTCCCCAGGCGTGAAGTCCGCGGCCTCCTGACTCTTGACGCAGCACGCCCGGAAGACCAGGCCACACTGGTAGCCGGCCATCAGGCTGTACTCACAGCTCTGGCCCTGGGCCTGGGCCGCCCTTCCGAGCAGGCAGCAGTGGCAGCACCTCTGTGGACACAGTGGACGCCACATGAGGAGCTGGGCCTGGTCTCCCCACTCCCGGGACACAGTGGACGCCCCGTGAAGAACTGGGCCTGGTCTCCCCACTCCTGGGACACAGTGGACGCCACGTGAGGAGCTGGGCCTGGTCTCCCTGCTCTCGGGACACAGTTGACGTCCCGTGAGGAGCTGGGCCTGGTCTCTCTGCTCTCAGCATGAGCGACCCCTTCCCTTCCCTCCCTGATGCCCGACTGCCCCCTTGACAGCCATGTCCAGCGGCTCTGCCACACACGCCCAGGAAGGACATGACAGCTCCCCAGGAAGCCTAGTCCATGGGGGCACCACGACTGGCTATGAACTCTGTCCCCTTCAGAGTAACCTTGGGATCCGCCAACCGGCTAGAGAGAGAGGGTCTGTCTGTCCCCTGCATTCAGAGTCTCAAACCCATGTGGGAACCCGTGTGCCGCATCTGAGCTTCAGATGTTCACCTGAGGAACAACAGCCCCACTTCAGTCCTTCCTGAGTGGTCACCCTAAAAAGGACACAGAACGTTCCAGAAGGCCTGCCATGGGAGTCTGAGAGGTGTGGGTTTTGCTGATCTCCGTCAAAGTTGGTGGGCCTCCCACATTGTTTACTCTGCCCCCTCCACTGCCAGGAAGGGTGGGCGTGTGGGGGACAAGCCCACCTTTCAGGGTGAGACGTGCTTTCTGGAAACACGAATCACGTCTGCCAGAGTGGACTCGGGTCCCCCAGAATGGTCCGCGCTTTTCGGCACTCCTCTCACGTCTGGGGACACTGGCACAGCGGTCTGCCAGGCAGATGGCATTCCCTGAGCCCAGCCGGGCCTGAAGACGTCATAGGACGTCCGGATCCCCAGCCAGCCCTGACCAGACCCTCGGCCGCACCCGCAGCTTCCTCGAGCCAGGGGCCTCCCACAGAAGCCACAGAAGGACGGAGTAGGCAGGCAGGCAGGCAGGCGTGACTCTCTCCTTCCTGCACAGAGACCCCTCTCGCATCCCTGCCTCCCAGGAGGGAGGGCCAGGCCGGAGGACTTAGCTCCTTCAGGTCGTGGCTCCTGATAGCCTCCTCACTGGGTCCTCCAGGGAACGGCTATCTTCCCAGGGATCTCATTTCCCCAAGCCAATTTCCAACCCCAAGTGCCCTGGTCAACCCTGTTTCCCCTTGGCAGGTGGCAGCGAAGGACAGACCTTACGATAGCCATTCTCAGAGCTGGGGTGCTGGCAGGAACTTGTCCACACCCAGGTGGACATGCAGACCTTCCACAGGGACCTGGGTGACCGGGTTTGGAGCCCCAGGACCACACTGCCTGCCGTGTGTGGGAGGACCCTGAGGGCTGCTGCTGAGAGGCCACTGTGGTGTGTACACCGCCCTGAACTTGTTATCCCGCGTCCCCAGGGTGGACGTGGTCCTCTGGCATTAGAAGACTCGGGGTGGGGGACATTCTGATCTCCACTGATGAACCTAAGGACAGGGGCGCTGGAGGGCCTCCTGGGGTTGGGGGAAGGGATAGCTATGACCAGAGAAGAAGCTTCTGAAGCCTTCACCTCAGAACCCCCGGTTCAGTGACCGCGTTCCAGTTCAAGGACCATGTTCCTGCCTGATGTGACTGCAGACACGTGGCAAGGCTGGTCACAGCACGGGTCACCCAGCATGGCCCTGCCAGAGCTTTCTAACCCACGGAAGGAGGCGGGGGACGTGCACGGTTCCTCTGCCCTCCAGCTGAGCAACCATCTCCCCCATCCTGCCCTGCTGCCTCACACTCACGAGGAAGGGTGAGATCAGGGCATGGACAGCAGTGGTCAGGACAGGAGGGGGCCTGGGGCCTGCTGGGATGGAAGGGGTTGTGGGACCTGAGGAGATGGGAGGGGTGGGGTGGGCCTGCTGAGATTGGACAGGTCCTGAGGCCTATTGAGATGGGGGGGGCCTGGGTCCTGCTGAGATGGAAGGAGTCCTGGGGCCTATTGGGATGGAAGGGGGCACGGGGCCTGCTGGGATGGGAGGGGTCCTGGGTGGGATGGAAGGGGGCTTGCTGGGATGAGAGGGGTCCTGGGGCCTGCTGGGATGGGAGGGGTCCTGGGTGGGATGGAAGGGGGCTTGCTGGGATGAGAGGGGTCCTGGGGCCTGCTGGGATGGGAGGGGTCCTGGGGTGTGCTGGGATGGAAGGGGTTGTGGGACCTAAGGAGATGGGAGGAGTGGGGTGGGCCTGCTGAGATGAGAAAGGTCCTGAGGCCTGTTGAGATGGGAGGGGGCCTGGGGCCTGCTAAGATGGGAGGAGCTCTGGGGTCTGCTGGGATGGGAGGGATTGGGGAGCCTTCTGGGATGGAAGGGGTCCTTGGGCTTTCTAGGATGAGAAGGAGAGGCCTGCTGGGATGGGAGGGGGCCTGGGGCCTGATGGGATAGGAGGGGTGGGAGGGCATGCTGAGATGAGACAGGTCCTGAGGCCTGTTGAGATGGGAGGGGTCCTGGGGCCTACTGGGATGGGAAGGAGGGGCCTGCTGAGATGGGAGGGGGCCTGGGGCCTATTGAGATGTGAGGGAGGGGGGCCCTGCTGAGATGGAAGGGGTCCTGGGGTCTGCTGGGATGGGAGGGGTCCTGAGGCCTGTTAGGATGGGAGGGGTCCTGGGGTCTGCTGGGATGGGAGGGGGTCTGGGCCCTCCGCCTGGGCGGGGGTGCACCCTGGGCGGGGGTGCACGGCCCACCAGCTGACAGGGGCACAGCAGCAGGCCCGCACCGTCCTCACCTTCACAAACATGGCTTCGGGGCTGGTCCCCGACTGGGAGTCACAGCCCTCCTGCTCATTGGCCTGGTTGATGCCGGTGGCGCAGTGCAGCTCCTCCAGTTGGCTGTGGCAGCACTGCTCCTGGACCATCCTGTGGACAGGTGAACAGATGGAGGGTGTGGGCCCGTAGTTCATGGGGGAAGCCTGCCCTCCTACCCCCATCTACACAGAAAGTGCTCAGTAAGTGTTTAGTTAGAAAGAACAAAGCCAGAAGCTGCAGACCCAGCCATGTGGCCCAGAGCAGCCACTACCTCTGAGCTCTGTGTCTCACCCACAAAGTGCTCCCAGTTCTAAAGCAAAGAAAGCTGGGTTAACCAGCCAGACTCTTCAGCCTCCACGCTGACTCCACGCCATCCTTGCCAGGCTGGGGAGACACCTTCAGAACGGTGGTGTCTGGCACGGCCCTCAAATCTCCCAGCCCCATCAGGGGCTCCAGGCAGAAAGTCCTGGGGACCCCAAGGAACCACGTGGACAGGGAGTGTGGGGGCACGACGATTAGCTCAGGGGCGGTAGGAGCGGGCAGCCAGTGCGAGATGCGTGAGAGTCACGTGTGACTCTTGATCAAAACCAAAATAGTCCCAGCTGCGGCCAAAGCCAGCCAACTAGGGGAGCCGCCCACCTGCACCTGTCTGGGCCAGCTCCCTGACCACCGGGCCCACCCAGCTCTTCGGCTGCCAGCCGGGCTTGCTCTGCCTCGGACATCAGCGTCAGGCCCTGTTTACCCTGCTCTGGCCCATATGGGGCTGAGAGTCCGCACTCAGCTGCCCCAGCATTTCCAGAACCACCCTCAGGCTTAGTGACGGATTGGTCTTTCTTATGCTGGTACACGTGCTGCATGTGCTTCTGGTGAATTTATAAATACCATAACCTGAATTGGCCAGGAAGGACCCCCAGATATTCACTCATCTATCTACCCATCCTCCACCTATCTACTCCCCATCTACCCATGCATCTGTCACCCACCCACTACTCATCCACTCACTCACTGCTCACTGCCCCATCCATCATCTACTCCCCATCCACCCACCTAACATCCATGCATCCCTCTACCCATATACCCTGTTATCCATCCATGCACCCACCTGTCCACTCCCCCATTCCCCCACCCAGCCATCTATTGTCCATCCATCCATCCATCCATCCAGACTTCCACTCACCCCCTCTCACCTATCCACCCATCTACCTGTCATCCATCCATGTATTCACCCCTTCACCCACTCGTCATCCACCCATCCATCCATTCATCTGTCCATCCATCCACACACCCATCCATCCATCCGCCTATCCAGTTAACCATCCATCCATTCATCTGTCCATCCATCCACACACCCATCCATCCATCCGCCTATCCATCCATCTACTGAACAGCAACTGAGGGCCTACTGTGTGCCAGGCCCTTTGTGGAAACTTCAAGAACATAGAGAAGAGTCCACCTGGAGGGGAGAGAGCATCTCACACAACATTAGAACTTGGGGAGCAGAACTTCTACCCTGGAGGGTCCTGGGTGGTGGAAAGAGCCCTCGTTGGCTGCTCTCCTTCTGCTCCTCATTTGCCTGGACAAGCGACCCCACCTATGAGCCTCTGTCTTCTCACCTGCTAAGCGGGGTGATACCAGCACCATACAGGTTATTACCAGAGTTCAGAGAGATCCTGGCCCACAGCATCTTGAAGGTCATTAAAGTCCCACCCAAATGCAAGGGCTCTGACCTTTTCCTGGAGCTGAGCCTCAAGCCGCTGATCAAGAAAGGCGGAATGGGAGTGTCCTTGACCGTCACAAAGTCAGGACAGGCACTGTGTGTGACAAGAACCCCGAGGAAGCAGGCCCTAGTGCAGCTGCCCACCCCGACTCTGCCTGGATGCCACAGGTGGGTCACCTGGCAACACGCTTCCCCATCTAGGCCTCCAGTGGTGCACACACTGACCACAGTCAGTGCCTAACTGTAAGGTCGAAGGCTCGACTCCACGTAGAGATGCCTTGGAACAGAGGAGTCGCCAAGGCTCAGACTCACTTGATGCAGTTTTAACGATATGCTGGTATTGCTGTTAACTGGGGCTATCAACTCCGACACAGTCGACATACGTCCGATGGAAACCTCGCCCAGTTCGGCGTCATTCACCACCTCCTCCACGCTGAAGCCCACTGCTGCAGTCACTGTGTCGATCCACCTCATTGAGGGTCTTCTTCCACTGCCCTGCCCTCTGATCTTCCCAGCTTGATGCCCTTTCCCAAGGACTGGCCCTCCTGGCCACATGCCCACAGTACGTGAGATGAAGTCTCGGGCTCTGCTTCTAGAGGAGCACTCTGCTGTCCCTCCTCTGAGACAGACCTGCTTTTCCTTTTGGCAGAATGGTATATATTCAACGCGCTCTGCTAACATCACGATTCAAAGCACAGATTCTCCTCTGAGCTGCCTCCTTCCTCACCCAACTTTCAGAGGACCATGTGCCTCAGGGGCACCTTTTTAACACCCTTGCTCTTCAGCACTTAAAAAAAAAGTCCTTGGGGAGCTCAGGTGGCCTAGTGGCAAGAAGCTGCAACTACAGTCCCAGAGGTGCACGGTTCGAATCCACCAGATGCTCTGCCAGGGAAGGAGGGGCAATCTCCTCCTGTACCAGTCAGATCTGATTTGACGGTACAC
>NW_006399814.1:7654659-7656776 GCF_000299155.1 Elephantulus edwardii
GATCTCTTGACTCTGCTTCCCTGGGTGCTGATGGCAGATCCAAGTAACAAGAAATCCTTGACAATGTCACTCTTTCTCCATGTAATCCTGTGATTCTCATGCGTCGCTGGGTATGGTTGACTCTCTGGCGAGTTTTCAGAGGGAGTAATTGTACGGGAGGAAACTGCACATCCTTCTTCCGCAGAGCAGATGGTGGGCTCAAACCATGTACCTTCAGGACTGCAGCATAGCTCCTTGCCATTAGGCCAGGGGAGCTATTCTGACACGTGTTGTTGTTTTTAGGTTCCATCGAGTTGAGGATGACTCACTGCTACCCTATGAACAAAAGATCTGAACCCTGTTCTGTCCTGCGCCATCCTCACACTTCCTGACACACAGGAGCCCATTGCAGCAGTCACTGTGTCAATCCACCTGGTTGAGAGTCTTCCTCTCCTTCACCGACCCACCACCCTTCCCAGCATCATGTCCCTCTCCAAGGACTAGCCCCTCCTTCTTGCCTTCACAGAGCCCTCCAGCTGCACATTCTCCAAGACATATCTGTTCATTCTCTTGGCCAACACCACAGCTCAAAGGCACCCATTCTTCTGTCATCCTTATTCATTGTCCAGCTCTCAGACGCACAGCAAGACATCAGAGAGACCATGGCCTCAATCAGACACACCTTAGTGCTCAAACGAACATCATTACTCTTCAATAATTTGGAGAGGTCCCTAACTGCAGATTTTCCCACAGAAGTATGTTTTCGGATCTCCTGAGTGCTGGTACCAAGGGTGTTAACTGAAAACCCTGTGAGCACTTCTGACGCACAGTAACCCTTGAAGACAGAGTAGAACTGCCCCACAGGTTTTCCAGGCTGCAGTCTTCACAGGAGCAGACTGCCACATCGTTCCACCTCCGAGCAGCCCCTGGGCTTGAACCTCCATTGTTTCAGTTGGCAGCCCGACGCCCACTTCACTGTACCACTAAGGCTCTCACGTCCAGATTCACGCAGGTTCCTGAGAGCCACGGACTCACTCACCTGCACTCCTTGGACTTAGAGGCGTAGGGCAGCGAGCAGTCCTTGTGCTGAGTGGCCATGCGGTGTCCATCAGCACAGCAGGTCTCCATGGGAACATCTGTGGCCGCTGTGAGGGGGACAAGAGGTCAGGTGAGGGGTGTTTACCACCTGCTCATACCATCCTCTCCAAGAGTCAAGCGGCCTCCTCCCATGTGCCCTCAGGTCTCTACTGCAGCCTCCCGTGGTGGGGGGGGGGAGTGGGTTATGAGGGGTATGGGGCGTCGTTCATCCCCTCTGCATCCAGGAAGCCCCACCGGGTCCTGGGCTGGGGCACACTTCCAGTGCTTCCTAGAAAGGCCTGGAACCTTCACCATTACCTTCCCTGTCAAGTTCAGACAGGGAACCTGAGACCTTAGAATGCACGGCTGACTACTGCCCCAGTCACAGGCCGGAGATGAATGTGGGGTCCTAGAAACACGCTGCAGAGGGGCTCCGTCAAGAGCACGCAGGACCCAAGCAGCTCCATCCTTCCTTGGCCCAGAAACAGAACACACCACTCAGACAAGACAGTGCACGGTGGGGTTCCTGCCCCTGAAAGCAGAAGTGGTGAGTCTCCTGGCTCCAAAGCAGAGAGGTCATCCCAAGTGAGACACGTTCCCCTAAGGAGAAGCTGGAGTGTGTCTTCTGTCTGTCCTCTACCTACCTATCCATCTACCTGTCTGTCTATCCACCATCTCCCGAATGTCATCTATCTGCCTGTCTGTCAACTACATATGTAGTTAATATCTATCATCTGCCTATCACCTGATTCTGTGTCTGTCCATCTACCATCCTTGAGTATGCAAAATGTTAGGGGCTTGGTTTCTAACTAAAAGGTTGGAAGTTCAAATACACTCAGAAGTACCTAGGAAAAAAGGCCTGGTGATCAACTTCTGAACTATCACAGGCTCTGAAAAGCATATGAAACACAGTTGTACTCTGACACACGAGTCAGAATGAGCTAGAATTAACTGGCATCATTTATCTATCACACACTCACCCATTCAATCATCTATACATCCATCCACTCACCCACCCATCTATCCATCCACCTATCTACCCACCTACCCATCTATCCATC
>NW_006399814.1:7656996-7657681 GCF_000299155.1 Elephantulus edwardii
CCATCCATCCATCCATCCACCCACCCATCTACCCATCCAACCATCTATTCATCCATCAATCCACCACCCACACATCTATCCATCCACCCAACCACCCATTTACCATCCATTCATTCATTGATTCTTGCTCCAATTAATGTTTTTTCAACACCCATGAGTTTTCTTTGTTTACTCAAAACACACATTTTCAATTTTGTTCTGAGCTCAGCACCCTCGTGGATCTATATGGAACAAACAAATGAATTTTTTTTAAATATACTTTAACTTTCCTTTTCAACTTTCTTTGTGATTTGAGTGACAGGTCACAGAGGAAACGGGTTTTCCACTCAGTCATGCGCGCATATCTTGTTTCGTGACATTGATGCAATCTTCACATTGTTGACAGCACCCTTTCCCACCCCCTCCTTGTGTGTTCCTGTTTCCATCTGTCCTTCCTTCCTCTCCCCTCCTGCCTTCTGACCTTTCTCCCTGGACAACGGTGTCCTTTGACCTCACATGGTCAGTTGCTCTAGGGAGTGTTCCCTCCATGGTGTCACTGATCACCTCACGGGCCTATTGTTTGGCTGGAAGTCTAGTCAGGGTGTGAGTTCAGCTCCAGCTTATTTTCAGTAAAAGTATTCATACGGATTCTCAGCGCTGGACCAACTGGCAGCATCAGGATGGATGGTGAAGAGATTGAGATTGT
>NW_006399814.1:7658096-7666270 GCF_000299155.1 Elephantulus edwardii
TGAGGTGGATTGATTCAGTGACTGGGGTAATCAGGATGGGAGTGTCAGAGACAGTGCGATTGGCACAGGACAGAGTGGAGTTTAGGGCTGTTGTACATAGGGTCGCTATGAGTCGCAAGTGACTAGACGACACATAACAACAACAACAACAACAACATTCATATAGAACGCATAAATACTGACATACTAGGTACTGGCGAAGTGAGATGGTGAAGCATGGAACATTTTGAACAAGAAGTTCATATGATCTACTATGCCACAGATGAAAAGATGAGAAAAAATGGGGTTGCTTAAAAAAAGTCATTTCTAGATTCATCTTGAAATACAGTGCTGTGAGTGACAAGGTACTATCCATACGCATACAACGAAGCCCAGTTTATACCACTGTCATTCAAATATATGCACCAATAACTAGAGCAAAAAAGCAGGAAATAGAAGATTTCTACCAACTTGTGCAGTCAGAAATCGATCGAACATGCAATCAAGATGCATTAATAATAATGGGTGACTGGAATGCAAAAGTTGGGAACAGGGAAGAAGGATCAGTAGCTGGGAAACATGGACAGAAATGAGGCTGGAGATAGAATGATAGAATTCTGGGCATTCAATGATTTATTCATTGGAAATACATTTTATTGGAAACACAAACGCAGGCTATACACATGGATTTTACCTGATAGTATGCATAGGAATCAGACTGATTACATCTGTGGAAAGAATTGCTGGAGAAGCTCAATATCAGCTGTGAAAACTAGGCCAGGTGCTGATTGTGGAACAGACCATCAACTACTCATATGCAAGTTCAAGCTGAAGCTGAAGAAAATTAAATCCACCGGAACCAAAATTTGACCTTAAGCCTATCCCACTCAAATTTCAAAACCATCTCAGGAACAGGTTTGAGACCTGGAACACCAATAAGCGAAGACGAGATGACCTGTGGGAAGATATCAAGAATATCATCCATGAAGAATGCATAAGGTCATTACAAAGGCAGAGAAGGAAGAAAAGACCAAGACGGTTTCAGACGAGACTCTGAATATTGCACTAGAGTGTCGAGAAGCCAAAGAAAGGGGAAGAAATCAAGAAATTAAGGAGCTGAACAAAAGATTTTAAAAAGGCAGCACAAGAAGACAAAGTATTATTATGAAATGTGCAAAGAGCTGGAGGCAGAAAAATCAAAAGAGCCAAACCCACTCAGCATTTCTTTAGCTAAAGGAACTGAAGAACATATTCAATGCGAGAACTGAAATACTTAAGGATGCTTTGGTCAAAATATTATATGATCCAGGAAGCATCAAAAGAAGATGGAAGGAGTATACAGAGTCACTGGACCAAAAGGAATTGTTGGACACAGAAGAATTTCATGAAACAGCATATGAGCAAGAGCCTGTCACGATGAAGGAAGAAGTTCAAGCTGCTCTGAAAGAACTGGCCAAAAACAAGGCTCCAGGAATTGATGGCGTACCAGTTGACATATTTCAACAGACGCTGCCCTGGATGCGCTAAGTTGTGCCAAGAAATCCAGAGTACAGCCCGCTGGCCAACTGATTGTAAGAGAGCCATATTTGTTCCCATTCCAAAGAAAGGTGACCCGACAGAGTGTGCAAATTACCGAACAATATCATTAATATCATGCAAGCAAAATTCTGCTGAAAATTATTCAAAAACGACTGGAACAGCACATCAACAGAGAACTGCCAGACGTGCAGGCTGGGTTTAGAAGAGACCTGGTACAAGGAATATAATCGCTAGTGTTAGATGGATCTTGGCTGAAAGCAGAGAATACCAGAGGAATGTCTATCTGTGTTTCATTGACTATGCAAAGGCATTTGACTGTGTGGATCACAACAAGCTGTGGCTGACTCCCAGAAAAATTGGAATCCCAGAAAATTTGATTATGCCTATGCGAAACCTCTACCTGGACCTGGAGGCAGTTGTCAGAACAGAGCAAGGCGATATTATCATGGTTTAAAATCAGGAAGGGCGTATGCCAGGATGTATCCTATCTCCATACCTTTTCAATCTATATGCAGAACAGATCATCCGGGAGGCTGGGCTGCATGAGGAGAAGTGTGGCAACAGGATTGAAGGAAGACTCATCAACAATATGCATTATGCAAATGACAAAACTCTGCTTGCTGAAACTGAGGAGGACCTGAAGTGCTTGCTGCAGAAGGTCGAGGACTGCAGCCTTCAATATGGATTGAGGCTCAACATCAATAAAACAAAGATTCTCACCACTGGGCTGATTGGTAGTATGATGAAGATGGTAGAGAGATTGAGATTGTTAACAACTTTAGTTTGCTTGGCTCCACAATCAACACTCTTGGCACCAGCAGCCAGGAAATCAAGAGACAAACTGCATTGGAAAGTCAGCTTTTAGGGACCTCTCCAGAGTACTGAGGAGCAATGATGTCAGTCTGGAGACTAAGGTGTACCTGTTCTGGGCCACAGTCTTTGCAATTACTTGCTATGCATCAGAGAGCTGGACAGTGACTAGGAATGACAGAAACAGAATTGATGCCTTTGAGCTGTGATGCTGGAAGAGTGTTGAATATACCATGGACTGCCAGGAGAACAAACTGGTTCATTCTAGAGAGGGTGAAACCAGGATGCTCCTTGGAGGCAAGGATTCTGAGGCTCCATCTGACATACTTTGGGCATGTTGCAAGGAACAACCAGTCCTTGGAGAGGGACATCATGCTTAGAAGGGTAGAGGGACAGAGACAGAGAGGAAGACCCTCAATGAGATGTATTGATTCAGTGACTGGGGTAATGAGGTTAGGCGCGTCAGAGACAGTATAGTTGGCGCAGGACAAAGCAGGTTTCAGGGCTGTCGTACACAGGGTCCCTATGAGTCACAAGTGACACACTGGCACATAACAACAATTCACAAAGAGTCTTATCTGTCACAGACAACAGTGACTTAGTACCTCACCGTGCAGATTACTGTAACTTAGCCAAGTGGCCCGTCCCTAAGACTGCTCTCTCCTACACAGCCAATCCCACTCTCCACCCGACATCCCCCTTATCTGGTCACCTACCAGGTCACCTCTGTTCCCAGGCTGTTGTCCCAAACCCGTGTATCTCACAGCCTCCTCCAGTCCTAGGCCAGTTCTCGCACTGTCCCTCCCCCTTCCCACCCCTCCACTAGGTCTCCATGTCCCCTTGTCCCCAGTCCATTGGTCAGCCACCTGCCTTCCTCTGTCAACTGGAGAACCTGGGCCTTGTTCTCTTACACTCTGAGACGAAAGCTGCAGGGAGCAGCTCCGGGGTTGAGATCTGGTATAAAGGAAAGCCTGGTCTAAGACAGACTGGGGTTCAAGTCCCAGGGCCACCCCTTTCCAATCAGCAGAGCCTCATCTATTAAATGAGTCGGTCTCACGACACCCACACTGACTTACAGAGAAGGACCAAGTTTAGGACAGGACTGACAGATTGACAGCTCTATCTCGATTCTGTGGGGGGTGGTGCACGGCCGTTCTTAGTTGATGGAGCGATTTGTCTAGTTAATTCCGATAACGAACGAGACTGTGGCATGCTAACTAGTTCCGCGACTCCCGAGAAGGACCAACTTTATAAAGCTGTGAGCACACAGGAGGTTAGAAAGGTCTAAGCTCTCTGTAAACAGGGCCGTGACGTGAACTGAACAAAGGGGCTTGGCTTGCCTTCACCCTGTGTGTGAGGCACAGCTGGTGAGAGCACCTTAGTGAGGCTGACGAGGGACCAGTCTCTGGAGGAGGACGCCACGCTGCCGAAGAGGAAGGCCCTGGACGAGCTGGGCCACCAGGGGCCACAACACTGGGCTTTTTACGATGACCGGTCCCAGCAGCTTCTAACAGCAAACAGCCCTGAGGACGGGGCTGCAGAGCCCCCCACTGTGAGCTGCCCTGCTGGGGCTCAGCCCGGCTACAGCCTCTTGCCTTGAGCTATGGAAACATCTGGAAGTGCTTCCCGCTGGGGAGTCTTGAACACTTTGATCCTCCTTCTCTGCAGGACGATAAAATGTGAAGTCCTCTGGTCAGTCTGGAAACTTGGAATGTTGCTGGAATGCAGCTCCGGCGTTCCAAGCAGCCCCAAAGCTGGAACCCGCAAACAGGGGCCGCTCGGGGGGCTCTGTCCGACCGAGGTCAGCACACGGCCAGCAGGAAGTGTCCCTTTAGCAAAGGGAACCCCCAAACCCACTGCCATGGGGTCAGTTCCATGCAGGGAAGTGTGGTACTGTCCTCAGGTTTCCAAGGCCCTGATCCTGACAGAAGCAGACTGCTGCATCCTTCTCCCTTAGAGAGACCGGCGGATTCAAACCACAGACCTCCTGGTAAGCCGCCAAGCTCGTTAATCACTGTGCCACCAGAGGGTCACACAATCCCATCTTAGAGACTGAGAGGAGCCTGCCAAGGAGTGTGTCCAGGCTGGAGAGTGACGGGGAGGGGCACGGGAGCTGACCCACACCCCTCCCTAGGTCGTTTCATCACATTAGCCGCCCCCTCATCCACTCAGTAGACCCTCAAGTCTCAACAGGTCCTGCAGGGAAGGCTCCACTCATTCCCAGCTCTCATCACTGGAATATCCCCCATCTGCTTCCATTAATATTACCCAAAATACCAAAACAAATTCACTACCAAACTGATTCGAACCGATTCCAACTCAGTGATGTTCCAGGACAGAGAAGCACTGACCCAGAGTGTCCAAGGCTGTAAAGCTTCACGGACACAGATGGACTCCTCTCCCTCTGCCGACTGCTAACTTCCCATCCCTCAGCTGCCCTGAATGTGTCCGATACCATCACCACTGGGCCAACTGCAGCACCGTGATGAATGGAGAAGAGACTGAGGTTAACAATTACAGCTTGCTCGGCTCCACAGTCAACACTCTTAACACCAGCAGTCAGGAATTCAAAAGATGAATTACACTGGGAAAATCTGCTGTCAGGGACCTCTCCAGAGTACTGAGAAGCAACAATGTCAGTCTAGAGACTAAGGTGAGCCTAACCCAGGCCATGGCCTTCACAGTTGCTTGCTATGCATCAGAAGTTGGACAATGACTAAGGATAACAGAAGAATCAAAGCCTTTGAGTTGTGGTGCTGGAGAAGAGTCTTGAACATACCATGGACTGCCAAGAAAACAAATAGGTCTGTCTTGGAGAGGGTGAAACCAAGTCTCTCCTTGGAGGCTAGGATTTTAAAGGCCTACCTTACAAGATTGGTGGACGATTTATCAACAATCTGCCTTATGCGGATGACACAACCCTGCTTGCTGAAACTGAAGAGACCTGAAGCGCCTGCTGCAGAGGGTCAAGGACTGCAGCCTACAATATGGATTGAGGCTCAATGTCAAGAAGACAAAGATTCTCACCACTGGACCAATTGGCAGCATCAGGATGGATGGTGAAGAGATTGAGATTGTACACAGCTTTAGTTTGCTTGGTTCCAAAGTCAACAGTCTTGGCACCAGCAGCCAGGAAATTAAAAAGCGAATTGCCATGGGAAAGTCTGCTGTTAGGGACCTCTCCAAAGTACTGAAGAGCAATGGTGTCTCTCTGGAGACTAAGGTGCATCTGATACAGGCCATGGTCTTCACAATCACTTGTTATGCATCAGAGAGTTGGACAATGACCGAGGAGGATAGAAGGAGAATTGATGCCTTTGAGCTGTGGTGCTGGAGAAGAGTACTGAGAATACCATGGACGGCTAGGAAAACAAACAGATTTGTCCTGGAAAGGGTTAAACCGGGTGGCTCCTTGGAGGCAAGGATTCTGAGGCTCCGTCTAACATACTTTGGACATGTTGTGAGGAGAGACCGGTCCTTAGAGAGGGACATCATGCTTGGGAGGGTGGAGGGACGGCACAGGAGAGGAAGGCCCTCTATGAGGTGGATTGATTCGGTGACTGGGATAATTGGGATGGGAGTGTCAGAGACAGTGCGATTGGCACAGGACAGAGTGGAGTTTAGGGCTGTTGTACATAGGGTCGCTATGAGTCGCAAGCGACTCGACGGCACATAACAACACCACCTTACATATTTGGGGCATGAAGCCAGGAGAGACTAATCCTTGGAGAAGGACATCATACTTTTGTGTCCACGAGACGGGCCTCACCCAGCCCTGCGCTGAGGGACCTGAAGGCCCGCCCTTCCAGAAGCTTCAAGCTCACGATGCGGGATCTTTCTTCTCTCCCACAGTCACACACACAACACACAGGGGCACACAACGCCTCAGGCCACCCCGGGCCACGCTCCCAGCAAGCACAGTGACCTCAGGCACCATTCCCCCATCGAGGTGGGCCAACCTCACTTTTCAGATGTGTGATCAAGGTGTAAGACCGTCAACTGGCTGGGGATGGGCAGGGGTCAGTGACGGGGTCCTGCCTGACCCTGCGGCCCTCTCCTGTTCCAGACGGCCTGTGCAGCCCCCAACACTGACAGGGAGGCCTCCAGGTCATGGAACGGCTTCGAGGTGGTGTTGGTACACATCACTGAGTCAACTACAACTCAGAGCAAACTAAGCAAGGACTAACCTGTCCTGAATCACCCTCCCATGTCCTCCACGCTGGAGGCCACTGCTATAGTCACTGGTCAGGTCAGGCCTTCTTCACCATGTCCTCCACGCTGGAGGCCACTGCTACAGGCACGGGATCAGGTCATACTCCCCATGTTCACAACACCAGAGGCCACTGCTACAGTCACTGGTCAGGTCAGGCCATCCTCACCATGTCCTCCACGCTGGAGGCCACTGCTGCAGTCACTGGTCAGTCCATCTCCCTGAGGGTCTTCTTCTCTTTCTCTGACCAGCCTCAACATGCTCAAAGTATGTGAGACAAGGTTTCTCTCAGGAGCACCCTGGCCGCACTTGTCCACAACATACTTGCTTGTCCTTTCAGCAGTCTGTCAAGACTCTTCTCCAACACCACAATCCAAAAGCACAGATTCCTCTTCCTTCTCTCTTACTCACTGTCCAACTGTCACAAGCAAAGGGAGTCATTAAAAATACCATGGCCTACTTAAGAACCATAAATGACATAGCTGAGCCTCTACATCTTGTGGTTCCTAACCTCTACACTATAATAGACAAAGTGAGAACCACCTTCCCTCTGTAACTTGATTTGTGCCACTATTAGAACCTCTACTCAGAATATTATTGCTTTTTAATTTTTGACTCATGTACTTATAACTTGTTAGTCAAATTTGTGTCTTCTAGGTTGCAACACCCCCATGATACATCTTCAAGGATATGAACATGTACAGCCAAGCACAATCAATAACAGTGCATCTAAATTCCAAAATCAATCTCCATAATAGTCTATGTGTTTCCTACTGCCAAAGGGGCCCTTTAGAGTAGTGAGAGAAGATCTTCACCCTGAAACCCACAGCGTCCCTTTTCAGCAGGAAGTAGCTAAGAGAATACGCCATCCCCTTTTCCTTATGACTCAGGGTGAAGTCTCTCTCAGGGAGGAGTGATAGGGAATGGCAAAGGACGCACTGACAAAGGAAATTAATCAGAACTGGCTTTGACAAGCACTGTGGCAATTGGACAATTGAAACAGACATTGGGGTGGGGGAAGAAGAATGAACTGGGGAGGAGGGTAGAGAAAACAGTGCAACAATGAATGAATGAAAACCCAAAATCTCTGTAAATGTTCATTAAAACTAATAAAATTAAAAAAAAATACCATGGCCTGGGACAGGTGCACCTTAGTCTTTATGCTGACATTCTTTCTCTTTAGCACTTTGAAGGTCCTTGATAGCAAATTTTTCCCTTCAAAGAGCAGGCTTTGAAAAATTTCAGCCCTGGTAGTGTGGCCAGAAGATGGCCTAGTGAACTGATACAATAACATTTATGTTTATTGTGGGATTTAAAAAATTAAAACATACATACACATTAAAGAAGATCATTTTGGCTTTGTGAAACTCAAGTTCCTGATGGCTCCAACCGTAAAGCCACTCTCTGGCTTGTTTCAGGAGATGAGGGAGTTTCAGGTACTTTGCTGGTTTTGGGGGCTTGCTTTCATGAGTGGAAGAGTTTTTACTTCACTGTTTATATAAATGTGTTGCTTGCTTGGTACAGTGCCTAAAGCACGAGGCTGCTAACCAAGAGACCAGCGGTTCAAATCCACCAGCTTCTCTGTGGGAGAAAGGTGGCCTGCTCCTCCCATTAAGAAGTACAGCCTCTGCCCTCG
>NW_006399814.1:7666855-7706291 GCF_000299155.1 Elephantulus edwardii
CTCCTTGTACCCCCAATATGTTTTTCCCAATAAAAATATATTATAAAAAAAAAGAAGTACAGCCTCAGAAAAAAGTGGGGGGTCTTTCCCGGGTCAAAATCAAACTGACAGCATCGGGGTTTGCAGATCCTGAGATCTTGTGCTTCAACACGCCTGCGTGGTCCCCGCTGGTGAGTGCGACAGAGTCTTCCTGTTGACGGAGAACCCCTGCATTCCTTCAATGCCACCCCGCCCCGCCCAGGCTGTGCCCTGTGTCAAAGAGCTGCGTTGAGGGGGCATCACCCCTTCATCCGTTTCTCCTGTCTTCGGATAGGGCAGCTTCCAGTTTTCCACCATCAGAACAAACAGCTCTGGTGGAGTGTTTTTATTCATCAATCTTTATTCACGGAGTCAGGACTGTTTGCTTAATCCCAGGAGAGGATCTGGGTCAGAGGGAGGAGAATCGTGAGCACTCAGGGTTTATGGGGCCTGAATGTTCTGGAAAGGCCCTGCTTCCCCACCTGCTGGGCAGGATTATCAGGAACATAGAGCGGGGGCCACATGGAGCAGAGACCAACTGCCCCACCTGAGATCCCAGCTCCTGGACAAGCCTGCGGTGCACCTGGGGGCTGGGGGTCCACCGGGGTGGGGCTCGGCTGACACACCCCAGGATCCCAGCTCCTGGACAAGGCTTCAGCATGCACCTGGGGGTTGTGGGGTGCACCTGGGGGCTCCAGCTACACACCCCGAGCTCCCTGCTTCTGGAGAAGTCTGTGGCATGCACCTGGGAGCTCCAGCATACACCCCGGGTTCCCAGCTCCTGGACAAGGCTGTGGTGTGCACCTGGGGGCTGCAGGGTGCACCTGGGGGCTCTGACACACCCGGGGCTCAGCTGACATACCCTGCATTCGCAGCTCCTGGACAAGGCTGCGGTGTGCACCTGGGGGCTCTGACACACCCAGGGCTCAGCTGACACACCCCGGGTTCCCAGCTCCTGGACAAGGCTGCGGTGCCCCTGGGGGCTGTGGCTGACATGGACTATGAATCAGAGGTTCCTGCTGTCACCTCACCCCAGGAGGGGTCAGTGACCATCCTGAGAAGCTCTGAGTGAAGGGTGGGAGAAACCAGGCCCCTCACCTGAGCCCGACCCCCTGACCTCACACACTAGGATCTCAGTGGTAATCATGGAAAGACGAGAAAGGTTCCCTGTCAACGGGGCGGGTTGCGTGAAGGTTCAGCTCCTTTCTGATAAAGGGCATGTGGCCAGGACAGAGGTCAAGAAGACCCCGGGGGAACCCCCCACCTCCGGGCCACACCACAGCTCCTCTGGCATCAAGAGTTACCCGGTGGTTGGCAACCAGCCGAGCAGACAGCTGCAGGGCAAGGGACTTCAGTGGGAAGCGGGTTGTTGTTCTGAGGTGCCATCGAGTCAGCCCTGACTCACAGCAACTCCATACAACACCCCGCCGGGTCCCGCCCCGCGTGAGCCACTGCTGCTGCCACTGCGCCACCCCCCTCACTGAGCACGTTCCTCCAACTCGCAGACCCTCTGCTCGTCCACAGATGATGACTTCATGCAGCGAGTGACCCCTCCTGGTGACACATCCAAAGCATGTGAGACAAAACCTAGTCGTCCTCTCTACAAGGAGCGGACAGTCCACACACGCACCCGACACCAAGTCCACGCAGCCCTCCTAACTAACGGTGGGTCACACCCCACACCACGTCCGGGCAGCCCTCATAATGGTGGGTCACACCCCACACCACGTCAGGGCAGCCCTCCTAACAGGGAAGTAAATGAAAAAATGCAGCAGCCACAGCTATAAGGGCCTCAGGACGGCCTGAGGTCAACCCCACAGGGCCACCACGATGCTTGACAATGACCCACGGGCCTGCAGTGTGTGCTCTGGGCTGTGTGTCCCTTTGAGGACAGTCACGGATCAAGTCTATTCTCTGAGAAGACACTTCTGTCACCAAAGCTTCTGTCTTTGGCTCCTGTCACTGACCATGTAAATGAGGTCCACAAGCCTGAACGTAAACCAAGAACCAAGCCTCTGGCAAAAACTCCTCTCTGACTTGAGCGCTCCCGGGAAGCTCAGTGTCCTGGATACTCCCTGCACTAAAACCTACTGAGCCTCAGTTTTCCCATCTGTAAAATGGACTGGTAACAGTGCATAGAGAGATGACGACAATCTTTCCAACAACCCAGAAATCATTTCCTCTTTCCTCAGAGCAGAGAGAGCACTCTTCTTTTACAGAAACTTCCTTCTCTCTCCAGCTGGCACGTTACCAGGCTGCCGGCACTACGCCACAGCACGTCTCTTCAGGAAAGACACACACCTGCTCCAAGGAATCCTGAGCAGGTGAGACACACCTGGCTCACAGGCACCAGGACCGTCACCCGACGAAACCCTAACCCGCCGCTTGGAGTCAGTGTTGAGTCAGGGTGTCCTCCCCATCAGGTTTCCAAGGCTGCACATCTTAAAACGCAACTGTTGGGAGCTCTGGTGGCCTCGTGGCAAGAAGCTGAGCTGAGAACCCTGAGGTATGCAGTTCAAATCCACCAGATGCTCTGCTGGAGAAGGAGAGGCAATCTCCTCCTGTACCGGTCAGATTCGATTTGACAGTACACACACACACAAAATAACAAAATAAAATTAAAATGTAACTGTTGTGCCACCAACCTGACTCTGACTCAAAGTGACACTGTGAACAAGAGGTCCAGCCCTTGCCTGGTCCTGAGCCGGGTACAGTCACTGAGTCCATCCAGCTTCCCAAGGATTTCCCTCCGCTTTGAGGACCCTCCACTTTCCCTAGCATAACGTCCTTCTCCAGGCCCCTCCTGACAACAGGCCCACACAGGCTCACCATTCTTACCTCTAAGGAGCAACCACCAGGGAGCGCTGGTGGTCCATGGTAAGGCGCTGCCCTGCAATCTCAAAGGTATACGGTTCAAATCCACCAGCTGCTCCATGGGAGAAGGATGAGCTATCCCCTTACCCTGCTGGAGGGTCAGCTATGCGTCAGTTCTGACTCGACGGTCCACAGCAGCAACAACAAGTGACAATAAAAGTCAACAAGGGGCGTCCTGCCTGCACTTTTTCAAGACAGACCTGGTTGTTCTTTTCTCGATCCATGGGAAAGTCAAAGCTTTTCCATTAGCAGCTCAACACTTACACTCTTAGGCCTTGGTAACTGTTACCTCCCAAACAAACTTGTTAAACCAAATCTTCTTGTCTTCTGTTACCGAGTGAGCCCGACTCACCCATGTACAACAGAAAGAAATGTCGCCCCAGCCTCCTGCTGCCTGCATGACTGGCTGAGGAGGGGACCTCGTGAGGGAAAGGACTCCCAGTGCCTGGTTCTCAGTAGCAGATCACCAGGCCTTTCTTCCTAGTCTGTCTAGGTCTGGAAGCTCTGCTGAAGCTCACTCCTCCTCATCCTGGCAACATGCAAACGTCTACTGACAGACGAGTGGTGACCGCACGTGATGCGCACTGGCCAGGACTCGAAACCGGGTCTCCCAGGTGGAAGGCAAGCCTTCTTCCTCTGAGCCACCACTACACTGTCCAGGTGAATGAGCTCTGGGTGGAGATGACAGTGCTGACTGTGAAGTCGCAGTCACTTGGATGGACAAGAGCAGGGCACACAAGCCAGTCACACAGAGACTCATGGTCCAGAAATAACGACAGGGAGCGCGACCCGGAGAGGACCTCACACTTCACGCCTGACCAGCAGGAAGAACACGGCCTCATGTTCCCTCTAGACCACAGACGCTGGGCTGGCAGTCGGACGAGTCCCCCAGGAGTCCCCAGGAGGAAGCTTCCACATCACTGGTCTAGTTAAGCAAAAAGCTTTGAAGGAATTCCAGCAATGTCTGGTCAGGAGGAAACATTCCTGAACAATCGGAGTCAACTCACAGCAAACCCCCATCGGGTTTCTGAGGCTATAGATTCTTATGGGAGGAGAAAGCATGGCTTTTCTCCTCTGAGGATTCAAACTATCGACCTTTCACTTTCTAGTCCAATAGTCTATGAAATAGTCCATGCCGGTACCTTAACAGGCTGAAGTCGTCAGTGACTTCATTTACGTGGAAACGGCAGTCAAGAAATCAAACAACATACTGCACTGGGCAAATCTGCCTACAAGCCCTGTTTGAAGTTTTAAGAACCAAGAATGTCACTTTAAAGACTAAAATGCACTCGATTAAAGCCATAGTATTTTCAACTGCTTACTATACATGTGAATGCTGGACAGTGAATGAGGATGACAGAAGCGATGTCTTAGGACTGTGAAGAAGGGTCCTGAATACCCCAAGGGTGGTCAAGAGAACAAGTTATGGTGCAGGAAGCGCAAGCGGGGTGCTTCTTAGAGGCAAGGATGGTGCGACTTTGGGCATGTTCCCAGGAGAGGTCAGTCTTTGGAAAAAACGACATCACGCTCAGAAAGCTAGAGGGTCACTGAAGGAGAGACAGACCTTCAACAGGACAGAGCCACCCAGAGAGAAACAACGGTGTAAGCACAGCAGAGACTGTGAAGGTGACCCAGAATCCGGCCAGTTTGCCTTCTCTTAAACATGGGGTCAAATCGTCAGAGACGATTTAAAGGCACAGAATAGCAGTAACAATCTTTAGGAGAGCAGATTGCCTGATCTTTGTCCGAAGAACTCTTTGATTTAGCAGATGAGTGTTTAACCATTGCACCAAGTTTCCTCCTCATGCCTTACTTTACATGTCTGTAAAATGGAAATGATAACTGTTGTTATTGTTGTTAGGTGCCGTCAAGTACTGCTCCTAGCAATCCCGTGAACAAGAGACCTGAACCCTTCTACTCTGTGCCATCCTCAATAATAGCTACTTCTTAAAGTCTTTTACCAAAGGAGCTCTGGTGGCTTGGTAAGGAGTTGCGCTCCCAACCTGAAGTCATATGGTTCAAACCCACCAGCTGCTCCACTGGAGAAAGATGGGAAATTTCCCTAATGCAATTTATTGCCTCTGAAAACCTGTGAGCGAGGAGTGGGTTCCAACTCGATGGTGAGTATCAACAACAGTAATTTCTTTTTAAATTTTATTTTTTTTAGTTTGTTAAGCCAAACTTTTTAACAACAATAATTTCTTAACGTATCTTTGCATACCACATACGGCACTGAGTTGTGTGGGTCCTACCAAAGTACGTACGGCTCAGGCTGCGAAGAATGGGAATCCCAGAACACTTGACTGTGCTCACACAAAACTTGTACAAAGACCAAGAAACTGTGGTCCAAACAGAACAAGCAAATACCATTTCACCTTCCGCAAGGCAGCCCTCTCCTGCCCTAGCCCCTTCCAGCACACAGGGTCCTCGATCCCTGGACAGTACCAGGGAGACAGGAGCTGTGAACCCACCCACATGCATCAAGGGCGCTCTGACTTCCATCAGGTTCCCAAGGCTGAACATCTGGTGACACTTGTCCATCCTTCTCCCACAGAGCGGCTGGTGGATTTGAACCGCTCAACTTTTCAATTAGCACCCCACCACTTAACGGACTGTACCACCAGGGTGCGTTACAGGAATCATCACACAAAACAAAAGAAGGAACCATGTTCCCAGTCCCCTCTGCCCCGGGGTTTGGAGGCTGTAAATCTTTGTGGGAGCAAACTGTCCACCTTCCTCCTGAGGAACGGCTGGTAGACTCGTACAGCTGACCTTTAGGTCAGCAAGTCAACACATAAGGCACGGTGGGTCCTTGCAGGAACTATGAGGAGTCTGCAAAAGCATTTCTCAGTCAACCCTCCCCCCAACCCGTTTGATGTTTGCAAAAAAAAAAAAAAGTTTATTGCCGCAAATGCTCTGCAATTAGACATGTTTTCTTTGAGCTGGAGGGCTGCCCTGCTGACCACGCCCACCGCTTGCCAGGCCCTCTACCAGCCACGCCCTCCAATCACAGCTGTCCACTTTCTTAGCACAGTGGTCATCTCTCAAGGAAGGGGTGGGGGTGAACACTTGAAGTCCCTCTCTCTCCTTGCCTGGAACACCCTCCCACTAGCCTCCCAGACCATGGACTTGGCCAGCTCTTTCCTCTTCCTCCTCCTCCTCCAGGAACTCGCCTGAGCCTGCCTGTGGGGGTGAATGGTGGACGCTGGACACTACCCTCCAGGCGTGTGAGCACAGGGGAGGATGGGAAGTGTCTTCCTTGTCCCTGCTGTGTCACTAAGAGCCAAGCAGGCCTAGACCAGAGCTGGCCCTCAGCAGGACAGCGAACCAGCGGCACAGTGGCCCTGAGGCCAGCTGGCGCCATGCTGCAGGACCTCGACCAACAGCCTTTGGCCTTTGCCAGGTGCCATTCTCTGGCCCTCCAAGGCCTCCTCCCCAGCTCCTGGCTGGGGAAATTCAGTATTAGTAGAACTTTCCAGAACTTCCAGCTTGGGAAAAGAACAGTGGCCACCCTAGTCGATTCCAACTCTGAGCAATATCACAGGACAAGGCAGACAAAGCCAGCCCCTGGGTCTCCAGGGCACACAACTGTCTCACGAATCTCCTGCACAGCAGCTGTTGGATTTGAACTGTCGACCTTTCTAATAGCAACCCAATGCTTAGCCCATTCAGCCACCAGGGCTCCTATCTGACTAAAATAAAAGCATAACCATGGTGGCCCCATGGTCCCTTTCTGTACCCTCACTAAGAAGCAGGTTTCGTACCTACAGTTACAAACCGGAAGAAGCGTGATTTTCAGTCCCACAAGTTCTCAGGGCATCCGGCAAGGACTGGACCCCAAGAGACCCTCATCTGCCTTCTGAAGGGGCTCACAGTCTTAAAGTGCACAGCCTCAAGGTGTGGGGAGTGTGGGGGCCCCCCCGGTGCTCAGGCACTGCAACAGAGGCTGGTGCTGGCCCCCCAGGGGCACCCTGAAATTCATCTCCCTGCACTCTGCTCTCAGCACCCCTCGTTACAATGTGGAGGGGGAGCCCACCCTGGCTGGGAGCTCAGTGGTGTAATCACACGCTTTCCAGCCCTGTTCTCCCTTTGTTCTCCCTCCCAGCAGGACCTTCCAGGCTGAGAGTTCCAGCCAAGCTGGAGGCCAGGCCTCCTGGAGAAAAGACAACTGCCCCCAGAAGCCCCCCGCTGTCCCTGTCTCTCCCTCCAGCCCACCAGGACAGACTAACCCAGGACAAGCCTCCTGGCTCCCTCCCTGCCCTGGAGGAAAGCAGCATCTGCATTTCAATGGCCAGGCCACCAATGAGTGTCACCAGAGGAGTTTTTCCACAGCAACTTTGAAACTGCAAGTTCTCTGGGGGTCCTTACTGCTCGCTGGGGTCCCCTACACAGGGCTTCAGGGAACCTCAGTGTCAGCAGTTACAGCTGCAGAAAGACACCAAGCTGTCTTCTCACCCCTACTTGAAGATCACTGCGGCTGCTCCCCCAAGCCGATCCAGCTCCGGGCTGGACCCACCTGTGCAGAGAATGGTTCCCGTGGGTTACCCAGGTGGGACTTTGGGGAGGCACACCGCCAGGCCTTTGGGTGGCTGCTGTGTGCTGTCGAGTCAGAACTCACAGCTGGCCCTCCCGTGGGGTCTCGGCCCATCTTTCCTCCTGGAGCAGCTGGTAGATTTGAACTGCCTGCCTTTGAGTTGACAACCCTAGGCAACCAGAGCTCCACCAAGAACAGATTCACACATTTAACTGTCTATGCCACCCAGGGACCCCTTTCCCAAATCACACCAGACTGAATTTGTGGAAACTCAAAGGAGAGGTCTCCCCAAAGAAAAGCCATGGACAGAAGGGTGTTCCCACCAGAGTGGGGGGTTGTTTCTTTTACCCCCTTCAAATCCAGGCCTCTGCTATGCAGAGATGACGTGAGCCAGGGGCGCTTCCAAAGGGAAAGGCTTTCTCCTACAAAGGACTGAGGTGGGAAGGACACTGAAGGATGTTGGGCCAGCCTGGTTCTGGAGGGGCCACTCCGCCCATCCCACCCCGTCCTTCATTTCCTCCATGTAAAAAGGCATCAGGGTCTGGCGGTCCCTCCACTTCCAGCCGCAGCCTGTGTGCCCCCAACTCCAAGCCCCTCACTGAAGCCCCGGATACCCAAGGATTTGAAATGCCTCCTTCCTCCTCACCCATCTCTCCAACCCCTCACTCAGCATCACCTTCTCCAGGAAGCCTTCCCCTGAGGCCAACAGAGTGGGACCAACCTTCACCCCCTCCTGGAGAAGTCATCGGAGAAAACCACCCACCCAGAGTAAGCCAAACTTTTCCCTCTCTGTGTATGTGAGAGAGAGAAAGAGAGAGAGAGAGAAAAGTAGCTCAGAAATCTCCCTCGAAGCCCTTCCCCTCCCAATTTCTCAAATCCTGGGGGCAAGTGACCTTTTGACCAAGGAGGGTGCCCTGGGGAGCTGAAAAGGGTCTAAATTAACCAGAAATACAGGCTTACAGGAGGATTTGGAGATGTCTGGGGGATCTCAGAAATGGGGCCTGCCCTTACTCGGACCCTAACAAGTCTGGGGCCAGGGAGCTCAGAGGTCATAGCCCTGGTCATCAGTCTGCAGACACTTGGCCCCACACGGAGAAGGGGTTCAGGCGCGCACTGCTTGGCTTCCAGAGTGGGCTGGGGATTCTGGTGTCGGACACGGCTAGACCTCGTGCCCTGGGCAGCTGGCCCTCGACTCAGCACTGTGCTGGGCCCCAGGTTCAGGGCTCCAGAGCCAGAACAGGAGGACACGCTGGAAAGGGGTGACCAGGCCCGGGTCCCCTTACACACAGCCATCGCCTCAAAACCTCCACGCTCTCAGCTCCGCCCCGCACATTCCCCCCCCCCACCGGTGTGCGCTCTGGGGGTCTCCAGCAAGTCTCAGGTGGGGGTGGGGCGGTGAGGAAAGACACCATAACTTGTGCAAAGTACAAGGCGTCGCCCCAGGACCACTCGCCGGGCACAGGCGGCCGAGACCACCCGCACCCGCACTCCCCCACAGCCAGGCGCTGGCACCGAGAGGCACCGCGAGGGGCGGCGAGAACGTGAGACCGCCTGCGGGCAGGGGTGTTTGGGGGCCTGCTCTGAACAAGCCTCGGGCAGAGAGGCCCCCGCCGGCCGGGAAGGAGGGGCCCGCCGGGGCTTCGCGCAGCTCACAGACCGGGGCGCGCCGGGTACCCCGCGGGGCGCGCATGGGCTCGAGGGCCGGCCCAGAACTTCCCCGAGGCTCCGGGCCAGCGCAGGGACAAGAAAGCTGGGCGCATCCCTCCCCACGGCCCCCCGCACCCCTACCTCGGGCGGCCAGCAGCGAGAGGGCGCCGAGCAGCAGCAGCGGCCGCGGGACGCAGAGCGAGGGCGCAGCGCGCTCCATGGGGTCGGCGGGCAGACAAAGGCGCAGGCGGGCGGGCAGCGTGCGGTCCGCGGGGGGGGGTCCCCAAACTTCGGTCCCGACGGCGCAGGGACAGCACGCTCCACGCCCGGGCCGAGCTCCGCGACCAACGCTGCGCCGCCGCGCGCGGTTCAATTATCCCGCCCGGAGGCGGGCGCGGCGGGGCGGGGCGCCGGGGCTCCCACCCACCCGCCTCGACGCGCGCCCGGCGAGCGGGGGCCTCCCTCCCTCCCCACACCCCGGCCTGGGAGGCGGGGCGCGCTGGCTTGGCGACTGGGACTGGGGGCGAGGGCCCCAGAACTTCTCGGCGGGATAGCAAGGGAAAGGGGATGCGTGACCTGGAGACACCTGGGCCCCGCGATGCAACCCTTCCCACCCCAGCCCCCGCGCGATGAAACGTGATCCCCTCTCCACCGCAGGCGGCCTCGGATCAAAGGTTAACTCGCCTGACCCTTGGCCGCGCAGGAAGACCTGGGTGGGGCGAGCAGAGGCAAAGCAGAGCCTGGGAGCCCCTCCAAAGGGTCCTTCGGAGGAGGCGGTCCTCTTTGGACAAGGCCCTGAAGCCTGTCTGCTCGGTTCTGCCGCCCAGGCCTCGCTGGTCACCCCGGGTCTGCAGGCCCCGCTGACCCCAGGCTGCCCTGGGCTGGGACAAGGCCCTGCCCTCAAGGGTCTGCCCTCAGCAGAGGCGGACAGACTATATATCACATCCACGATGAGTGTGCGGTCAGGGGGAAAGGTTCACTTTCCCAGGTCACTGAGATAGGCAGAGGAGGCGGGCTTTGCTCGGGCCATCTTGTTGCAGGTGTTTCCCAGCCACGAAGAAATAAAAACCCAAACTAGGGTGAGTGTGGGAGACCCCCGGGGTTCACAGAAACTCAAGCTTACAAACCAGCATCGTCCTCCCAGGATGGCACCCCAGGGAGGAACACCCAGACCGGTGGACAGGCCCCGTGTTGCGATGTCCACCGCTGCTCACCACAGCAGCATGCAGGCCGGATCCACTTAGCGTCAGGACAGGCTGAGGCCTCGTGGAGCAGTCTCCATCTGCGACCTAAGTGCTCCACGGCCCGCAGCACCGATGACCCTCACACGTAATGCCACCGCCACCCGGATCAGAAGTGACTGGACACCACGGAGCACATGGCATCCTGCAAGACCGCTGCCACTCAGTTCATCCCCTCATCACGACCACACTAGACAGAGTAGAACTGCCCCCTGGTTTCCACGGCTGTGATCCTGCCCAAAAGGGACCAGGGTGGTGCAGGGGTTAAAGCAGTTATGTACTAACCAAGTTTGGCAGTTGGCGGCTGGAAGCTACTAGCTGCCCGTGTTGTCGTTGTCGTTGTTGTGTACCACAGAGCCGACCCATAGCTGACCCTCCCGGGGTTTTCAGAGGAATCGCAAGGGAAGAGATTGCACATCTTTCTCCCGCGGAGCTGCTGGTGGCCTCGAACTGCCTGCCTTTGGGATTGCAGCGCAGCTTCTTGCCACTAGGCCACCAGACCTCCCTGGGGTGAAAAATATGGCACTCAACTTCTGTAAAAAGTGTGTGTGTGGGGGCGGGTGGTTGTTGTAAGATACCAAGAAGTCAGCCATGACCTACAGCAGCACCAGGAAGAGACCTGGACCTCGCCCTCTCCTGCACCGTTACAGCTTCGGAAACGCTGTGGGTGGACACTAGAGGGCCACCAGTGTCCAGCCGAGCCCATGGCAGTGGATTTGGGTTGGCTTGGGGGCCATCTTTACGGAGGCAGCCTGTCACAACTCACTCCCACAATGCAGGTGGTGGGCTTGAACAACAGTGCATGGTCTCTGTGCCGCCAGGCTCGGACCACGTTGCCTGGCCCCATGTAAATCATGTAGAAGGGCAGGTGGGGCAGGAGAGCAGTGGTCAGGGGGATAGCGGGTGGGGGGCTGCGTGAGAGGGCATGGGGGGGCTTAGTTTCTGCTGCTTCAGAGCGCTGGCTATGTTCGTGTGTGACAGGTCCTCTTCTGAATGAGGGTTAAATGCTAGGCAAAGCAGTGATACCAAAAGCCCCGAAAATAAATGCTTCACAACTTCAAGGCTTGTGGGGATTCTGGGATGGCTCGTGGGAGAGGCCAGGGCTGCCTGCATCCTGAGTGAAGGAGACATGCTCAGAAGGGCGATACTGGTCCAGCTTGTGAAGGACGAGTAGGATTTTTTCCCCAGGATGAGGACAGGAAGGGCCCCTGGACAGTGACAACAGCACGTTCAGAGGCCTGAGATCCTGGGGGGCTGGAGGGCTATCTGCCCAGGAGTTGGGGGGGGTGGCGGCCTCCTGCCACCAGTTGGAGGTGGGAACAAAACTGGGTGCTCTGAGCTGGAACAGATTGATGGCTCATTAGATGCTTTCAGGTTTATCGTGTTTCTAACCCCCACAGGCAATAGAATAGAGCCCTGGCCGACCCCACACCTCCTCACAGTCCAGCCTTGGGCCTGGTGTTCCAGCACCGTATTGTCCATTTCCTTGAGGGGCTGCCTTTTTGGACTGACCCTCTACTGCTCCAAGCACGATTCCTTTGCCAGAGACTGGTCCTTCCTAATACATGACCACTGTATGTGAGATGAAATATCTTCTCTCCTCCAAGGAGCCCTCTGGCTGCACTTCGAGCGGGACGGATGTGTTTATTCTTCTGGCAGCCTATGTGCATACAGTCTGCGCTCGACACTGTTGCAGTGTTCATTTGATTTCCTCAGCTGTGGGAGGAGCAGGACCTGAAGGGGCTCAGAGGACCAGGAGGAGGTGGCTGGGATGAAGCCTGGGGGTGAGGGAGGCTGGAGGGCAGCCAGGGGAAGGGCCCAGGCTGAAGATTTCAGAAAGTGACTCTGCCAAATGCAGTGTCCTGTCCAGTGAGGTCAGCACTGGGGCATCCTGCTGGTTGAGAGTGGGGAGGCACTGGCTCGACTTGAAACTGGAAGAGTGTCCCTGGATGAGGAGGGAGAGAGGAAGCAGTGCCAACGGGAGTGAATGCCCATCACTCACTCAGCAAGCATGCACAGGGCCTCTGAATGGCCCTGGCACACACAGGGATTCCTGGAAGGGAGTGGCCAGGAGCAGGGTCCCCAGCTATCCCAAAGGTCCACCCCTGCATCCCTGTTCACTCCCTTTTAGCCAACCAATTAGGTGTTTGTAATGTTGTCAACATCAGGAAAACAAAGATTCTCACCACTGGGCCAAATGGCAGCATCATGATAGATGGTGAAGAGATTGAGATTGTTAACAGCTCCAGTTCGCTTGGCTCCACAGTCAACACTTTTGGTACCAGCAGCCAGGAAATCAAAACATGAATGCATTGGGAAAGTTTGCTGTCAGAGACCTCTCCAGAGTACTGAAGAACAATGATGTTAGTCTAGAGACTAAGGTGCGCCTGATTTAGACCATGGTTTTTGCAATTACTAGCTATGCATCAGAGAGCTGGACAATGACTAGGAATGACAGAAGAAGAATCAATGCATTTGAGTTGTGGTGCTGGAGAAGAGTACTGAATATACTACGGACCGTCAAGAGAACAAGAAGTCCATCTCGGAGAGGGCGAAACCAGGTTTCTTCTTGGAGGCAAGGGTTTTGAAGCTCCGTCTAACATGCTTTGGGCTGCATCCATGGTTGAAACACAGCTGTTAGGGGTGCAGCTGTTCTGTTTAGTGTTCTGTTCTGTTCTACGTGTGAGCCAGAACCACCTCAACAGCACCCAACAAAAATACCAGGTCCCTGTCCACCCCAGTCTCCAAATCTTCCTCCCCTGAGGCTGACAGCCTGGCAAAGAATAAATGGATGGAACTTACAGATGAAACCCAGCACAGCCTCAGATCCTTCTCAAAGTGAGAGAGCCGGCTGCCAGGTGCTGGGGAAACAGGCATCAAAGTGAGGGGCCTCCCTCTCCGGATAGAAGGGCCAGAGGATCCCTGGTCCTGGCTGGAAGTGAGTGCCAGGTGCAGGTTTCAGGTCAGACCACCCAGAGTCCCGCCAGGCCCCCCTCCATGCCCTCCCGCCAGCCTGGTGCATGGTCCTCAGGTTTTTTCTATTTGTCTTGTTTTTAATGAAATGACAATTTCAATTCTGTTGCTTTAACTGATTTTTTTAAATAATTTTTTATAATCCTTCTGTCAAGGGAGTCTATAATAGGGTCCCACATGGCCGGAGGAGAGGCGATGGTCCTGATGTCAAGGATATGAACTCTGCCTTTCCCCTGGGCCCACACCACCATCCTAACTGGGATGTCCGCTGCCTGTCATCACCAGTCGATTGTGTAAATACAAGGATGAACTCTTTTTAAATGTGCTTTATTTCAGATTCCAGTGATCTGAGATCAGAAAATGGGTGAGATGCCTTAAAGACCTTTCGTCTGACATCACAGAATCAAGCCAGGCCTTTTAAAGGGTGGCCAAAGTAAGGTAAAAGGAACGTGGGAAGGGGCTGGGGGCGGCATTTCCAGGGATCTGATAAAAGCTGTTTGTTCCATGATGTCTCTCTTGTGACGATGTCCAAATGTCCTATGTTTGACATTCGAGGTTTGTAGGGATCAGGTTTCCTTGCTGATAGTACATTCTTCAAGGATTTTCTCAGGGTTTTTTTGTTCAGGGTGATTTGATTGCAAATCTTTAATTCCTGGAATAACAGCCTCGCAAATATCTAATCAATCATGTTAAAGACTTTCCACAGGCAACTTCTACTCTTGTCTGAGGAATCAGGTTAAGGACCTTTCATGGGTGGAATCATGTCCTGAACTATGTCTGTGCAGTTCGGTTAAAGAACTCTACATAGACAATTCTCACTAGTGTCATAAACTCACAAACGATGTTTGAGTTCCTCCCACCATCATTCTGCACTGACTGCATGACTATTTCTACAAGATTTTAAGAGATTAGCATGAAAACTACTGGCTTGTTGCTTTGCAAAATTTTTAGGGCTGAGCTGTCTCTACGGGCTCACAGCCATCAAATCAGGTCTGAGAGAGAACAGATGAAACGCAACAGCGGGTCCCTGTGGAGCAGAAAAGAAACAGACGAAAGGCAGGTAAGTTTCACATAGACTTGAAATGCATGAGAATGATGAGAAGCTTAAAACACCGTTTGCACTAAAAGGTGATACTCAGTTACGTAGACAGACCAACAACATCAAAGGGCTTCAGCTGTGATTAGAAAACCTGCCCGTTACTTCGGCTGTTATTGTTGGCAGGTGCCGAGGTGACCACGACTCATGGCGACCCTGTGCACAGTGGGCCTAACCCCGCTCTGACCTGCACTATCCTCACCAGCCCTGTTCTGCTCGAGCCCTTTGCTCCAGACACTGTGTAAATTCATCTCGCCGAGGATCTTCCTCTCTCAGGCTGAAATAAAAGCAATTTCTCTTAAGAAAATGCGATAGTAAAAGAAAAAGTCTTTCACTGTTTTACTGGGGGGCGGAGGGCTGGGAGGGGAGAAAAGTGCAACAACGAATGAATGGAAATCCAAAGTCTCTGTAAATTTTCATTGAAATTAATAATAAATTTTTAAAAATTACTTTATAAAAATTTTTTAAAACCACAAAACTACAGAATGTAGAGTCTAAAATACCACCAGTCACTCAATATGGAAGCTGTGATCCAACTTTTCTGATAAATTATAGAAAGCGTACTTTGTTTGACCAGATCCAGACATACAAATTAAAACTCAGATTGTATTTCTCATTTTCACCTTTTCTGTATTTCCAGGAGGAGTATCTGGCATTTCCATTCATTTGAAAGATTTGCATTTTGAATTATCTATTACTGTTAATGATGTCTTAGAGGATGGAGATATTTTCTGTGTCTCATGATGCCAATTTGTTTATTTAAGGGAAAAAGATTTTCTATGCTCAAATAAAAAGAAAACTTCTTTGAAAATTTTTTTTAAAAAAAGAAAAGAAAATGCGATAGGAAAAAAGATTTGCTTTTCATTATTCTATGAGTTGTAAAAAAGACAGCACTTACTGCTCAAAGTGGTGTTAATTTCAAAAGGTTGTTAAGAAATTCCTTTCCTTCACTATGATGTTACAAGGGAGCCCTGGTGGCCTCGTGGTGAGAGCTACACTGTCCAAATCCACCAGGTGCTTCGCGGTAGGTAGATAGGAAGTCTCTCATGTGATTTTCTGCCTCTGAAAACCCACTGGAGGGTCAGCTACGAGTCGGTCGCAGCTCAACAGTACACACAACAAGGGGCTCTAGGGATTCATCTTCTGTTACTTAGCGTTGCTATCTCTCTGGTTCCTGGCTTTCCCGATCTTGGGACCAGAGTGGTGGCCCCTCTCTCTGGCTGCTTCCTGTGAATGAGGGCGCCCAGAAGAAGGGGAGGGAAACCCGTCTTTCTAGCAAGGGGGACGCTTTGGTGGAGGTTCTGGGAGGTGAACGTGCAGGAGGTCATCATGCATCAGCTGCCAGCCATCGCTCTGAACAGGGGTGCAGCCAGCAAGCAGATTCCGTTCACTCTCACAGCGCCCCCTGCCCCCAGGGCTGCAGCTCATGACGAAGATGCAGACACGTGGCCAGGTCATTACAGGACTCAGGGCTGTTGAAGGAGTTAGCTACGAACTCTGAGGTGGGAGAAACCAACTTGCGCTTCTCCATGTTCAAGATCTCGTCAATGCAGCAACTTAGTCTTCCCCATCCCCCTTCTTTTAGTCATGCTCGTTCTGGAAGGTGTGTGTGGAAGGAGGTTTGCGTCTCTGCTCCTTTTAGAGTTGCTAGGAGGTGCTTTTCCTTGGAGAGGGACATGATGCTGGGAAGGGTGGAGGGTCGGTGAAGGAGAGGAAGACCCTCAACCAGGTGGACTGACACGGTGACTGCTGCAGTGGGCTCTGGTGTGTCAGGAAGTGTGAGGACGGCGCAGGACAGGACAGGGTTCAGATCTTTTGTTCACAGGGTCGCTATGAGTCATGCTCAACTCAGTGGCATCTAACAACAACAACAGGCACTTTCATAGTGTAGTGAGCACAAGTGGTTGGTTAGCAGGACTTTGAACTTGTGAGGCTACATTACTAATAACTACACACACGTCCAGCTTTACAAAGCTTGGGTGTGTTGATTGGTTTTTATTTTTTACAACTCAAGACTGGTTTTTACAACTTTTTTTGGTATTTTCCCTCAGGGTTTAAAGGGGAGATCCTCAAGCTAAACTGGTAGGACGGGTAGTTTTGGGTGGCTGGAGGCAAAAGTTACAGCTGCAATACAGACAAACACAGCAGAGTTTCTTGTCAGGGAAGACTGACAACTGGAAAATTCTTGCTACCTAGAACAGGAAGAAAAAGTCAGGGCCCCAATACACTCGTCCCTGGAGGCATCCAGGGCTCCTTTGTGCTTTTCCTTGTAACTGAAGGATTAAGTAATAATGTTCTGGCAGTAGTCTGATTTCCAAGCGCAACTTTTCAGTTTGTTGTTGCTGTTGGTAGGTGCTGTCGAATACGATACCTGGCAGCCGGGGAGAGCAGATCGGAACCCTGTCCTGTCCTCTGCCATCTTTATCATCCCTGACACGCGGGAGCCCATCACCGCAGTGACTGTATCCATCCTTCTCCCTGAGGGTCTTCCTCACGTTCACTGACCCCCCACCTTTCCTAGCATGATGCTGCTTTCCAAGGAAGAAACAACTTTCTGAACAACAGGCCCAGAGTATGTGAGATGAAGCTTCCTCATCCTTGCCTTCAAGGAGCACTCCGCCCACACTTTCTCCAAGACATAATTGTTCTTTGGCAGTCCACAGAATACACAATACTCTTCTCTAACACCGCAACTCACAGGCATCGATTCTTCTTCTCTCATCCTTATGCCTTTGTACAGTTCGCAGATGCATACCAAGTGGTTGAAAAGACCAAGGCCTGAATTAGATGCACTTTAGTGTTTAAACTGATATTACTGACCCTCAGTGATTTGGAGAGGTCCATGACAGCAGACTCTCCCAGTGCACTGTGTTTCCTGATTTCCTGACACATGGTACCAACGTTGATTGTAGATCCCAGCAGGATAAAATCATTGACAGTCTCAATCTTTCCTCCATCTAGCAGGATGTTTGGCCCAATGGTAAGGATTTTTGTCCTCTTGATGTTGAGATGTAATCCATTTGAAAGTTGTAATCTTTGATCTGGAACAAGAATTTCAAGTCCTCCTTGCTTTTCAGGAAGCAAAGTTGTATCATCTGAATAATGCAGGTTGTCAATGAGTCTTTCTCCAATTCTGATGACACGTTCTTCTTCATAAAGTCCAACTCCTTGAATGATTCATTCGCTCAGTATACAGATTGAACAGGTATAGATAAAGGATATAGCCCTGATGCAAACTTTTCTTGATTTTAAACCATATGGTGTTCTCTTGCTCTGTCTGGACAAGTTTGTTGATCTAGATATAGGTTTCATATTAGCAGAATTAAATGCTCTGGGATTCCCATTCATCTCAATGTTAGCCATAACTTGTTATGGTCCACACAATCAATCGCCTTTGCATAGTCAATAAACCACAAATAGACATTCTACTGGTATTCTTTGCTTTCAGATCTTCAGCAACATTTGGCTTTCATGTGATATTAATGATGTTGTTGTTGTTATGTGCTGTTGAGTCACCTGCAACTCATAGTGACCCTATATACAGCAGCTCTGGACCTTACTCTATCTTGAGCCAACCTCAACCATCTCCGACACACCTACCCCCATTAACCCAGTCACTGAGTCTATCTCATCAAGGGTCTTTCTCCCCTGTGCAGTCCCTCTCCAAGGACCAGTCCCTCCTTGCAACATGCCCAAAGTATGTCAGACAGAGCTTCAGAATCCTTGCCTCCAAGGAGAAGTGTGGCTTCACCCTCCCCTGGACAAACCTGTTTGCTCTCTTAACAGTCCACAGTATATGTAATACTCTTCTCCAGCACCACAGCTCAAAGGCATCAATTCTCCTTCTATCATCCCTAGTCATTGTCCAGCTTTCTGATGCATATAGCATGTAATTGTGAAAACCATGGCCTGTATGTATCAGGTGCACCTTAATCTCCAGGTTGACATCATTGCTCTCCAGTACTCTAGAGAGGTCCCTGACAGCAGATTTTCAAAGTGTAATTCATCTTTTAATTTCTTGGCTGCTGGTGCCAAGAGTGTTGATTGTGGAGCCAAGCAAACTAAAGCTGTGAGCAAGCTCAAACTCTTCACCATACATCATGATGTTGGCAATGGTCCAGTGGTGATACTGTTTGATAGTTTCCACATTTGGATCAACTTTCTTGGGAATGGGAACAAATATGGATCTCTTTCAGTCAGTCAGCCAGGCAGCTGTCCTCCAGACTTGTTCAGCTCTCCAGCTGATTCAGGGTTGCGTCCTTTTTCCATACCTATTCAATCTGTATGCTGAGCAAACCAGCAGAAGCTGCAATGTATGAAGAAGAATGTGGCATCAGGATCAGAGGAAGACTCATCAACAACCTGTGTTATGCAGGTGACACAACCTTGTTTGCTGAAATTGAGGAGAACTTGAGGTATTTGCTGCAGAATATAAAAAAAAATACAGTCTTCAGTATGGATTGCATCCCAACATCAAGAAGAAAACAGTTCTCACCAGTGGGCAGGTAGGCAACATCATGCTAGATGGAGACAAGATTTAGATTGTCAATGACTTCATCTTACTTGGATCCACAATCAACGCCCTTGCTGACCAACAGCTAGGAGATGTATTACATTGGGTGAGTCTATTGTCAAGGACTTCTCCAAGTTACTGAGGAGCAATGATGTCCTTTTGAAGACTAAGGTGTGCCTGATTCAAGTCATAATTTTTTTTAAATCTCTAGCTACATGGGACATCGTACTTGGGAGAGTGGAGGGAGATGCCAGAGAGGAAGACCCTGAACGAGATGGATTGACTCAGTGACTGGGGTAGTGGGGGTAGGTGTGTTAAAGTTGGCTCAGGATAGAGCAGGGTTCAGAGCTATTGTACATAGGGTCATTATGAGTCACAAGCAGCTCAATGGCACATAACAAAAAACAAGCTATGTCTCAGAGCTGGACAATAATAAAGATGAGGGACGAATCGATGTCTTTGAGTTTTGGTGATGGAGAAGAGTACTGAATATCCCATTGTCGGCCAAAAGAACAGATAGGTCTTGGAGGAAGTACACCAGAGTGTTCCCTGGAGGCAAGGATGACAAAGCTTCATCTCCCATACTTTGTGGTAAGAGAGTCTAGGGTAGAGATATGATGCTTGAAAAGGTGGAAGGTCAGCTGAAGGGCAGAAGACCCTCAACGAGGTGGATCGACACAGTCACTGCAACAGTAGGCTGAAGTGTGTCAGATTGTGAGGAAGGCACAGGATAGGACAGAGACAGAACAGCAGATCTGTGGTCACAGGGTCACGAGGAGTCATACTTGAGCTGATGGCACCTAACAACACTATCCTATCTTCTTGGCTACAGACATTTATGCACAACTTTCTTAAGCCTTCTACGCCAGTTCAGTACATTCTAGTTTTAGTCTTTATCTTTTAAAACAAGTCCTTAGTGTTTCATAAGGAGATGCTATACTTTCCCAGTTGTTGTTGTTGTTGTTGTATGCTGTCAGGTCAGAAATGACCCATAGCTGACCCTCCAGCAGGTTTTCAGAGGCAGTTAATAGCACAGACAGAGATCGTCCGTATTTCTTCTGTGGAACAGCTGGTGGGTTCAAACCACGGTCCTGTGGGATGGCAGCACAGCTCTTTACCACTAGGCCACCAGAGTTCATTTCCTCAGAGGTTTAAAAATTTTTCTTGGCTCCAGTGTTACGAGATAGTCCTCTTACTTGTCAACAGAGTGTTTTAAACCGAGCTACAACAACAACAAGTGTGGTCATAAGGAGTTACACTTCGCGCGTGCACGCGTGTGTGTATTCCCTGTGTGTTGGTTTTTGTTTGGTTTTTTTCTTTTGTTCCCCCCCCTGTGTTTTAAGGATGCGACAAGTTTGCATTTTGGCTTCAGGCAGCAAGTTTACATAAGCAGATTTCTGTCAGGAGTTTTATTCGCATCCTGGTGCCTGAAACCTTGGGAGTTTATGGCTCATTTTTCCCCTGTGTGTGAGTGGTTAGAACATCTAAACAAACGAGTAACAGAGAACGATCTTGAAATGTTAACACATTGGCACGAGTGCAATGAGACCATCAGACATGGAAAACAAAGACCTGACTCGAAGCAGACATGCCACCAGCAGCAGGGCTCAGCAGGTGTTCCTGGCACCGTCTTAAGAATGCTTGTTGCTGCCTATCCCCCGTAAGGTACGCAGGTCCCGAGTTACCAAGGCCGTTGTCCTTTTTTATGTTGTTGTTGTTAGGTGCCAGCAGTTCACCTAGGACTCATAGCAAGACTATGAACAACACATCTGAACCCTGCTCCGTCCTGCCCTATCCTCACAACCCCTGACAGACATGAGCCCATTGTCACAATCACGGCCAATCCATCTCGTTGAGGGTCTTCCTCTCATTCTCTGGCCCTCTACCTTTCCCCTGCAGGATGTCCCCGTCTTGACAACATGACCCAGTCTGTGAGGCTGGGTTTCACCTCCTTGCCTCTAAGAAGCGCCCTGGTTGCACTTTCTCAAGGACAATACTCTTCACCACCATCAGAATTCAAAGACATTGATTCTTCTGTAATCCTCCTTATTCACTATCCAACTTTTACGTCCACAGGAAAGATTTGTTCAGTGCAACACATCTTTTGATTTCTTTTTTTTTTAATTTTTATTGTATTATTTTTACGTGTACCATCAAATCAGATCTGACTGGTACAGGAGGAGATTGCCCCCTCCTTCTCCGGCAGAGCATCTGGTGGATTTGAACCGCATACCTCTGGGATTGCAGTGCAGCTTCTTGCCCCTAGGCCACCAGAGCTCCCTTTGATTTCTTGACTGATGGTGAATCGAACCAAAATGAAAGCCAGATGCCTTAAATCTACTCCTTTTCTCATGATGCTGACAATTGGCTCAGTGGTGAGGGTTTTTGTTGTCTTACTGTTGAGAAAGAGTTCATATTGAAGGTAGTTTGTAGTCTTTGACCTTCAGTAAGTGTGTATAGAGTAAAGGCAGCATGGGACACCTGCTTCTGACTTCTGTTAACTTTACAAATGGGAACATTCTTCATCAGTAACATCCACAGTCCAAAACCAATTCCCATAGGGTCAGAGGTGGTCTACACACTCCTGTATCTACTTCTCCTAATTCTAGCACCAATCCAGGTCTGAAATCTTGTGCAAGGGCTACAGGACTCTCACAGAACCACACCCACAGCAATGGGCTTTGTTAGGGAAGTTAACAGTTTCACAGATTGGCAACAGCGTTTCAAGCATGGTCATAGGTCACACGTGACCTCCAGCCTCCCAGCTTGGGTTACAAAGTTCCCTTAGTCCTGCTGATCACAGCATCTTCCCTCATTCCTCCAGCAAGTGTGGGCCAAGTTCACTGGCTTTGGCTCCCCAGGGTGCAATCCCAAGTCAACTGTCCCCTGTCTGTCTCCAGCTCTCCCCTGAGGGTTCTGCTGCTCTGTGAAGATCCAGCTTGATGGGTGCAGGAATCCCCAGCCCAGAAGGACCCATGCTGTGCTCTGCTTCCTACCCCTTGCTAGTAATGAGATTCCAGCCTGTGATGCTGAATTTGCTCGATTTAACCTTGTCAGGATGGAGAAAACCCACCCACCCAGTGATGATCAGTTTATACACACCTTGTGTTGAGTTCTCATCCAGACACGTGGTGAAAGTCAAAGCTGGTGGCTAGGGAATCCGCTTTGAACCATAACCCCGAGTCTGCTTCAGGTAAGATTGCATCACCTATATAACGCAGGTCGTTGATGAGTCTTCTTCCAATCCTGATGCAACATTCTTCAGAGTCCAGCTTCTTGGATGATTTTCTCAACATACAGATTGAACAGGTATGGAGAAAGATACATCCCTGATGCACGTCTTTCCTGATTTTAGGCTGTGTCGTGTTCCCTTGCTCTGTTCAGACAGTAATTTCTTGTCTAAGTTTAGGTTTCATATGAGCAGAAGTGTTCTGGGATTCCCATTCTTCTCGATGTCAACCGTAATTAGCTATGAGCCATGAGCCACTCAAATGCCTTTGCATGGACGTAAAACACACATAAACACCTTTCTGGTACTGTGCAAAATACAAGAACCAAAATAAGACCTTGAGTCTATCTCACCGGAATTTAAACATCATCTTAAGAATAGTTTGAAACATTAAACCCGAATCATCAAAGACCAGTGAGTGTAGGATGACATCAAGGATCATCCTTGAAAAGAGCAAAAAGTCATAGAGGAGAAAGAAAAAACCCCAAAATGGATGTCATAAGAGATTCTGAGAATTTTACTAGAACAACAAGAAGCCAAAGCAAAAGGAAGGGATGCTGAAATAAAAGACGGAGCAGATTTCAACTTACAGTTTTCCTAGATCCACACTCTGTGAATTCACACTCTAAAGAATGGGACTCTCAGAACATTAGTTGTGCTCATGTGAAACCTATGCTTGGATCAGAGGCATTCTCCAAAATACAGCAGGGAAACACTGCGTGGTTCACAGTCAGGAAAGGAGTGTGTCAGGGATGCATTTTGTCTCCATACCTTTTCAATCTGTATGTGGAATAGGTCATTCAGGAGGCATGGCTTTATCAGGAGGAACATGGCATTGCTATTGGGGGAAGACTCATCAACAACCTGCATTATGCTGATGACACAACATTGCCTGTCAAGCCTGAGAACCTTAAGCATTTGCTGCAGAAGGTCAAGGACTGTGGTACTTAACATCAAGAAGACAAAGATTCTCACCACTGGGGCATTTGGCAGCACCATGAATAGATGGAGAAGAGATTGAGGGTGTTAACAATTTCAGCTTGCTTGGCTCCACAGTCAACACTCTTGGCACCAGCAGTCAGGAAACCAAAAGATGAATTGCACTGGGGAATCTACTGTCAGGGCCCTCTCCAGAGTACTGAGGAGCAAAAATGACAGTCTAGAGACTAAGGTGCACCTGATCCAGGCCATGGTCTTCACAATTACATGCTATGCATCAGAGAGCTGGGCAATGACTCAGGATGACAGAAGAATTGATGCCTTTGAGTTGGGTGCTGGAGAAAAGTATTGAATACACCTCAGACCATCAGGAGAACAAATAGGTTTGTCTCAGAGAGGCTGAAACCAAGTTTCTCCTTGGAGGCAAGGCTTTTGAAGCTCCATCTCACATACTTTGGACACGTAACCAGGAGAGATCGGTCCTTGAAGGACAGCATGCTCAGAAGGGTGGAGGGACAGCACAGGAGAGGAAGAGCCTCAAGAAGATGGGTTGATACAGTAAGCGGGGCAATGAGGGTGGGTGTGTTGGAATCAGTGACTGGCTCAGGACAAGGCAGACTTCAGGGCTGTTGGACACAGGGTCACTATGGGTTTCAGGCAACTTGACAGCACATAACAGCAACAACACGTTCCGATTACTAACGAATGTTTGCCACTCTTTCTCCTCTTTGTGAGTCTATCACATCAGCAAGCAAAGGTCCTTCACAGGATGAACCCTTTACTCCACCAGCATCACCAGATAGACTCGACTCTGATGACGCAGCTCATTACTCGTCACCTTGTCAAGGCCTTCCAACCTGCGGAGTCATCTTCCAACACTAGACCCAACAGTGTTCCAGTGTCATTCTCAAAGCTTGCCGGAGCCTCTTACCTCAGAAGTGGATGCTTGTCCTGCTTCTTTGTCTTAGTTTGGAAGCTCCTCTGAAACCTGTCCACCAAGGGTGACCCTGCTCATATTGGAAATAGCAGAGCATCGCGTGTCACAGTAACGTGCCAGCCAGCACAGTGTGGTAAGCTCTCAGAGGAGCAGTAGGCAATAAATGCAGATTGTTGCTGTTGTTTACTGTTGAGTCAGAACCGACCCATAGCTGACCCTCCAGCGGGTTTTCAGAGGCAATCAGTCACACAGGAGGAGATGGCCTATCTTTTTCCCATAGAGCAGCTGGTAGCCTCAAACTGCGTGCCTTCAGGATTGCAGTGCAGCTTCTCACCACGAGGCCACCAGAGCTCCCTATGTGTATGTATTAATAGATACAAAGACACACAGGCACGCTTACATAAATAGGGAGCTCTGGTGGCCTCGTGGTGAGAAGCTGGGCTGCCATCCCAAAGGCACGCAGTTAAAATGCACCAGCTCTCCGTGGGAGGATGACGGGCGATCTCTTGTGCCAGTAACTGCCTATGAGAACCCATTGGAGGGTCAGCTGTGGGTTGGTTCAGACTCTATGGCACACAACAACAACAATAATATACTAACACACACATATCGGGTCAGATATAGGTCAGTTCCAACTCAATACTACATAATAACAACAAACATTTATATACATAGAGAGGTTTCTCTTAAGGAATTAGCTTGTGAACTAGCAGAAGCTGGCAAGCCTCAAGTCTGTGGTTCAGGTGTGAGACGAAGGACTCCTCCGGCCCACCTTGTTTCAGAGGCTGATGACCTGAGGTTGGAAGCTGAGATGGCTACTCTTGCCCTCAGTTGTTGTTAGGTCAAGTACAACTCAGTGACTCTATGAACAAGCGCTCTGCACCCTGTCCTGCCCTGTGCCATCCTCACCATCTGACACACTCAAGCCCACTGCGTTACTGTGTCACTGTGTCAATCACCAAGGTCTTCCCCTCCTTCGCCGCCCCTCCCTCTCCCCAAGCATGAGGTCCCGCTCCAAGGAGTGAGTGCCTTTTGCCAGCACATGCCCAAAGAATGTTCGATGAAGCTGCATCACCTCTGCCTCCAAGGATCACGCCGGCTGCGCCCTCTCCAAGACATACCTGTTTCTGCTTTTGGCTGTTCATGGAATCTTCAGCACTCATCTCCGACACCACAGCTCAAAGGCATCAGTTCTTCTTGTTTTCCTTATTCATGTTCAAGTTCTCAGAAGCATAGCAAGTTACTGAAAATAATATGGTCTGAATCAAGCACACCTTAGTCCTCAAACTGATATCATTACTCCTCAATAATTTGGAGAGGTCGCCGACTACAGACTTTCCCAGGATATAATACATCTTGTGCTCTGCTGACAACTAATGTATTATTGATTGTGGATCCAAGAAAGATGAAGTCATTGATAGTCTCAGTCCTTTCTGCATCCATCATGATGTTGCCTACCGGTCCAGGGGTGAGGATTTTTGTTTTGTGGACATTTAGATGCAACATGTACTGAAGGCTACAGTGTTTAACCTTCTGGGGTGAGTGCTTTAAGTCCTCCTCACTTTCAGCAAGCAAGGTTGTATCATCTGCATAACAAAAGTTATTTATGAGTCTTCCTCCAATCCTGATTCCACATGTTTCCTTATAGAGTCCAGCTCATTGAATAATTTGTTCAGATTAAATAGGTATGGAAAAAGGACACAATCCTAACATATACCTTTTCTAATTTTAAACCATGCCGTGTTCCTTCGCTCTGTTCACAGAGCAGCTTCTTTGTCTAGGTATGGAGCTCCCATGAGCACAGTCAAGTGTTCTGGGATCCTCATTATTCTCAATTTTAGCCATAATTTGTTATGATCCACACAGCCAAATGCCTTTGCCTAGCCAACAAAGCACAGATAGACATTCTTCTGTTATTCTTAGCTTTCAGCTGTAATCCATCTGACATCAACAATGCTATCCCTGGTGCCTCTTCTAAATCCAGCTTGAATGTCTGTCTCTTTTAGCCATATTTAAAGGAGCCTCAGCAGTATTTTGCTTGTATGTGATATTAATGATAGTGATTGAGAGTTTTGCTCTCAGAGGCTGGCAGAAATCCAGATTGGCAGAGAATGTGACTAGAGAATGTGGTTCAGGTCCAAAGAATCAGAGCTCAGATGGTGATGAGTCAGATGAAGAAGCTGGATAGCTTTGACAGAGTGTCCATGTGTACCCAGTGAAGGCCACACCTCCAGGAGGCATCCTTTCAGCTGATTGGCTGCTCATAGCAGACCTCATCATGGGATTATTTTATTTTACACCAGCTCCCATCAAGAGAATTACTTACGTCCTAACTGCCACACCAGGCATTCAAGGAAGCTGAGCTGGCACATAATCTTAGTCATGGCAGAGTCCAGGTGATAGTGACTTAAGGAAAAACAAAAAATACAACAGCATCACCCAAACCCACTGCTAGAGAAGCAATTCCCACTCCTAGCAATCCCATAGCACAGGGTGGAGCTTCCCCATAGGGTATCCAAGGCCACAAATCTGTAGGAAGCTGACTGCCTCGTCTCCCTCCCTCACAGCCACTGGTGGCTTAGAACTGCCAACCTTTTAGTTAGCGGCTGAGCTCTTAGCCACTTTGCTGCCAGAGCTCCTTTCACAACAGCTAATGGGCTAGCTGTCATAGTCAGCATACGTCACACTCAGTAGACCTAACAGGTTCTTCATTCTACAGATGAAGAAACTGAGGCTTAAGAGGCAGAGTCACCCATCAGATTTTCCCTACTTGATGTTGCCTGGGCTGAGCCTTTTAAGCCTGTGGCTGGTAACCCTGTGTCAATCTTGAGAGAGCTACTTTGTGTCTTTCGTTTGGTTTTCACTAAGCAATAGGGTGTCTGAAATTCTCCTTCTTAGACCTCCTCCCTCACAGAGAGGGAGTGGCACACACACCCGCTGTATAAACATTTACTCAACTATTCTCATGTTACTAGTCATTTAAGACGTTTACAATTTTTGTGGTTCTAAATCATGCTACAGTAACGTTTATACGTGTAAATCTCTGCGGGATTTCTATTGCTTCTCTGATAGATGCTTTGTAAGAACGACTGTGACACCCACGCAGTGCAGAATCCAAAATGCAGCCCAGGAATTGACAAGTTCTCATCCCAGGGGGAGACACGGAGCCCACCCCTCCTTACTCCTTCCCAAGTATTGAGAAACATGGTTGTCTTTTAATATGACTCATTCCATGAAGATGGTGCAGGATAGATGGCAGGCTAGGTTCCTTCTGTTACACATACAACTGTCCTGAGTCAGACCCGCCTCAAAGGCACCTAACAACAGCCTAACAGTCAACGGTGACTCAGGGTGACAGGAGAAGAATCTATGCCTTTGGCTGTGGTATTGGAGAAGAGTGCTGAGTTCCCCATGGACTGCCAAGAGAACAGAGAGGTTTTGGGGAAAGTGCAATCAGAGTGCTCGTTGGAGGGAAGGAAGCTGCAGCTTTGCCCCACATACTGTGGTCATGTTGTTAAGGAAGGATGAGTTCTTGGAAAAGTGAAGAGTCAGCAAAGGAGGGGAAGATCTCAGATCTCAGATGGGTTAGCACAGTGGCTGTGACAGTGGACTTGAGTGTGTCAGAGATGATGAGGATGGCACAGGGTAGGGAAGTGTTCAGATCCATCATTCACTAGGAGCCGTAGTCACCTTGATGGCTCTTAACAACAGCAACATTTGCAGCAAAAGGTAACTGGCGTCGCAGTGGTTCAGTGTGTTTTTTAATCATCACAGGAGTTTCTCACATGCTCATTAAGTCAGTCCCAAGCATGATGGCCCACATGTGCCAGAGAAGCGCCGTGTTCCAAGGCTTGCCAGTGGATCATGGGTTGTTTTTTAGTTTGTTTGGGATTTTTTTTAGAAAGAGATTTTTGTTGTTGATTGCCGTTGAGTCAAGCACAACTCAGTAACCCTATGAACAAAAGGCTTGAAGCCTTTCTATAACTATTATCATTTATCAAAGTTCATAGAGTTTCCAGAGCCATGTGGTTTAGGAAGTGGAAGTCACTCCTGCTCCCAGAGATTGCCAGGCCTTTATTCTGAGGTACCTCTGGGTGGATTCAAACCCAGAGATACAAGGTGCTCATTAGTGTGGTGTCAGAGGCTTCCTGTTCAAAATGACTTTCCTAGCAATTGATTGGGAAGGTCTGATGGCCTAGTGGTAAGCAGCTGTGCTGCAATTCCAAAGGCACATGGTTCAAATTCACCAGCAGCTCTGTGGGAGAAAAAAGATGGGCAATCTCCTCCTCTGTGATTTGCAGAGTCATCTGTGATTCAATTCTGACTCAACAGTGCACAACAACAAGAAGCCATTTGTTAACGTTTTATTCTGTGCTGAAGTACTTATTATGTTAAGGATATAGAATTAGTTGTTTGGTGATTTTGAGTTGAATATGACCCCAAGTGACCCTATGAACAACAGATCTAAGAACCCTGTCTTGTCCTGTGCCAGTCTCACACTTTCTGACACACTAGAGCTCATTGCAGCAGTCATCGTGTCAATCCACCTGGCCGAGGGTCTTCCTCTCCTTCACCGAGCCTCCACCCTTGCCAGCATCATGTCCGTCTCCAAGGACTAGCCCCTTTTAGCAACATGCCTAAAGTATGTGAGGTGAAGCCTCATCTTCTTTGCCTCCAAAGAGCAGTCGGTCTGCACCCTCTCCAAGATACATTTGTTCTTTTGGCCGTCCATGGGATGTTCAGGGCCCTTCTCCAACATCACAGCTCAAAGACATCAATTATTCTTCTGTCATCTTTATTCACTTTCCAGCTCTCAGATTCATAGCAAGTGATCAAAAAGACCATGGCCTGAATCAGGTGCATCTTAATTCTCAAACTGACATCACTACTCCTCAATAATTTGGAGAGGTCCTTAACTATAGATCTTCCCAGTGCAGTGTGGCTCCTTATTTCCTGACTGCTGGTGCTAAGAATGTTAATTGCAGATACAAGTAAGATGAAGTTGTTGACAGTTCCAACCTTTTCTCCATCATCATGTTGGTGCCTATTGGTTCAGTGGTAAGAATCTTTATTTTCTTGAACTTGAGGTGCAATCCAAATTGAAGGCTGTATTCTTTGATTGTTTGGTTGTTGTTTTATTTTAATGAAATAATTTTACTGGGGGGGGAAGTTATACTTACATAATCAGAGCAAGAACATCATTTTCACTCATTTCCCCCCAAAAAGATGCTCAAGGCAGGCCTGTCCCCAGCACCAGGAGTCTACAGGCTGAATGCACAGGGGTCGCCCAGTGCTTGTGTTACAGGTCGATGGCCTTGCTCACAGTTGCATCCGAGTTGTCCTGGGGAATATTTTCCAGGAATTTGGTAATCTTCTCGGCACTGTTCAGGGCCATTACTTTTATTTTAAAGGTTAACAGAATTTCTACCACTACAAAGACTAGGATCTTACAGGATCTGCTCACAACTTTATCCCAAACTCTCTGTAGACTGGACTCAGGCCAGCATCCTGCAAAGCACCTCTTGAACCAGAGATCATACGGAAGTCTGGACACCGCAGAACAAGTCTTCAGATGATTCAGCTGTCTACTGTCTTCCAAATGCAAGTCCTGTTCAAAAGCCTTTGGCAGCTGGGGTAGAAAGTCCTGGTACTTTTGTAAGTGGTTCACAAAGCATTGGACAACCCAGTAACAGTCGACGCTGTCTTCCACCATCTCTTCCATGGCTTTAGCGATGGCAAGAAAAACTTTATCTTCTGGCTCCAGAGGAAAAGAAGAACTTCGAGGCAAGTTCCCGGACTCCAGCTGATACATACGGAGATTGACTCCAACCTGAGGTGTGGTTTCACCGAGGAAGCGAATGACTTGCAGGGCATGAAGGATATCAGAGTACTGTTCCCGGCGACACCATTACCTGGGCATGGGACAGATGGTGTGGAGGCAGGGTCCCTGGAAGCACCTTCCACACCAATGCTCGGTACACAGATGGGAGAGGGCACCTCGGCCTGAAAGTGCAAAGTTTCTCAATATCTAGACGGTCATCCTTGAGGAGAATTTCTAGTGATTTCTTTTCTCCAATTCCACGAAATCCCACTTTCTCATAATATACTGAGCGAAAGTTTCTCTGCGAGTCTTCAGTCATGTTTCATTCTTGGAGGCGTGAGAAAGCAGAGAGCAAAAGGAAGCCAGGGATGAAGGCTTGGTGATCCGCTTCCGAGAACTCACAGCCTTGGAAACCCCGTAGGACAGTTCTGTTCTCCACACAAGCTCACCATGAGTCACAATCAACCTGAGGGAAACTCCAGTCAAGGAAACCACTCTCGGGTGACGCTGAGTGGTGCAGGAGAGGCCCAGTGTTCTGACGCACCGGCGGGCGACCCGAGAGCAGAACCGGGTGAGGTGGCGAGTGCCAGGAAGACGTGCCGGGAGGGGGCAGGTCGGCCCCGCTCAGGGCTGTATTCTTTGATCTTCTGCAACAAGTATTCAAGTCCTCCTCACTTTCATCCGGCAAGGTTGTGTCATCTGCATGAAGTGGGTTACTGATGAGTCTTCCTCTGATCCTCATGCCACAGTCCTCTTTATAGAGTGCAACTTCTTGAATGATTTGCTCAGCACACAGATTGACTAGGCATGGGGACAGAATACAACCCTGAGGCACTCCCTTCTTCATTTTAAACCTTTGCTCTGTTTGCACAACAACCACTTGATCTAGGTCTAAGTTTTACATGAGCAGAATGAAGTGCTCTAAGATTCCCATTCTTCTCAATGTCAGCCATAACTTGTTATGGTCCACACCGCCAAACGCCTTTGCATGGTCAATGAAGCATAAATAGACATTCTTCTGGTATTCTTTACTGTCAGCCAGGCTCTGTCTAACATCAGCAAGGATATCCCTGCTGCGTCTTCTAAACCCTGCTTGAACTTCTGGCAGTTCCCTATCTATGTCCTGTTCTAGCCATTTTTAAATGAACTTCAGCAGTACTTTGCTTGCATGCGATATATTAATGATGTTGTTCTATACTTTCCACATTCTGTTCGATCACCTTTCTTGGGAATTGGAACAAATATGGACCTCTTCCAATCCACCGTCCAGACAGCTGTTCTCCAAATTTCCTGGCATAGACTGATGAGCGCATCTGAGGCTGCATCTATTAATTGAGAAAAGTTAATTGGCACCCCATCAATCCCTGGGGCCTTATTTTTTGTCAATGTCTTCAATGCAGCTTCTATTTCCTCCTTCATTACTATTGACTTTTTCTCATACGGTACTGCCTGAAATTTTTCAGTGCCAATCAATTCTGTCCGGTACAGTGACCCTGTGTTGTATTCCCTCCATCTTCTTTTGATGCTTTCTGGGTCATTCAATATATTGCTCACAGCATCTTTCATATTGCTGCTCAGTTTGTTTTCAGTTCTCTCAGCTTGTGAAATGCAGAGCAAGTTCTTCCCTTTTTATTCTCCAATTCCAGCTCTCCTCACATTCCATTGTAACACTTTTCTTTGTCCTCCCGAGCTGCCCTTTGAAGTCTTCTGTTCAGCTCTTCCACTTGGGCTTGCTTTCCTCCAGTCACCCTACTAGAGGTCTATAGAAGCTCACGAAAGCTCAGCGCTCACATTCTTTGGAGATACTCACTCGCCTGGGTCACAGCCTCCAGCTGCCCTGTACCTGACAGTCTACAGGGTCCTGGTCCATCGCCCACAGTCATGTGAGTCGTTCATTCCCTTGACGGGTGTGAGCGTGAACCACCAGACCCAAGGGACGTGGAGGGGGGAGGGGGGCAACCAAAGGAAGCAGGAGCAGTTGACAGTGGAAATCACAGGGGATCCAGCAGGTCAACCACTTGGGACATTGTTGGCCTCTGCCTTTCAGTTTGTTACTGTTGTTAATCTTCCAGAACCAATTGTAAATATATTAGCCTTTGTGCTTCTTTTCTTGTGACTTTTCTCATCTCCTTTATGTGGTTTTTAAAATGTCAGGGAAGGTTTTACAAATAATATTACTCACTTATTTTTTGTGAGAGAAGAGTTATTTGTCGGGGGCTGGGAGGGATCTAGAAAAAAAAAACACCAATGCCCAACCATGGTCCAAATGCAATACATAGAATTGCATTCCGTTCTCTCAATACTCCCGTCAGTCAATGGCCTTCCCTGAAAAGTCAGAGGCTTGAGTGTGTCGGAGATGATGAGGACGGCGCAGGACAGGACAGGGTTCAGATCTGCTGCTCATAGAGTTGCTGTGTGTCCAGCACCTAACAACAACAGCAACAGTTATAACTGGTGCTCTAGTGAGAAGGGAGTTTGTCTGTCAAGCAAAGATGGACAATCTCCTTTTGTGTGATTTACAGCCTCTGAAAACTCGCTGGTTTTCAGCTATGAGTTGGTTCTGACTGAGTAGCGAAGAGAGAGACCCAGTAATTATAGTTAAGCATTCATATAGTTGGTGGTTTCTGTGAGGCTGAACACTGTGACACTGATGTGTGAAATGCATTAATGGTTGGTTACCCAATGCGGACAGAAAGTGGGGTGGAGCTCCCCGATTAAAGCAAGCTTGGAAGGAGGAGTGGCATCCACTTCCGTGATAGCTTGCCTCCGGAAACCCTGTGAACCTGGAGAGAGGATGAAAGACACCCAGGCGTCGAGGACTCTCCTTCATAGGGTCACTATGAGTCGCCTGCGACTCGACAGCACTTAACAACACAACGTTCATACAGTTGAGGTGAAAAGGGAATAAATGAAAGAGAGCATTTTATTTCACCAGTTTTATTAGTAGCAGATATTTCTTCACATTTAACGTTTTCTTTCCTTCCTTTCTCTTTGTACCAAAACCCTGGAGTGACATCAGGACTGCACCCACACTTGAGTCAGGGTTTCTTGTCACTGAGGCCAGGCTCACGCTGTCCTGCCTGGCCCAGCCCCGGTTTCTGGCCTCAAGTCCAGCACCTTGTCCTTGCAGGGCTAACCCTCCAGCGGGTCTGTGAGTGAGAATCAGGAAGCCCTCTGCTCTTCCAGAAGGTTCCCTTCAGGGAGTTGGGGCTCAAGACACCTCCCCACCTTTAACCCCCTCGTTGAGGATAAAATGACATACACCCAGGAGAATCTGCTCCCTGCAGGAAGTCATTCATTACGGCCCCTCTTGACCGTCTAGCCTTCTCCTGTCTCAGAGACACAGAACAACTGTCACCCTCCGTTGGTGACAAACAGCTGTGGTTCTGTCGGAAAGATGACAGGGCTTGGGGAGTCTTTCTCCCAAATCAGGGAGCAGCAGGCGGTGACCCAGCTGGGCAGTGGAGCAGGAAAGTCTCCATCAATGCCCCACTCCCCGTGGTCTTGGGGAGCCCTGGCCTCCCGCATCCCAGTCTCTCCTGACCCTCGCACCCTTGGAGCACAGCCCTGTCTCTGCACCACAGACAATCCTCCCGTCCACCCTGCTGACCCACGTCTCTGGTCCCCGTCTGCCCCTTTCCTTGACCCCTTTCCAGCACAGATACCACTCTGCAGGTCCTGCATCTTTGGGGACATCCTCACTGTCTCTCCCTCACCAGTGCTGACCCTTCCCTTACCCCCCAGCTCCAGGAAAGGCGTTCGTGAACTGTGGTACCCTGTTGGCTGAGAACATTGTTGGTGCCCATAAGCCCTGGATGCTGTGGAGGAAGCTGGTCTCCCGGCAGTTGGCGGCAACAGGCCTGTAGGTGGTGTGAGGCCCCGGGCGGAGTGTGCACTCTACTACTCATCTAAAGATCGCTGGGTCCCATCCAGTTGGAATCACCTCACAGCTGACCCTCCAGTGGGTTTTCAGAGATATTCATTGCAGGAGAGGAGACCTCCCATCCTACCCCTGCAGGGCAGCTGGTGGGTTCAAACTGTGTGCCTCTGGGATGGCGCCGCGGCTCCTTACCGCTAGACCAGCAGAGGGTGAGTGGTTCTAACCCTCCCAGGCTCTGCAGAAGAATGGCCTGGTGACCATCCCTGGTCAAGGTGTTCCCCGAGAAGACCATCCCGAGCACACGCCTGCTCTGTGTCCACTCAGTGGTGGCAGCTGTGCCTTTCTGTGGTCTGGGCACTATCTGAGATGGACATGCTTCCTCTCATTCACCCCAGGAGGAAGCCTTTGGGGGCCAGGAGCCCAGCCATCGCTAACTCTCCCTGCCCAGGTCCCATGGGCAGTGCCCTCTGCTGCCCCAGGAATCAGACCCTGCTGCCAGTGACCCTCTCTCCACAGCTGTGCCCCCTCACTGCCTCTGCTGAGTGTCCTGTCCACTCCTGCGCACCCAACCCTGGGGAGGCCCCAGCTCCCTCCATCCCCAGCAGTCTCACCCCTGAGGGAGCCTGGCAGTGTTCTCGGCTCACCCCAAGGATGGAAGGGTGTCTTAGTGCTGCTACAACAGAAATACCACACGTGTGTGGCTTTAAAAGCAGAAGCATATCCTCTCCCCCTGTAGGAGGCTGGGTGTCTGAACCCAGGGCTCTGGCTCTCGGGAAGCCTGGGACACTCTGGTCTTTTCCATTTCTTTGCCTTGGCCTCTGGGTGATCTCTGTGTGATGCAGCTTCTCTCACGCTCACCCCATCCCTACTTTCTAGCTGTTTGATTTCAAACTGACCCTACCTCATTAACATAAAGAGGGTCAATTCTCAAGGGGGACTGCAGTCACAGGGTAAACCCACAGATCCCACCGACCCCAGGCTGTCCACGTAAGATTGGGCATTTTAGTGTATATAAGTTAAATGTTGATAGTTGCAGAGGGGTTTCAGGCCTTTTCTTCATAGTGGACTCATGCTCCACTCAAAGGCAATCAACAACAAGTTAAACCTGAATTTATAAACAAACATGTCTTGGAAAAAGTGCACACAGAGTGCCACTTGGAAGCAGGGATGGTGAAACGTCGTCTCACGTTGGCACCTTATTAGGAAGGACATGTCCTTGGAAAGCACATCATGGTTGGCAGCAGAAGGTCAGAGAGAGAAAGACCCTCGATGAAATACATTGACACGGTGACTGACCTCAAATATCAGATGGGTTGGTGTGAGATAGGCCAGGTTCACATCTGTTGTTTACAAGGTCATTACGAGTCCTAGTCTGCTTGATGGCACATAACAACAACACTGGTGGCATAATGCGTGATGCAGTGGGCTTCTGACTGAAAGATCGGTAGTTCGAATCCACCGGCTGCTCTGAGGGAGGAGGAGATAGACAGTCTCCTCCAGAGAAGATGTATAGTCTTGGAAACCTTGTGGTTGCTATGGGTGGGAATCAAGCTGAAGATAGTCGATATACCTGAGTTATCAGAAACACCTGTATTAACAGAGTGAATCTGGACTGTGAGAAGACAAACTTCTGATTTGAAAATTAAACCTTGAAGGAATATTCTTCCTTCTTCAGAAATTACGCTGTTTTGAATGAATGTTTTTCCACTAGATTTTCTTATTATTAAGAAGCAAAATTTTACTAACTTTGTTAGGGACCTCGTCAAAGTACTGAAGAGCAATGGTGTCACTCTGGAGACTAAGGTGCGTCTGATACAGGCCATGGTCTTTGCTATCACTTGTTATTCATCAGAGAGCTGGACAATGACTAGGGAGGATAGAAGGAGAATTGATGCCTTTGAGCTGTGGTGCTGGAGAAGAGTATTGGATATACAATGGACTGCCAAGAAAACAAACAGATTTATCCTGGAGAGGGTTAAACCGGGCTACTACTTGAAGGCAAGGATTCTGGGGCTTCGTCTGACATACTTTGGACATGTTGTAAGGAGAGACAGGTCCTTGGAGAGGGACATCATGCTTGGGAGGGTGGAGGGACAGCGCAGGAGGGGAAGACCCTCTTTGAGGTGGATTGTTTCAATGACTGGGGTAATAGGGATAGGTGTGTAAGACAGTGAGATTGGCACAGGATAGAGCAGGATTTAGGGCTATTGTACATAGGGTCGCTGTGAGTCGCAAGTGACTCGATGGCACATAACAACAACAACACCATGTCCATTGGGTTTGAGAGCTACTCCTTATCCAAGTACAAGACATGAACTCTGAGGAAGGCCTTCTTTATCTGTTGGTGGCAGAGACAAGTAATTTCCCCTCCTGCCTGCAGCCTGGTGTTCTCTGGGGCCTCCTGTGCTCTTGACTATCAAGCAGCTTCACCAGGCAGAGGGACGAAGTCTCCACTTCACTCCTTGGTGACGCTAAGGGTCCCCTTCTCAGCTGTTCTTCACTTTCACCCCAAGAGAAATAGAGAGTTTTACAGGCCAAACCCCGGAGGAATGCCCCTTACATCCCATCAGGGCTGTGACGGGTTCGGCAGTGCTGCATTCCCTCCTTAATCCTCCTCCAATAAACAACTGTGTGGTTTATCAGAATCACAGCATAGCTTACACATGATATCATCAGAGACGGACCTTTGAGAGGACACAAATCTATGACAATTTGATATTATCTACATGGTGTTTATTGCAATTAGATTTATAACAACGCAATGTTGGAAATAGAAGAGTTTTCTTACAGTTTATTGTCGTAGGTGCCGTCAAGTCGAGTATGACTCACAGCAACCCTGTGAACAGCAGATCCCTGTCCTGGCCTGTCCCGTTCTCATGATCTCAGACCAAGTGAGTCCCCTGCTGAAGTCACTGTACTGGTCTATCCCATCAAGGCTGTTATCTCCTTTGCCGACCCTCTACCTTTTCAAGCATAATGTCGCTTTCCAAGGAATAGCTAGCTTACTCTAGCAACATGCCCACTCATGGTCACTTTGAATCAGACATGATCTACTATGCTGAGAATGAAAACCAGAGGAAGAATGGTGTTATGTTCATAGTTAATAAGGCAATTTCAATTCCCTCCTGAAGTACCATGTTGTTAGTGGTAGGGTATTATCCATATGCACGCAAGAAATACCTCATAATGTGACTATCATTCAAATACAGACCCAACAGCTAAAACCAAAGGAAGGCATTGAAGATTTTTACTAAATTTTGCTGTCTGAAAGTGACAAAACGTACAATCAAGGTGAATGAATGATAATTGTGACTGGAATGCAGAAGTTGGAAACGATGAAGAAGGAATGGTAGGTGCAACAAGGAATAAATGGAAATCCAAAGTCTCTGTAAATTTTCATTGAAATTAACGATAAATTTTTAAAGAATTTTAAAAAAAGAAGGAATGGTCGTCAAAAATCATGGACTTGGTGACAGAAATGAGGCTTGAAATAGAATGATTGAGTTTTGTACACTCAATGATTTCTTCATCACAAGTATCTTTTTCTTTTTTAAAATTGGTTTGCTTACAAAGTTCATATACATTGTGTTTCACACTCTTCTTCTTTCACAGTGTTTCACACAATCATTCTCATGCAGTATGTTTTGTAAAATTAATCACCATCGGACCTTGCCATTATTTTCCTGTCTTTTCACCCAGATCTTTCCCATTTCCTTCCCCCTTCCCTCCACCCACCACACTGTGCAACACCTAACCATCATAAGAACATGGAAGAAGCCCAAATGTCCAACCACAACTGAATGGATTGAGAAATTATGGTACATTCACCCAGTGAAATAATATGCAGCATTCAAGATCAATGATTTTGAAAAATACTACATAACTTGGGAGACACTAGAGAGCATCACTGAGTGAACTAACTCAGTCTCTTAAGGACAAATATTGCATGAGACCATTATTGTACAAATTCCTTTTTAAAAAAATATAGATGGTGTCTTTACTCATAGATCTCACCTGATGGGTTACAGAGGAAACAAATGGACTATATCTGTGGAAGGAACCATTGCAGAAGCTCCATTTCAGCAGTTAAAACCAGGCCAAGTGCTGACCATGGAACAAATAACCAGTTACTCATGTGCAACTTCGAACTGAAGCTGAAGAAAATTAAAGAAGTCCATAAGAATGAAAATATGTCTTTGAATCTAACCCACCTGAATTTAAAAATCATCTTAAGAATATATTTGAAGCACTGAAAGCTGAAGACTAGATGAGTTGTGGGATGGTATCAAGGACATCATCCATAAAGATGGCAAAAGTTCATTACAAAGACAGAGGAGAAAGAAAAAAATCCAAAATGGATGTCAGAAGAGACTCTAAAAATTGCATTCAAGCACCAAGAAGCCAAAAAAGGAGAAGAGATGGTGAAGTAAAAGAGCTGAACGAAAAATAAATATTTCAAAGGGGAGCTTGAGAAGATAAAGAAAAGTATTAGAAGTGCAAAGAGCTGGAGTTGGAGAATAAAAAGGAAAGGACTCACATTTCTCAAATTGAAAGAACTAAAAACCAAATTCAAGCCTTGAGTTGCAGTTCTGAGAGATGCTATGGACAAAATCTTAAATGATCCAGGGAGCATTAAAAGAAGATGGAGGGAATGCATAAATTCACTGTACCAAAAAAAAAAAAAGAATTGATTAACATGAAAATACTTCAGCAAATACCATATGATCAAGAGTCAACAGTAATGAAGGAGTAAATTCAAACGGCACTGAAGACATTGGCAAAAGAATAAGGCCCCAGTAACCGATGGAATACCAATTGAAATGTTTCAACTAACAGATGAAATTCTGGATGTGCTCACCAATCTATACCAGGAAATTTGGAGGGTAGCTGCTTGACCAACTGCCTGGAAGAGATACACATTTATTCCCATTTCCAAGAAAGATGATGAAACAGAATGTGGAAATTAGCGATCAACATCATTCATATAATTTATAAGCAAAATATAACTGAAAATCTTCCCTTGGTACCAGCAGAAGAAGACCCTCACGAGGTGGATTGCCATGGTGACGGCTGCAATGGGCTCCAGCGTAGTGTGAAGATGACACAGGATAGGATGAAGTTCAGATCCACCATTCATAAGGCCGCTATGAGTTGTACTTGACTCTACAACACCTAATAACAACAACGTTAAACCAACAAAAATCTTATTTATGCACTATATCTTAACATTATTATATGAACAATAACCAAAAAAACCCCAACACCTAGATATTAATAAATTTAAATAAACAAACATCCTATACATAAACCTTTCAACAATTAATAGTTTCAACTTTGTTCTCCATATTTCCTTATCTCATTCATGTGTATATGGCCTCAGCCAAAAGTAGTTTAAATTTTCTCAACACTTTACTCAACAAAATTAGTCATTTTAAGTACACTTCTCAAACCCCTAACATCTTACAAAATCCCACATTTCTGTGAGTCTGGAGCCATTACATCAAATCCTACTCCTGACACCAATTGTAAAAATAGCAAAGACTCTACAACCAGGAGAAGATAAGATAGATGAATAGGACCTTCTAAGAATCAAATCCCTATGCACATCCAAAAACTTCTCCACCAGGGTAAAAAGGGAAGCCACAGACTGGGAAAAAGTATTTAGTAATGACATATCAGATAAGGGACTTACACCCAGAATTTATAAAATACTTGAGCACCACAACAAGATAAA
>NW_006399814.1:7707146-7708904 GCF_000299155.1 Elephantulus edwardii
ATACTGTATTGAAACAGATGAGGGAGAAAACTGTTTAAGAGGGATGTGTTATTGGGTATTTTTGTCATGACAGGAGCCCAGGGCAAAGGCTGTATAGTGGAGTGGACCTGGGGGAGGGATTGTAAACCAATGAAAGAATTTTTGTTTTACTTTTCCAAGAGGGTAGTGTACTAGGCTGGAGGGTTGGGAGGGGAGAAAAGGGCAACAATAAATGAATGGAAATCCAAAGTCTCTGTAAATTTTCACTGAAGTTAATAATAAGTAAAAAAAAAAAGATTAAGTTATGTCAGACCCAAATGATGGTATTTCCAAGTGCTTCATATGCACCGGAAAGTTAGACGAAGAATAAAGAAGCTCACGTAAGGATGAGTGGTTTTGAATTGTGGTGGTGAAGAGTGGTGACTATACCATGACTGCCGAGGAGAAATCTTTGCTGGGCGAAGTGCAGAGTGCTCCTTAGAAGCAAGAGAGGTAAGACTTCCCTCCACTATGTGAGCATGTCATCAAAGGGGGCCAGTTCCTGGAGAAGGACCTCATGCGTGGAGAAGCAGAGGGTCCGTGAAAACCAGAAGACCCTCAGTGGGATGGAGCGATGGCGACAGCCGGTCCAGCACGGCAGAGGCAGTAAGGACGGCATTGAACCAGGCCGTGTCAAGGTGTTTACGAGAGGTCCTTATGAACCGGGGTCAACTTGATGGCATCAAAGAACAACACCAAATAGGATGTTCATATTGAAACATAAAATTCTGGTGACATGACTCCCACCTGACACCGGGATGAGGCCCCCCTCCCCATCTCTGACTGTGCCCCTCCAACTTCACAGCTTGTTTGTGGTCAGACGGAGGATGTGGTGGTGTCTCACCCTTGAAACTACACTGCGGCCTGGGCAAGTCGGGGATATCTCTGGAGGGTGATGGTGGACGTGTCAGGGAGAAGGCCCAGCCAGGAGTGGGATGCAGCCAGGACGTAGGATGCCTGGAGAGGAAACTCCATCAGGGGGTTCAGCACTCCTGTCTGAGTCACTTCTGCAGAGCCCAGCACATGGTCATTGCTAGTTGACCCCCCAGTTCATGGTGATCCCTGCACATCAGACCACTGCGGTCCACCGCGTCTCTACTGGCTGACATTCAGAAGTAGGTTGCCAGGCCTTTCTTCCTAGTCCCTCTCAGTCTGGAGGCTCCATTGATGTGCAGCATCGCAGCAGCACACCCACCTCCACAGACAGCTGGTGTCTGGTGTGAGACGAATCAACTGGGACTCGAACCTGGGCCTTCGGCATGGAAGGGGAGAAGCCTACCACTGAGCCACCACTATCCTCCGGCACACACATGGCAGGTACTCCGGGAAGTTGAGTGTGTAGATGAATGAGCTGTTCACATGAGTTTACAGACAGAAGGTGAACCTGAAGTTCAGAGAAGGGGCAGAGTGTCCTGAGCGCCCACACAGCTCCCCCAGGTGCTGGACGTGAATCTGTAGACAGTGTGTGGATAGTATATGAGCGGCGTGTAGACAATGTGTGTTCAGGGTGTAGAGTGTGTAGACAGTGTATGTAGACAATATGTAGACAGTATGTGCATAATGTGTGGACAGTGTGTGGACAGTGCATGGATAGTATTTGGACAGTGTGTAGACAGTGTGTGGACAGTGTGTGGACAGTGCATGGACAGTGCATGCACAGTGTGTGGACAGTGTGTGGACAGTGCATGGACAGTGCATGGACAGTGTGTAGACAGTGCATGGACAGTGCGTGGACAGTGT
>NW_006399814.1:7709084-7730778 GCF_000299155.1 Elephantulus edwardii
CATGGACAGTGTGTAGACAGTGTGTGGACATATGTGCATGGACAGTGTGTAGACAATATACATAGACAGTGTGTGGATAGCGAGTGTGTGGACTTGTGAGGACAGTGTGTGGTCAGTGCATGGACATTGTGAGGACAGTGTGTGGTCAGGGTACAAGCGGAGATACAGATCCTTACTGATCCAGATGGTAGAAGAGGTGAGGACTGGCCAGACCAACTATGTAATGCCACACCCTGGAAGATGCCAAGGCCATCACAGCTCTCCGAGATGGCCCCACAGCTTGGCGGCTGGTGTCATAAAACCTGTAACATATATCTCTTTCAAGGTACACCCACCCACCAATGACTGGGGCGGGGAGGAGGGGGAGCAGGGAACAGGACACGCCAGCATAGGCTGGGCAGGAAAAACAAGTCCTGGAGATGGTGTTGGGACAGCCAGAGGAGGCCTTCTTGGGGCACTGGGAACAGGCTGACAGAGCTCAGGGCTCCCCCAGGACCCCTCTTTAAAGTGTGGGTTCTGAGCTCAAGGACTATGTGAGAAGCAGGCTCCTCACTCCGGGCAGGGCGCCCGGCCCCACTGAGGGATCCAGGGCAACATGGACATAGCTCGGCAGGATGGACGTGCCAGGACTCCCGACGAGCCTGGGCCTCTCTCCAAGTCTCTGCAGCGCTCTCACTCCGAGGCCTCATCCCCCCTCTCCACCCACCCCAGGCTACACACTCCTCATTCCCAGCCCCAAGTTCCCATCCTCCACAGAATCTTCTGGAGTAATCTCTCCCACACATCTGCTTCTTCTCCTAAAGGAGCCCTAGTCTCACACATCCCAGGAGCTAAGCACAGGCCTGGACGGTGTCCACACCTGATCCAGTCTGTTACCATTGGGAGCTGTCCTTTGAGTTTTTCACAAAGCAGCAGCTGAGCTCAGAGCCAGTGTGTGACTTCTCTGAGGTCACCAGCTAGTGAGGTGCCAGGGCAGCATGCAGACTCGGGCTTATGGGGTGGTGGACACATCCTCCCATGCCCCGTGGCTCTGGGTGCACAGACGGCCTGACTGTTTCCTGTGTGGTTTGTGTCATACCCTCCTTTCTACCCAGGAGCCAGGAACAGTTTGCTGAGGACCAGGGCTGAGGACCTCACGTGCTCACGTGTGTTTCCTCCTGTGCCCATCTCACAAGCTTCTAGGATCTTTCTCTTAGACCCTCTTCCTGCAGCCTCTTATGGTCTCCCAGGTCCTGAGATGCCCTTGAGAGAGCCAGCCTGATGCCCAGCACAAGGCCTGGCATGGTTTAGGAAGCTGTGCGCAGAATAAATAAATAAGTGACCCAGTGAACTCAAGATGACAAGGATCTGTTCTGCAGACAGACCAAAACCCAGGAGCCTGAAGCTGCACCGACTGGACTGAATGCTGCGTTTACAGCTGAGAAAGGTGTGGTGTCAGGTATGTTCCTCACGCTTCTAAACCTCAGCCCTGCCATCCATCGGACGGAAGAAATGTAAAGCAAGAAAGAGAAGAACGCTCGTGAGCGGTGAGTTGCCACACAGTAGCAAGGTGGGGTGATGGGGTGCCCAAGATTAGAGTTCAGGGAAAGCCTATGGGTTGGTCCTTGCTAAGCAAAGCTTTTCTATTGGTTACGGTGAGTCAGCCCCGATTCTGGGCGATCTTACGTAAAACAGGCAGGACACCACTGGTCCTATACCAGCTTCACGGTCCTTGGCCTGTTAGAGCCCACTGTTGCAGCCCTGTGAGCGCCTTCCCACCTGGGACACACACACACACACACACACACACACACACCAGTGCTCCCTCAGACAATGTTCTGCTGAGATCCATGTGCTTTCACTGATTCTTACAGACCAGTAGCCAGGCCTTTCTTCCTAGTCTGTGCCAGTCCAGAAGCTCCACTGAAAACCATCCACCTTGGGTGACCGTGCTGGTATTTGAGCATGACAGCCCTGAGGTGGCTGGATTCAGCAAAGGCACTCGGTGCTTTTTCACTAGCCACCAGCAAGCACAGATTTCCCTCGTCCATGCAAAGATGGGGGCTGCTTCTGAAAGACACTCCTGATGAGACTCTGCATCAGGGGTTTAGCACAGCGAGAAGCCTGGGTTTGGGGGGCCCCAGCCGCTCCCTAGCCCTTGCAGCTGGGACCTAGGAGGAAATGCCAGGCGCTAATGAGAACCATTTGTCCTTCCAGCTAACTGCAGGTGGTGGCCTGCTCAAAGCGCTGGGTATTGAAGGAGTCTGTGCCCTTTGACCCACGCATCTGACTCTGGGAACCTGCCCTGGAGAAAGAGCCCCAAATATGGAAAAGCTTCAGGACAAATCCCAGCCTCTGCAGCTTTCCACTTAAAAGCAGGAACAACCAGATTCAACCTGAGCACGCACTGGGGGGGTGGGGGATGGAGGCAGGGAGCGGAGTGACATTGTGGAGAAGACCCAGCAGTTGAGCTAAGGGGGTGGGGAGGGGGGTGCGGTTCAGAGAACGCTGACAAAGTCAGTCTACAGAAATATGGGCCCTGCCACCCACTTTGTAAACTGGAAAAGAAAAATAAAAGACGGCACCATTTGAGGGGAGGGTGGCGGGAAAGTTTGCCTACACCTTCCATGTTCACATTCTGCACTATAGCTGTAGGTAAAGCATGTTATAAAACTCAAGACTGAAACAAAGAAGCAGACACTACTGTTGCTAGGCCAGAGATGAGACTTTGGAGTTTGCAAAAAACAAGTCCTGACAAGACCTGTTTAGATTTCTTTTTTTCAAAATAGGGAAAAGTGTAGGGTGGGGAACACTCCGTGCAGAAAGGCATAGGAGCACTGCCATGCTAGCAACACCCTGCTGGTTATGCAGAGGGTTAACGTGCTGGGCTGCTAACAGAGTTTGGAGGTTTGCCCAGTCCTCCCAGGGAGCCTCAGAAGAAAGACCTGGTGATCTGCTGCTGACAAATCAGCCTGGAAAGCCCACTGGAGTGCTGTCCTTCTCTGACACAAATTGGAGAGACAATTGTTCCAGATTTTTAAAAGAACTGCCTTTTCTTACCAATATTTTATCGATACTTACATATGCTTTAACACAGCCTAGTATACATGTGATTGTTTGTAAGTCCTGTGCTTATAAGACTAATATCTCTATTGAGAGACTCTTCAGATTTAGACATTTAAAAGGCTCTGTCACGTCCCATAGAGAGGCTGTATCCTATTTTTATGTAAGTATTCTTGTAGATTATTGTTGTTGTTAGGTGCCTGTGGAGTTTATCTTTCAATATGACTTTCCTAGCCATTAAATCTGACTTGACCATGTGGATAGGGAGGAATATGCAAAGAGGACATGTTAGCCTGTCCACAAGGGGAATGGCCAGTCTCACCAGTCTACAAGGGTAATCCTTATAGCTAGTCTCACCAATAAGTTGAGCAGCATAGGAAGCAGAACAGACCCTTCCCACCAGCAAAGAATTGATGCCGTTGAGCTGTGGTATTGGAGAAGAGTGCTGAATATCCAAGAACTGCCAAAGGAACAAACAAAACCGTATTGAAAAGGGTTTAACCAGAATGCTCTTTGGAGGCAAAGATAATGAGGTTTCCCTCACTGTTCTTTGGAGAGGGACATGATGCTGGGAAGGCTGGAGGGTTGGTGAAGGAGAGGAAGACCCTTGACCAAGTGGATTGACATGATGACTGCTGCAATGGGCTCACATGTGTCAGGATGGCACAGGACAAGACAGGATTGTTCACAGGATCACTGTGGGTTGTACTTGACGACACCTAACAATAACAACAACAGCAAAGAACAAGCAGAAGCAAGGGAATATAACATGTCCTTCAGTTCCAGAAATTCTTGCTCCAGTTACACTGCCAGCAGCAGACAGACCTGACATGAGATGGAGCTGACTGATGCCCCCATGGATGGAACCAGAGTTAAGCTAAGACCCCTTTGCCCATTTGCTAGACAACTTGGGTGGGGAGAGCCAATATTGGCAGGACTGAGAAAGATGTTACACTGGCTTTAAGCTGCAAGGCCCATGGCTGATGTGCCTGCGAGCCATTTGGGAAGCTGTTTTGACTGCATTCTTCTACTAACCTGGATTATAAGCTTTTGACTTCTCCAACATGGTTCTATGTGTTCTCGGAGCTATTGCTTCATAGGATATCACTTTAATCTGTGAGCTTTGAAAGAGGTACAGGATGTAGGGACATGTCTGATTGCACAGATACAGGACATAGGGACATAACTAACTTCACAGGAATTGGTTTTGAGTTGTTGATGCTGTTTACAGGGACAGTTCCCCTATGTGAAGTTGGTAAAGGTCAGATATGGGTGCACCCATGAAGTCTTTGCTATTTTTTTAAAATTTATTATTAACTTCAATGAAAATTTACAGAGACTTTGGATTTCCATTCATTCATTGTTGCACTTTTCTCCCCTCTCAACCCTCCCCCCTAGTACACTACCCTCTTGAAAAAGTAAAAGAAAAATTCTTTCATTGTTTTACAAACCCTCCCGCCAGGTCCACTCCACTATACAGCCTTCACCCTGGGCTCCTGTCATGACAAAAATACCCAATAACACATCCCTCATCTGTTTCAATGCAGTATACATTATTGAACCCATCTTTCTCAGTCTCCCCCCAACCCCGAGGTCAGTCCTGTTTTACAACAGTGACACCATGCAGTATTAGTCCTTTTGTGACTGAGATACTTCACTCAGCATAATGTCCTCCAGCGTCACCCATTTTGAATGATATTGCATGAATTCCTTGTTTTTCAATGCAGCATAGCATTCCATTGTGTGAATATACCACAGCTTCTCTATCCATTTGTTTGTTGATGGGCACTTAGGTTGTTTCCAACTCCTTGCTACTGTGAACAAAGCCATGATAAACATGTGTATGCATATATCTGCTTGCATGTCAGTTATGGTCTCTTTGAGGTATATTCCCAGTAGTGGAATTGCTGGGTCACATACTTTAGTCTTTAAAACGACATCTTTTGCTCTTTAGAAAGCAGATTTTCCCAAAACAATACATCATTTTATTTCCTGAATGCTGACTGTACTCATATTGATAGTGGATTCAAATAAAATTGAATCCTTGACAACTTCAATCTTTTCTCTATCATGCTATTTGAGAATTTTCATTTTCTTTATGTTGAGGTGAAATCCATATTGAAAAGTATAGTCTTTGAGCTTCTTTGATGAGTGTTACAAGTATTCTTTATTTTGAGAAAGCAAGGCTGTGTCATCCGCATCTCGAGGGTCCTTTCTATGTCTTCCACCAATCCTGAGGCTACATTCTTCTCGACAGAGTGCAGCTTCTCAGATCAACGTGTTGAGCATACAGATGGAACGAGTGTGGCTACAAGGTGCATCTGCAGTGTTTACTCAGAACCGGGGAGGAGATGCAAGCAGCTTTGTGTGGGTTTCACTGTGGGTGGGGCTTCCTGAGTTCTCACGTTTCAGGCTCCTCAAACCTCATTCCCCCAGGATCTGGGGTTTGCAGCTGTGTGGATGTTGGGTGGTCTATGGGAGGATCGGATGCACGTTTCCCCTCTGTGAGCCTCTTCCATGAGTCCCTAGGTCCTTTTGTTTTGGGGGTTTTTTAATTAATAATAATTGTTTAACAGTTTTACTTGTGATTTTAACAGGAGTTTACAGAAAAGTTGGATTTCCATTCATTCATTGTTGCATATTTTCCTCCTTTCCCTAGTTCACTCTTTTTTTAAAAAAAAATATTCATTTATTGTTGTGCAATTTCTTCTCTCCCCCCTCCCACCACCCCTAAGTCCTCTTTGCAATGTACCTCTTATTCCAGACAGTTGTATTACATGTAATGCTTAGTCATACATTTCTTTTAAACAATTCTTTCTGTCCCAATTTGTTCATTGTCATCCACTTTTTTCTCTCTTCTCCTCTGAACCTCCATAACAATGCTTTATGGCAGTGGTGCTCTGCAGTGTTTGTCCTTTTGTGGGTCCTTTGTTTTAATTTAAGGGTTTAGAGTTGTCAGTCTCTCCACTGAAGACAATGGGCACGTTTTTCAGCAACATGGGCAGGAGAGCTATGAGCTAGAATTCTGAAGGCAAAGATTCTCTTGAATACTCTCCAGGCTCGGGATGCAGACACGCAGCAGATTTTCACTCAAAACCCAGGAAAGACTTGGCTGGAAATAGGAGTACAGCAGAGACCGAGGGACTAGGACCCGGACTGCAGTCCTTCCCTGCTGCTGCTTCGATGTTATGCACCATCCGGTCACAGCATCCCTGGCCTGCCCCTAGCCTCACTGTCTTTGCTATCCCTGAGCCCACAGTTCCAGTGTCAGCTGGCTTACTGGGAGTCTTCCTCTCTTTCCCTGTCTCTCCACCTTTCCCAGCAGTTTGTCCGTTTGCAGAGACTGATCACTCCTGTCAACTTTCCCAACTGTGTATGACAAAGTTTCACCATCGTTGCCTCTGAGAAGCACCCTGGCTGCCCTTTCCCTAAGATTCGTTTGTTCTTTTGTCAGTTCATGGTCTTATACTCTTCTCTGCACCACAATTCAAAGGCTTCGATTCTTCTTCTGTCATCCTTATTCATTGTCCAACTTTCAGATGCATAGGAACGAATTTTCTATTCAAGACCATGGCTTGAGTCAGGCACACTTTAGTCTTTAAACTGACATCATTGTGATCGTATGAACAACAGATCTGAGCCTCACCATCTCTGATATGCTCAGGGCCATTAATTTGTGATTACATTGAGGTGAAATGCCCTCACCATATTTGTCTTTTTTTTTTTAAAAGAAAAAAAAAAGGCATGAAAATTTCTTGGGAGAAAATAAGGAACCATCCCTGGAGGAAAATCACATCATCTAGAACCTCTTTGCTCTTTACACACAGCATCCAGATTCAAATGACTAGACACAAAGAGTCAAGAAAATAATAAAAAAGACAAATAATACAGACCCACACAGCTGCTCCAGACAGTGAAGTGGCTGTTAAGGACTTTTACAATGATTATGATTAACATGTCTAATGTTGACGTTACCTAACAAGGGCTTTAAAATAATTATGATAACTATGTCAAAGAAACAAGAGAAATACTAAGAAGTAGGGCACTTTCAACAGGAAATTGGACATTTTAAAGAAATAAAACCAAATTAACATTTTAGAAATTAAAAATTCAGTGGAGGGTTTGCTGGTGGTTTAGACACAGCTAAGCACATTAAAAAGTAAACCCAAAGACAAGCCAATAGAAAAGATCCAAAAAGAAGAACAGAGGCAACAGAAAAAAGAGCTTAGAAAGGCAGATAGGACCTAGTCAGTCAAAAGGTCTAATGCATTTTTCATTATAGTCCCAGGAAGAGAGGAAAGGGAGAAGAGGTAAGCCAATACTCAAAGAGACTATTGTCAAAAATTTCCAAAAACAATGGAAGATATCAATGCACTGATTCTAGAAGCTCAAACAGGATAAGCACAAAGAAACCACCTCTATGTACAGCAGAGCCAAGCTGTTGGAAAAGAAGTTCAGAGGACCTTCTTCAAAGCAGTGAGAGGGGAGTGATGATTAGCCGGATATCACCAAAGCAAGAAGACACATGGAAGGAATAAAGGAAGTCAGAGCTACAGGGAGAGAGTGGGGGAGCTTCAGGGAGAGAGTGGGGGAGCTACAGGGAGAAAGTGGGGGAGCTACAGGGAGAGAGTGGGGGAGCTTCAGGGAGAAAGTGGGGGAGCTTCAGGGAGAAAGTGGGGGAGCTTCAGGGAGAAAGTGGGGGAGCTTCAGGGAGAAAGTGGGGGAGCTTCAGGAGAGTTCCAGGGAGAAAGTGGGGAATTCTGGGGAGAGACTGGGGAGTTCAGGGAGAGGGGAGAGTTCCAGGGAGACAGTAGGGGAGTTTCAGGGAGAAAGTGGGGAATTCTGGGGAGAGAGTGGGGAGTTCCAGGCAGAGAGTGGAGAGTTCCAGGGAGAGAGGGAAGAATTCCAGGGAGAAAGTAGGGGAAAGTACCAGGGAGGGGGGGGGGCTGCAGGGAGAGGGTGGAAAGTGTGGTTACCCTGCAGGTATTAGAACTGACGTCACATAGCTAAGTGTACATGAATGGTTGGATGAAAAATTCATTTGCTTTGTAAGCTTTCACCCAAATAACAACTTTATGAAAAACAATGTATATGACCTTTGTAAATAAACCAATAATAAAAAATACAATAAAAATACATAAACAGAAAAGGGGGGAAACCCTCAAACAAACAGCAGGTGAGAGAAATAACATTCTTTTTTAAAAGAACGCAAATTAGAGTGGGCAGTGGATGGACCAATAAGGGGGGAGCACATAGCGCCCTAGTGTGCGTTCCAGAAACAGGGAGCTGCCCAGATGTGGCTGCCCATGGAGTCCAGGAGAACAGAGGATGGCTGTGCCATGTGACCAGCTTATGGCAAAAGGAAACCCAGAGGAGAGGAGACACTCCAGACTCGGGGTGAGGGTGTTCTTCCTGGAGGGGTCCCAAAGAACAGGAATAACCACCAGGGGAAGAGAAAAGAACAGACCAGCCAAAGCCCCTTAGCATTGCTCTCCACCCCTACCTGCAGCCCCAGACCACTGCGGGCAGGTCCATGAAGGGGGCTGGGGGTTTCCAAGGCCATAAAACGTTTCTTATTTAGGATTCCACAGTATTTATCTTGGGAATCCATTGTTGTTTACTATGGTTCATAGTGGTCCTGTAGATGACAGATGAGAACCTCATGCTCTGCTGCACGTGCTCACAATCTCCGGAGAACTTCACCTTCTCCTGATTCCTGTTCACAGTCTGGGGAGACCCTCGCCCTCTCCTGATTCCTGTTCACAGTCTGGGGAGACCCTCGCCCTCTCCTGAGCCCTGTTCACAGTCTGGGGAGAACCTCACCTTCTCCTGATTCCTGTTCACAGTCTGGGGAGAACCTTGCCCTCTCCTGCACATTGCTCTCAGACTCCAGCGCACCCTGCCCTCTCCTGTGCTCACAATCTCGGTCATGCCTGAGCTCAGCATGAGAGTCAAGGTATCAATTCATTTTGTGGAGGGGCTTCGTTTCTTTATCCTCTATCTTCCCCAGCATGATGTCTTTTCCCAAATACTGAAGCTCAACCTCAAGAAAACAAAGATTCTCACCACTGGGCCAATTGGCAGCATCAAGACAGATGACTGTTGACAGCTTCACTTTGCTTGGCTCTACAATCAAAACTCTTTGTACTAGGAGCCAGGAAATTAAAAGACTAATTGCATTGGGAAAGTCTGCTGTCAGTTGTTATTGTTGTTGTTATGTGTCGTTGAGTCGCCTGCAACTCATAGTGACCCTATGTACAACAGCCCTAAACCCTGCTCTATCCTGTGCCAATCTCACTGTCTCTGACATACCCACCCCAATTACCCCTAAATCACTAAATCAATCCACCTCATAGAGGGTCTTCCCCTCCTGCACTGTCCCTTCACCCTCCCAAGCATGATGTCCCTCTCCAAGGACTGGTCCCCCCTTACAACATGTCCGAAGTAGACCTCTCCAAAGTACTGAAGAGCAATGATGTCGGTCTGGAGACTACAGTGTGCCTGATCCAGGCCATAATCTTTGCAATTACGTGCTATTCATCAGAGAGCTTGTTATGCATCAGAGAGCTGGACAATGACTAGGGATGATAGAAGGAGAGTTGATGACTTTGAGCTGTGGTGCTGGAGAAGAGTATTGAATATACCATGGACTGCTAGGAAAACAAGTTTGTTTTGGAGAGGGTGAAGTAAGGCTGCTCCTTGGAGGCAAGGATTCTAAAGCTTCATCTGACATACTTTGGACATGTTGCAAGGAGGGACCAGTCCTTGGAGAGGGATGTCATGCTTGGGAGGGTGGAGGGACAGCATTGGAGAGGAAGACCTTCGATGAGATGGGTTGATTCTGTCACTGGGGTGATGGGAATAGGCGTGTTGGAGACAATAAGATAGGCACAGGACAGAGCAGGGTTTAGAGCTGTTGTACATAGGGTTTCCATGAGTAACAGGCTACTCAACAGCACATAACAACAATAACAACAGCCCTTCCTGACAACATAGAGGGTTCTGGTGGCTTGATGGTAAGGAGTTGCGTTGCCAACCTGAAGTCATGCACTTCAAGTCCACCAGCTGCTCCGCAGGAGAAAGATGTGCAATCTCCTCTTGTGTGATTTATTGCCTCTGAAAACATGTTGGAAGGTCAGGTATAAGTCGGTTCCAACTCAGTGGTACGTAAGCAACTTGACAACAGGCCCAAAGTATGTGAGATGAAGTTTGACCATCCTGGCCTCTAGGGGGCACCCTGGTCACCCTTCCTCCAAGACAGACTTATTCTTTTGGCGTCCACGGGGTAGTCAGTACTGTTCACCAATACCACAACTCAAGGATATCGATTCTTCTGTCATCCTTAGTCATTGTCCAATTTTCAGATGCGTGGGTGGTTATTGTTTTTAGGTTTCATTGAGTTGAATACGACTCATGGAAGTTTATGAACATCTCTGAGCCCTATTCAACTTTGTGCCATTCTCACAATCTCAGACACACCTGGGACCATTACTGCAGTCACTGTGTCAGTCCACCTGGTTGAGTCTTCCTCTCTTTCGCTGCCCTTCCTCCTTCCCAAGCACGATGTCCCTCTCCAATGCCTCTGATAACAACATGAACAAAGTGGATGAGACAATGTTTTATCATCTTTGCCTGCAAGGAGCACTCTGGCTGCACCTTCTCCAACACAAATGTTTGTTCTTTTGGCCGTCCATGGGATATTCAATACTCTTCTCCAGCACCAGATCTCAAAAGTATCAATTCTTCTTCTGCCATCCTTATTCATTGTCCAGCTCTCAGCAACATAGCAAGTGATTGAAAAGACCATGGCCTGAATAAGGTGCACCTTAGTCCTCAAACTAGCATCATTGCTCCTCAGTAATTTGGAGAAATCCCTCCAAATGCATATAAATACCAAAGTGCCAATGAACAATGACATCAGATGGAAGAATAAGGTGTGCCTGATCCAAGTCACAGTAATCCATTATTCTCTGGTAAATTCTGAGTGAGGTGCAGGACACAGGAGACCCATAGTATTAAAGCTTCTTCATCTTCTCTCAGAAATCTCTTCCTCCAAGCCAGGCAGATTCCTAGGTTTTAAGTCTCTGCTAAGATTTCAAGGTACATTTGGGGATTCAGAAGATAATGTAGCATCCTGAGACATAAATAAGATTTTTCAGGACCCACTGTTGAAACTCACCTTTTAGGGTCAAACATTTTCAAATAATTGGTTCAGGTTTTATCTCCCAGCCAGTTAATACTGCCAGGTATCAAGCTAACAGCTGAAACAAGAAAGAAGCCATTCCAGGCCTCCCTCCCCTGGGATGGGATGTAATGAGAAACAGTTGAGAGCCAGCTATGGTAAACGACTTTCAGGTGGATGTGCTATAATGTGATTTCTTTCTCCTCTAATAGGGTGAGTTTTATAAGTTTGTCTGGTACACATATCTAACAACGTGCCCTGCTTCCCAACATATGCCTGTTGTTGGAGGGAAAAGAAAACTGCAAGAGAGAATGTACAGAATTTTGGAGGACGAGAATCTCATCATTTTAGACCTAATCTCTAAGGCCACTTTTCCAGGTTTAAACATTGACAAGATTCACAAGGGGAACTGAAGCCAGGAGATGAGAGGAAGATACAGGAGGAGGAGAAGGGGAGCGAAGAAGACAGATCCAAAATACGACAGAGGGGGAAAGTGTATATGGATAAGAGTCCTTATCTCTTCTAGAGCGAACCTTGAAATCAGATCTGAAGCTTCCCAAGAAGGCACCTGCTTTTATATGGCGGGTTTTTTCGGTGCCTTAACCTCCACTGTTCGTGAAAGTTCCGTGAACACAGCTCCCCGAGGCTCAGAAGCCAGGAGAGCATCTGCTTAGCGGGCTCCCAGGCCCTGGGACTTCACTGGAGCCCGCGAGTGGGCTGGGGGTGGGGGAAACTCCAGATGCATTTCTTAAAATCTTGACAGAAAATGGAACAGATGCTAAAGATCTGGGAGAGACTCATGAGAGATGAGAATTTTTTGTTAGTTACACAGGGTTTCTCAGACTTGAAAACAGATCCAAAAAACACTGTTTTCAAACACTGAGGTCACCACCAAAACATGGATGGAGAAGCGGTCCTGCCCGTCCGGCCCTCTGTGCAAACACGAGGCCAGAGCCCTGAAGCTACCCTCCCACACGCCCAGAGTCATGGCTCACTTACCAGGGTGGGGGAAAGTCTGTCACACGTGAGCCGTGCCCACAGAGCTAAAGCGACAAGACTTTGTCCTTTATATTGACGTTTAGGAGGGACGGCTCTCACACATTGTGGACAGGAGGGGCCAGTCCCTGGAGAAGGACATCCGGCTTGGTAGAGGGTGATCCTGTGCAGTCGATGCCCTGGTTCGCCGCCTTGCACAGGCAAAGGAATTGTGCCAGGTGGAAGAGGCTAGAGGGACAGAGCACAAATACCTAGGTAGCACCGTGTACAGAAATGTTGTTGTTGTTGTTTTTGTTACGTGCTGTTGAGTCGCTTGCGACTCATAGAGACCCTATATACAAGAGCCCTAAGCCCTGCTCTATCCTGTGCCAACCTCGCTGTCTCCAACACACTCACTCCCACCACCCCAATCACAGAATCGTTCCATCTCCTCGAAGGTCTTCCTCTCCTGCTCCATCCCTCCACTCTCCCAAACATGATGTCCCTCTCCAAGGACCAGTCCCTCCTTGCAAGATGCCCAAAGTATGTCAGATGAAGCTTCAGAATCCTTGACTCCAGGGAACATTCTGGCTTCACCCTCTCCAGGACAAACCTGTTTGTTCTCCTAGCAGTCCATGGTATATTCAACACTTTTCTACAGCACCACAGCTCAAAGGCATCAATTCTCTTTCTATCATCCCTAGTCACTGTCCAACTCTCCGATGCATAGTACGTAATTGCAGAGACTATAACCTGGATCAGGCACACCTTAGCCTCCAGCCTGATGTCGTTGCTCTTCAGTACTCTTGAGAGGTCCCTCACAGCTGACTTTCCCAATGCAATTCGCCTCCTGATTTCCTGGCTGCTGTTACCAAGAGTGTTGACTGTGGAACCAAGTAAACTGAAACTGTTAACTATCTCAATCTCTTCACTGCCCATACAGATGCTGCCAGTTGGCCCAGTGGTGAGAATCTTTGTTTTCTTAATGTTCAGCTTCAGTCTGGTACCAAGAGTGTTGACTTAAAGGAGCATTAAAAGTGTAGGCTGAGAGCATAGGCCCACGCTTTTGGTTAGAGTATAAAGCTGGGAAGACAGGGGAGAAGGCAGAAGTGAAGGTATGAAGGTGGATTTGTTAGAAAGCTACGTCCTAAGTTTGTTCACAGGATTTTCAAAGGCCTGTTAATTTGGCTGTGGATGGCCAATCCTTCTTCCTAGTCCATCTTCATGTGGAAGCCCAACTTCAAGACACTTCAACAGAAGATAAATTTGGTGATCCAATGCCCTGTCCATCTCCCCCTCAAACTCCTCCCCTGCCCCAAACCCCTCACCTGTGAGTGGCTGTTAAGTGAGGCCTGATTTAACCCCTGATATGATGGCTCAGGCCTCCAGTCACTTCTGTCTGCTCATCTCTCTGCTCCCAGACATGTTGGCTCTCAGGGCCTCCTGATGTCCTGCTGCTTGTGGTCTCTCAGGCCTGTCTCCTGATATGTTCTGAGGCCCAGTGGGTCCTCTCCATGTGCCAGTGTCTCACCTCTGCTCCCCACACCAATGTCCAATGGTTCTTGGCTGAAAGCAGAGAGTAACAGAAGAATGTCTGTTTGTATTTTATTGACTATGCAAAGACATTTGACTGTGTGGATCACAACAAACTATGGCTAACACTGAAAAGAATGGGAAACCCAGGACACTTGATTGTGCTCGTGTGAAACCTATACTTAGACCAGGAAGCAGTCGTAAGAACAGAGCAAGGAAATTTTATATGGTTTAAAATCAAGAAAGGGGTGTATCAGGGATGTGTCCTTTCTCCATACCTTTTTAATCGATGTACAAAACAGATCATCCAGAAGGCCAGACTCTATAAAGAAGAATGTGACATCAGAAATGGAGGAAGACTCATCACCTGTGTTACACAAATGACACAGCCTTACTCACTGAAAATGAAGAGGACTTAAAGCATTTGCTGCACAAAGTCAAGGACTGCAGCCTTCAATATGGATTGCATCTCGACATGAAGAAAGCAAAGATTCTCATCACCAGGCCAATTACCAGCATCATTATAAATGGAGAAGAGACTGAGATTGTTAACAATTTTATCTTGCTGGGATCCACAATCAACACTCTTGGTGCCAGAAATCAAGAAATCAGAAGACGAGTTGCTTTGGGAAAGTCTGCTGTCAGGGACCTCTCCACAGTGCAAAAGAATAATGATGTCAGACTAGAGATTAAGGTGATTCCAGCCATGGTCTTCTCAATTGATTGCAATGTATCCAAGAGCTGGACAATGAATAAGGATGAAAAAAGAATAGATGTCTTTGAGTTGTGGTGCTGGAGAAGAATACTTAACATAGTGCTAAGAGAACAGACAGATCTGTCCTGGAGACAGTGAAACCAGATTCCTCCTTGGATGCAAGGATTGTGAAGCTTCATCTCACATATTCTGGGTGTGTTAACAGGAGGGGCAAGTCTTTGGAGAGGGACATCATGTTTGGCAGAGTGGAGGATCAACTTAGGAGAGGAAGAGATGAGAGAGACTAACACAGTGGCTGGGGCAATGGTGGCAGATGTGTCAGAGACAGTGAAATTGGCTCAAGATAGAGCAAGGTTCAGGGCTATTATTCATAGGGTTGCTATGAGTCATGTTCCACTCAACGGCACAGAACAACATGTAAGCTTACCTTGGGGATGGAGTCTGGGCCAATGAGATGATGACATGGAGAGGTCAAAGTTTAGTGGGCAGTCCTCATTCTGGTCCCCGTCTTTGATATCATACATACACCAAGGTGTCCACTACTTCTAACATCACTCATGTGCCTAAAGCACTTGTTTTATGCCTTTCAGAATCTGCTTCCTGGTTCCGGTGGCTCATGGTTTTTCAGGTATTAACTTCTATCTCCTCTATCTCATTGGTTCTAATCCTAACAAGAGGAAGCTCCTCAGCTAGATGGATTAACACAATGGCTGTGGCAATGGGCTGCAGCACAGCAGACATTGTGAGATGGGTCCAGGCCCAGGCAGGGTTTAGTTCTGTGGGATGTGAGGGCAGCATGGGGTCAAGCTGACTCCTAGCAATGGTAACTGATTTCTGATAGGTAGACTTCAGGAAGCTCTGGTAGCCTAATGGGAAGAAGGTGCACTGCAATCCCAAAGGAATACAGTTCAAATCCACGAGCTGCTCTGAGGAAGAAAGATATGCAGTCTCCTTATGTGAGATTAACTGCCTCTGAAAATCCACTGCAGCTGGTTGTGGGTCAGGTCTGCCTCGACAGTACACAACAAGAAGACAGAACTCATGCCCTTGCCTTCTAGAAACCGAGTTTGGGCATATTTCATATTCCACCCCTGATGGTCCTGAGTGTCCTTGGAAAGGACAGTGTCTGGTTCTAACACCACCCAGCACAGGACCAGCCCAAACAGCTGGACAGAATGAGGTTGCAGAAAGTGCCTTTCTTTAAATGAAATGAGGGGGGAAAGACAAGAAGATGGCTCTGCAATGTAGGACAACTGAGTGCCTGGCCTTTGTCTCTGCTTCCGTAGGTCTCTTCTCAGACTCTGACCCACCAACACTGGTGTGTATGAGTGAAAGAGCCAAGACACTCCAGAAAGGGACTTCCAGGGGAAGCCAACTTCTAGCCAGAGAGTGGTGCCCAAGCACCGTGGTTGCCATGAAGACATTCAGCTGGACATGAGCAGGTAAGAGATGTACTTCTTTCAAGATTCCAGACAAATTCGGTTCTTTGTTTTAGCAGTCCATGGCATATTCAATATTCTCCACCCACATCACAGTTCAAAGGCATCAGTTCTTCTCATCTGTTCCTTGCCCAGCTTTCATACACATGCAAAGCAACTGAAATGACCATGGCCTTGGCCTTTAAACTCACATCCTTGCTCTGTAGCACTTGAAAGAGGTTTTGACAGCAGATTTTCCCAATGCAATACATAGCTTGGTTTCTTGGGAACTGTTCCCAAAGGTGTTGACGGTGAATTCAAGTAAAATTAATTCTTGACAACTTTTTCCCATCCTGACTGATCTATCATGATTGATAGTAACAATGTGTCATTATTGTTATAGCTTCTGTGTCAGTCCATCTAATTACTTATCATGGTGGTGTTTCTTGGTCCAGTTGTGTGGATTTTTGTTTTATGTTGAAGTGTAATCCATACTAAACCCACTCAGGCTGCATGTATTCTATACTACTGTAGTGGGAACTGAGAGCTGTAGTCATATATTAACAAGTGGATCCTATTAGAAGAACACTGACTACCCCATGGACTGCCAGAAGAACAAACAGGTATGTCTGGGGAAACGTGTTGCCAGAGTGTTCTTTAGAGCCAAGGATGGTGAAACTTCATCTCACATACTTTGGGTATGTTGTTAGGAGAGACTATTGCTTGGAAAAGGACATCATGCTTGGAAAGGTGGAGGGTCAGTGAAAGAGAGCAAGATCTTCAACCATACGGGTTGATGTAGTGACTTTATTAATGGGCACAAGTGTGTCAGCGACGATGAGGATGGCACAGGACAGGACAGGGTTCAGATCTGTTGTTCATAAAGTCATTATATTCTAAGTCATACTCGATTTGATGGCACCTAACAACAACATTAAACATTTAAGAGAAAGCCCCACAAATATTATATAAACTATTTCAGAAAATGGGAAAATATATATTCCTCATGAACATAGACACAGACACTAAAATCCTTAACAAAATATCAAACCAGGCGAGAGAGAGAGAGAGAAAGAGAGGAAAATTACTGAGACAATCTTATTTATCTAGCAATATTATAACAGGAATATCATTAGACAAAGATTTTTTAAATTATTATTAAATTTTATTAGTTTTAGTGAACATTTACAGAGATTTTGGGTTTTCATTCATTCATTGTTGCACTGTTTTCTCTACCCTCCTCCCCAGTTCGTTCTTCTTCCCCCCCACCTAATGTTTTAATTATCCAATTGCCACAGTGCTTGTCAAAGCCAGTTCTGATTAATCTCCTTTGTCAGTGTGTCCTTTGCCATTCCCTATCTCTCCTCCCTGAGAGAGACTTCACCCTGATTCATAAGGAAAAGGGGATGGCGTATTCTCGTAGCTACTTCCTGCTGAAAAGGGATGCTGTAGGTTTCAGGGTGAGACAAAGATTTTAGCTTAGCAAAGAGAAATTATTTTCTCACAGCTTAGGAGGCAAGATGTCTAAATTCAGGGCACTGGCTCTGAGGGGTGTCTTCCTCTCTCTGTTGACTCTGGAGAAGGGCCTGGTCTCCTTTCAACATCTGTGGGCTCAGCCTTGGAGATCTTCATGTGTCCAGGCATCAAGCTTCCCCTGGGTGTAGGAGGTTCTTAGCACAGGGGCCCTGGGTGGGTAATGCATGCCCTCTGCTCCTGACTCTCCTTTCATTGGTGGTAGACGGTCCCTCTCTCCCTGCTCCATTATTTAATGTCTCATATCTCAAAAGAGTTTGGCTCAAAATACAACCTAATCCTGGAGACAGCATCTTACTACCACTAATCTGGCTCATTAGGTCAGGATTTGAAACACAAAGGATAATTACATCAGATCATAAAAAGAGAGAGAAATACTTAATACTGAGGATCACAGCCTAGCTACATTGACACATATTTGGGAAGGGTGGAGTGAAGGACACTATTCCATCTATAACAATGGCCAAAACAGAGTTTATCCCAAAATGCAAAGTCAGTTTAACACTAGAAAAATCAATCTGTTTATGTAATATGATTAGTTCAATATATATGGAAAAAGCAATAAACAAAATGTAACATCCATTTATGGTTGAAAAAAAGAAAAATCTTGGGTCCTGTTGCTTCCTAACCTGATAAACGTCTTGCATTATGTGCACAGCAAGCAAGCTCCATAAATGCTGGGCCTGTTCACTAAGCTGGCCTTGGGAGCACTGTGTGAGTCACACACTTTCTGTCCCCATGAGATTAGTTTAAAAGCTCTATTATCTTTTCCTTTTCAAATCAGAGTTCCAGAATTATCCTCCTTATCTGCTCTTTTTTTTCCTGGAATTGTGGTTGAAGGAGGTCTGGTGTTCTGTCTTTTCAGTTCACCCTTTACCCAGAAGTCCTTGGTTAAAGAATTTTAAAGCTCCTGCCTTTCCTCCCTGTTCAAGGAGACACATCTCCTTCTGGCATCTGCAGCTCAGCCTCACCTCTGTATATTCTGCAAGTCCCACTGTTAGCACTCAGCATCCTCTCAGAAGTTTCTCACCACCATCAAGACATACTCCATTGATCCGGCAAACAGAAACAACAATATCACAATAGCAATAACAAAATATGTAAATAGAGGAGAGAGAAGAGAAAGAGAGGGGAACAGGGAGTGAAGGAGGCAGGAGAGAGAGAAGGGTAGAGGGAAAAAAGAGAAAACAAATGCGATGAAATGTTCAGCGCTGGTAAATCTAGGCAGAAGATACCCCACAAACCATACCCATGGCTGCCATGGTGATTCACACTCAAAGGAACTTTATGCATCACGGAGCACACCTGAGACCCAAGGGGCTTTCTTGGCTGCAATCTTTAGAGAAGCAGATTTCTAGGATAAACTCTGAGTGGACCTGAACTTCCAACCTTTCAGTCAGCGGTCGAACACATTAAACATTTGTGTCACTCAGGGGCCCCACACACAGGAGAATCACAACATTGATTGAACTCTTCTTCCTGCTTTTCTGTATGTTCAAAAATTTTGATTGTAGAAAGTGAAGAGAGACTCTGCAACATTTCTTACAATCACAGGAGCTCAGAAAACCCTGAGTTATAACCCCAACTGTGTTTCCTACTCACAGGGAGATTCTGAGGAGGATTGAGACAGGTGAGCTGGTGGACAACTGAGAAGCTGGGCCAGGCAATGCAAACCACGTCATCAGGTTGTTGGGAGGATAAAGTAGATAAATGAAGTCTAGCTCTAGAGAGGTACTGGACTCTAGGCCTTTGTCCTCTCCTGGTGATACGGGAACCCAACAGTTCAACTCAGCAGCTGATGGTGCAGAGGTGAGTATAGGACACTGTGGTGCAGGCTCGGAAAAATGGCACCACTGAGCAGAGTCTATTAACCATCACCATTTCCATCACCAGCTGCAAGAGCTCATCCAGCAAGTTAAAACCAATGTTTCTTTGCTGGAGAGTCTCGCAGGATTTGAGTGATAGTGTTTGGCAAAGAATATTAAATATTCTGCGAACTGCCAGAGGAACAAATGACGCTGTCTTGGAAGACTACAGTCGGAGCGCTCCTTAGAAACCAGAATGGTGAGAGTTGGTCTCATGCGTCATGCTGTCAACAGAAGAATCTCAAGCTTGGCAGGACAGAGGTCCGTGACAAAGAAGACCCTCAGCAAGTGGAGTGACGCATCCATGGACCCTTGTAATTAGGTACTGTGGGGTCAGCGATGAGCTCAGACACAGCGATGCGTGGGGCAGCGGTGCAGGACCCCTCAGTGTCCTGATCTGATATACATAGAGTTGTTATGAGAAGGAACGAACTCAGCCTCCTCAAACAACTGCACTCATTCAAGCCAACTGTTTGACCTTGCTCCGCTGAGTGTAGGAAGAAAAGAAACTGGGACACAGACCAGGTTTCATCAGTGAAAGCAAGGAAGGTGCACTTGTCACCTTCAGGTAGGGCCATAACATGTTAAGTTAAAGACTGAGCAGCTTGACTGGAGTCTCCGCGCTGAGATCTCAGGTAAGGCCCCTAACGGATGAGTGTCAGATGCTTGGACAGAGGCATGCCGTCAGCACTAGGTCCTGCAGATACACCTGTGGGATCTCATGGCTTTCCCCAGCGTCTTCCTGCACCAGCAGAGAGTGCAGACAAAACAGTGTCAGAGGTCAGCTCTCACCTGTATCGCTGAGAAGAGTCCAGTCCAGGCCAGGCTGGGGCCTATCCTTGTGGGGCAGGGTGACCAGGCCTCAGAGTGTCTTCCTCCACCACGTTGATGAGAGGCAGTAAGAGGTGCCAAGAAGATCAGGGAGCCTGACAGCAATTCATGAAGGATTAAAATAGAACGGATTAAAATTTAGCCCTGAGGCCCGTCCTGGTCCCACAAGCGTACAGCCTCCCTTAGCTAGTCCTCCAAATGTCAGTGGTTTGAGCCCCCCTGGCATCTCCGTGAGAGGCAGATGAGGCAATCTGCTTCTGTAAAGATGTACCACCTCGGAAAGCCTGCGGGGCAGTGCCACTCCATCATACAGGGTCTCTGTGAGCCCACATGCACCCCTCAGCGGGGCATAGGGTCCCCGGGTCTCGCTTTCCTGTTGAGCAAAACTGGGGCAGGTTGTTGAAGGGGTTAAGGGAATGGATGTAGGCATCCCCTCCCAGTCTCGTTGCTTCTGTCCTTGTCCCCTGTCTTAGTTCTCTGGCGCTGCTATAAGATATGTGGGTGAAATCCCATTAGCTATGGTGAGGGCCAGCAGATGATGGACGGAGGCCCATAGCCGTTGTGCTCTGTTTAAACGTGGGTGAATTCCCACAGCGGTTAGCTAGAGAGAGCGTTGGCGGATGATGGATGGAAGCCCATTGCCATTGTGCTCTGTTTCACCAGCACCAGCAGCCCTGAGGCGGCGAAGACCACAGTGAGGGATGTTCAAGGAGGAGAAGGTAAAGCAGCTTCATGAGCCACAAACGACCAAGATTTCCACACACAACAGGTAAGTGATGAGAGAGGCTTTGAAAATGTCGAACTACAAAGCAAGCATGAATAAAATTAGGTTAAATGTAGCATGTGGCATCACAGTCTCTTAGAAATTTGTTTCATCTACTTTATTTTACTGAATACTGTCTGTATCTTTGGTTATCCTATTTGAAGAAAAAGGACCAATAAAACATGGCCAGCAAAAAAAAGAAAGAAAAAAAGAAAAAGAAAACGTTGAACTAGAAGTCCTAGAATGAAAAGAGGAGAGTCGTAAGGAGAGTCACCTACTTTGCTACTGAGGAAGTGATGGGAGAACACAGCACAGATGAAGAGGGGCTGACAGCCTACAAGGACCTTCTGCCTCTGTGGAGCTGGCAGAACTTCCCTGGGACCCCAACTTGTGCTGTGACGTGCTTCCAGCTGGCACCTCACCTCTCTCAGTGTGCGGCTTCCTTGGTGAGAAGGCAGCATCTGAAGAAGACATCAGCCCTCCTAAAACACCAACAGGCTGCTGCTGAGTCATCAGATGGGAGAGGAGGAGGAAATATGATGTCCAGAGCAGCTGAGACTATCAAGAACATTAGAAGAAGAAGAAAGTGAAGGGAAGAAAAGAACAATGGAAGAAGATGCAGGCTGATCCCCGGCTCCCACTATAACTGTGAATGTAAGTTTTGAAGTGGAGGCAGGATGAGAAGTGATGCAGTCATACAGTCATTTCTATCTTAAATTACTGTTATCCAGATGGCAAAACAGTGCATTATTCATACCTTTATCTAGCAAAAGCAAGATCTGGAATTTGGATTTTTTGAGTTATATTTTCTTGTGTCAAGAAAACATAAAAAAAAAT
>NW_006399814.1:7731303-7733138 GCF_000299155.1 Elephantulus edwardii
CCCCCACGTTTTAAAGTGGGTAAATTGCTGGTTAAGGACCAATGGATCTGACATTCCTAGTCTCAGAATGAAATAAGGACTGACTCCCCTAATTTTCTCCTGTTACCTTGCATTTATATATTCATTTACATTAACCCTAAGTTTTTCACTTATACTGATTCACTGAGTGCATAACAAAAGATGGAAAAAAAATAAAAAATGCCACAGCAGTGAGTTGAACAAACAAAAATTTATTCTCTTACAGCTTATCACTGATCCCATATGATAGCAAAATCCTACTGAAGATCATCCAAAAACAACTTGAACAATATCAACAGAGGACTACAGGAAATACAAACTGGGTTTAGAAGCGGTCATGGCACTCAAGACTTTATAACCAATGTTATATGGATTTTGACAGAAAGCAAAGAGTACCAGAGAGATATCTATCTGTGTTTCATTAACTATGCAAAGGCATCTGACAGTGTGGATCACAACAAATTCTGGCTAGCCTTGAAGAGAATGGGAATCCCAAAACGCTCATGTGAAACCTATGCTCAGACCAGAAGCAGTCCTCAGAACAGGTCAAGGAAACACTGCATGATTAAAAATCATGAAAGACATGCATCAGGAATGCATCCTGGTCTCCATAACTTTTCAATCTATGTGCACAACAGATCATTCAGGAAGCTGGACTTAACAAGGAGGAATATGGCATCAGGATTGAAGGAAAACTAATCAACAACCTATGTTATGCAGATGACACAACATTACTTGCTGAAGCTGAGGAGGACCTGAAGGGGTTGCTGAAGAAGATCAAGGTCTGTAGTCTTCAATCCATATTGAAGCTTAACATCAAGAAAACAAAGACTGTCACCACTGGGCCAATTAGCAGCACCATGATAGATGGAGAAGAGATTGAGGTTGTTAGCAATTACAGCTTGCTCTGCTCTACACTCAACACTCTTGGCACCAACAGTCAGGAAATCAAAAGATTAATTCATTGGGAAAATCTGCTGTCAGAGACCTTTCCAAAGTACTGAGAAGCAACAACGTCAGTCTAGAGACTAAGGTGCACTTGATCCAGGCCATAGTCTTTGCAATTATTTGCTATGCATCAGAAACCTAGACAATGACTAAGGATGACAGAAGAAGAATCAATGCCTTTAGGTGGTTGTGCTGGAGGTCTTGAACGTACTATGGACCTCCAAGAAAACAAATAAATCTGTCTTGGAGAGGGTGAAACCAATTTTCCCCTTGGAGGCAAGAATTTTGAAGCTCTGTCTCACATACTTAGTGCACATGGCCAGGAGGGACTGGTTCTTGGAGAAGGATATCATGCTCAGAAGGGTGGAGGGACAACTCAAGAAAGGAAGACCCCAGATGAGATGGATTGACACAATAACAGAGTTAATGGGGGTAGGTGTGTTAGAGTCAGTGAGACTGGCTCAGGACAGGGCAGGCTTCAGAGCTATGGTACATAGGGTTGCCCTGAGTTACAGGCCACTTGATGACACATAAGAAAAACAACAGCTTGCTGTCTTTGTCTGCTTTTAGTTGTTGTTTGCTGTCAAGTCAAGCACAACTTAGAGCGACCCTAAGAATAAAAGATCTAAAGCCTTTCTCTAATTATTGTCGTTTCTCAAGGTTCATTGAGTTTCCAGAGCAGGTTATTTAGGAAGTGGAGCTCCACCAAACACTGTCTATCATGGGTAATTGTGGCATTTAACATCCCAATGGTTCAAGGTTCAGCACAGCAACCCCAGGTTACCTCAATACAACAAGTTGACAGAAGAATGCTGTACCACTTAGAAGAATGTTCCTCCAAAATATAACAACTAACTTTTTTTTTTATT
>NW_006399814.1:7734188-7734748 GCF_000299155.1 Elephantulus edwardii
AACTGACCTTTAAATGTAAAGGCCCTGCACAAGGTCTTGTGAACTCTAAACAAGAGGCTTAAATAAAAACAAAACAATCAATATAATATGTTGTTGATTATTGTAACAACTGTTTTTGGTAGCAAGACAATTACTATCAGCTTAATCAAATGGATTGTGAAATGTTTCCTCTTCTATTTTCTGAAAGAGAATGTCTAAAATTGATGCAGAGTCTGGCAAAAGTCAAGTTTATGGGTCAGATGTTAGGCAAGAGGCCTCTCCTGACTCAGAGCTGGAGGGCTGACACAGTCAAGGCCAGCAGAACAGATGACGGCTGCTTCCTTCTAAGCAAATGAATTCAGTATTGATGGGCAAGGTGACAGGCTGATGGCTCAAGTCCAAACAGCCAGAGGTGACAAGGCAGATGTAGGTACCAGACTGAGCAAAAAGCAAAAGAGTTTCATTTGCTTTTTAATTTTTTTTCAGCTGAAGTACCTGCTACAGAGGGTCAAGGACTACAGCCTCCAATATGGATTGAGGCTCAATGTCAAGAAGACAAAGATTCTCACCACTGGACCAAT
>NW_006399814.1:7736293-7741089 GCF_000299155.1 Elephantulus edwardii
CATTCAAAATTCAGAGTCCCCTTGGCCTCTCTATCTTACAGCTTGGATTTGTTTTTCAGTTCTTTCAACTTGAGAAATACCCCATGAGTTCTTCCTTTTTAGTACTATAACTCCAGCTCTTGGCACACTCGGTTGTAATATTTTGCTTTGTCTCCTCAAACTGCCCTTTGAAATCTTTTCATCTCCTCTGCTTGGCCATTGCACTCCTCTGATTTGGCTTCCCAATGCTCTAGTGAAATTTTCAGTCTCTTCTCACATCCATTTCAGTCTTTTCTTTCTCCTCTGTATTTGTAAGCATTTTTTTGCTCTCTTCATGTATGATATCATGATATAATTACACAACTTATCTGGTCTTTAATCATTAGTGTTCAGTGCCTCAAACCTAATCTTGAGATGGTTTTTAAATGCAAGTGAGATATACTCAAGATAATATTTTGGGTTTTGTGGATTTGTTTTCATGTCCTTTAACTTCAGTTTGAACTTGCACGTGAGTAACTGATGATCTGTCCCACAATCAGTACCTGACCTGGTGTTATGAGCTGCTGAGTCACCGATGACTCATAGAGACCCTATGCACAATTGCTATGAACTCTGTCCTATCCTGAGCCAATCTCACTTGTCTGACACACCTGCCCCTATTACTCCAGTTACTGTGTTAACCCATCTCATCCAGGGTCTTCCTCTCATACGCTATCCCTTCAACCTTCTAAGCATGATGTCCTCCTTCTCCAAGGACTGGTGTCCCTCCTGGCAACATGCCCAAAGTATGTGACACAGAGCTTCAAACTCTTTTCCTTCAAGGAGCAACCGAACTTGATCCTCTCCAGGACAGTCTTGTGTGATACAGCCTTCAAAAAGCCTGCTGGAGGATCAGGCACGAGTCAGTTCTGGCTCAGTGGCAATGAATTTGAGTCATTATCTCTCTAAAGCCATTATAACATCAGCATAATGTTCAGTTGGCCCAGTGGACAGAAAGTGATGCTACCAAGCCAAAGGTGGGTGACTTTAATCCCTGGCCCTCAGGACTGTTTCTCATTGTTTTTGTTCAAACATTCTTCTAGGTCGTATAGCCCTGGTGTGTCCACTTGCCGTATAGCAGTAACTTGTGGTTGTTGTGAAGCTGAACACTGTGACACTGATGTGTCAAATGTGTTAATGGTTACCCATGACAGACGGTGTTTGGTGGATCTCCCCGATTAAAACAAGCTTGGAAACAGGAGTGGCATCCACCTTCATAATAGCTTGCCTCCAGAAACCCTATGAACCTAGAAATAGGATGAAAGTCACACAAATGTTGAGGACTTTCCTTGATAGGGTCTCTATGAGTCGCCTACAACTCTATGGCACTTAACAACAAACAACAACAAAGCCATTATGAGCCACATCAGAATGTGTTAAATGTTTTTCTTCCAAGGTCAAACCTAATTTAGAAAGCACAAGAGAAGGAAGGTCTGTTCTCTGTACCCATTCGTCTCACTCATCATGCTCTTCTTCCTTCTTGATGTTCTAAATCCAAACCGTGCTGATCCTACTGCCGACTCAGCAAACTTAGAAGACAGAGGACTGTCCCAAAGGGTTTCCAAGGCTGTAAATCTTCACAGAAACCGACTGCCTCCCCTTTCCCCTGTGGAGTGACTAGAGGGTTTGAACTACCTTCGTTTGGTTAGCAGTCAATCACTCAACCGCTGTGCCACCAGGACTAATTCTTGATGTTCTTCGGTTCCTTCTTTTATCACTGGTGTTGGTGAAGAATACTGAATGTACCATGGATTGCCAAAAGAACAGACAAATCTATCTTGAAGGAAGGGCAATCAGAGTGTTCTCAGAGGTAAGGATGGTGAAATTTTGTCTCACTTACTATAAGCATCTTTTCAGGAGGAGCTAGTCCCTCGAGGGAGACATCATTCTGGGAAAGGTAAAGCATCAGTGAAGGGTAAGAATACCTTTAAAGAGATGCATCAGGACTTGACCACCGCAGTGGACTTGAGCATGACAGAGATCATGACTGCACATCAGGGCAAGGTTCAGCTCTGTAGTCCATACAGCCGTACCTAATAACATTCCAGGAGAGTCCTTTTGGTTTTTTCCTTTTAAAGAACCTCCATTAAGCATTCTTTAAGGGTAGATCTGATGGTGGAAAATTATCTTTCATTTTCTTCCATCAATAAATTCTTTTGCTTCCATTTCTTGATTTCTCTTAGGTTTCTGAAGAGTATTTCCAGTGGATATGAGTTTCTGGGTTGACAATTTTCTTTCAGCACTTGGAAAGCGTGCAATTTTCATTTTGTTTCCATGATTTCTGATGAGATATCTGCTGTCATTCTCACTGTTTTCTACCATTTCTCTCATTGCTTTGAAAATATTTTCTCTGTGTTTGCTTTCAGATGCTTGATGTGATATATCTTGGGGTCAACTACTTTGTATTTCCCTTGTTTGATGTATGCTTAGTTTCTTGAAACTGTCAGCTTCTATTTTGTTGGATGGGGAAGTTTTCTGCCATTATTTCCTCTCTACCCTCTATTTCTCCTTTCCTGGGAATCTGCTGTCTCAAACGTTAGACTTTTTCTTCTTTCTTTCTTATACAGCCATGAGAAAGCCTGTTTTCTCTCTGTTGTTCAAATGTAACAATTTCTATTGTTTTTTTCTTCCAATTCACGTGTTCCTTCCACTGCCACCTTCATGCTTTTGTTGAACTTGTTTACTGAACTTTCTCTTTCAACTCTTACATTTTTTTGGTTATAAAATTTTAACTTTGCCTTTCTTTTTATATCTTCTATTTGGATCTACAATTATCATCCTTGGTATCAACAGTCAAGAAATCAAGCGATGTATTGCACTGGGTAAGTGCATTGTCAGGGACTTTTCCAAAATGTCATTTTGAAGACTAAGGTACATCTGAGTCAGGCCATGGTCTTCTCAATCACCTGCAATGCATCAGAGAACTGGACAATGAAGAAGGATAACAGAAGAATAATTGATGCCTTTGAGCTGTGGTGTTGGAGAAGAGTACTGAATATACCATGGATTGTCCAAAGAACAAACAGGTATGTTTTGGAAAATATGCAGCCAGAGTGCTCCTTGGAAGTAAAGATGGTGAAGCTTAGTCTTTTTTTTTTCTTTTATATTTATTATGGAAAGTGAGATGCAAAAATTTGTTTATTTAAGGATAAAACTAAGCTATCAACTGAATTTCAGTATCAATATCACATCCATTAAAAAAAAATCAACCTGATGTGAAGGTGGAAGTGTATGAATTCCAAAATCTCCTAAAAATTTTAAAATTGTATATGCTTAGTCTTTTATACTTTGGACATGTAGCTAGCTGAGGCCACCCCTTGGAAAGGAAAATCTGGCTTGGAAAGATGGAGGATCAACAAAGGAAAGAAAGAAAGACCTCCAATGAGAAACACTGACACTGCAACTTCATCAATGAGTTCTAGTGTGTCAGAGATGACAGGATGCCACAGGATCGGGCAGGGTCAGGTTGCCTGTTCACAGGGTCAATAAGAGTCATACTCAACTCAATGGCAGGTAACAACAACATTTCTTTGATGAAGCTGGCTAGTTTTTCATCATTTGGGTTAAGTGTGTTTGTAAATGATTGTGAAATCATTTTTATCATGCCTGCTTTGAAATCTTTGTAACAAAGTTTACTATCTCTGTCACCTCAATGTTGGTGTTGGTTACTTTCCCCCACTCACTTGGGATTTTCCTAGGTCTTAGTATAATTAGGTGATTTTCTGTAAAAACTTGGACATTTTTATACTATATTAGGGAACTCCTGGTCCTATGTAAACCTATTTTCATTGGCTTTCTCTGATACCATTCTGGCAGGGGAAGGAGAAGGTAGCTCAAATTCCCTTTCAGTCTCCATTGACGCTGAGGAGGTAAGCATTCCCTCACCACTGCTGGGTGGTGAGGGGTTCTGGGTCACCAGTAGGTGAGCTCCGCAGGTACCATACTGCCTTGTTGCTGTTCCCCACTTACAGTTACAGGGTTGCAAGGGATTGGCTTTGCTACCACTGGGTAAAGCTTTCACTGAGTGAAGCTTTGACTCTACCTGGCTTCCTTTCAGACACTCTAGTGTGGGTATCGGGCTGCTGTATTCTACCCTCATGAGAGTTGAATTCTGGGTTCTCCACATTGGCTGACAAAGGTTTGGTGAGGATACAGCTCCAGTTTTTTCTGTGGTGTTTGGCTAATGTAAAGAAGTGGCTGTCTAAAATATCTTCTTGATAGGCTGTCCTTTTCCTTGAGTTTGTCCAAAAAAGAACAGACTTTCTTTTTTGGGCCAGTGTCTGTTGGCATTTCTTTGTTGTCTGCCTCTTCAGTTCAAGTCTAAGATTAGTGAGGCAAAAAGAAAGGCCAGGAAGCTCGCCTATGTGTGTTCCCTTGGTAGTTGGTTTTCTTAAACTGGCAGGCTTTTTATGACATCTCCAGTGGCCCATTGTATTATATGGCAGGCTGTTAACTGAAAGGTCAGTGGTTTGAATCCACCAGGAACTCTGTGGTAAAAAGATTTACAGCCTTAAAGAACAACAAAAAACCCCAACAATGCCTAAAAGAAAATAAATTATAAACATTAGAGCCAAAATAAGTGCAATAGAAAACAATTTAAACAATCAAAAAGACCAGGAGTTGGTTCTTTAAAAAAAAGTCAATAACATTGGCAAACCACTTGTTGTTGTTATTGTTGTTGTTATGTGTCATCAAGTCTCTTGTGACTCATAGTGACCCTATGTGCAAGGGCCCTAAACGCCGTTCTATCCTGTGCCAACCTCATCATCTCAAACGTA
>NW_006399814.1:7742509-7743152 GCF_000299155.1 Elephantulus edwardii
TTCTCTGCTGGTTTGAATCCAGTAGCAGCCCTGCAGGAGAAAGGCCACTTCTTCCTTAGTGCGTGACACCCTATGAGTTAGTTATGAGTCAACCGCAATAAGGGCTTTAAAAAAAGAAATTCTGTTTCAGGTCATCAGTTGTGCTTATAAGGAAATCCAGAGAAAAATGCATCTACCTCTGTTCCTGGATGCAGAAGACTCTCTGCACTAATGGTTTGTTTTGGTTTCAGTTGCTTTTGAATCTGTTCTCTTGATACAAAAGTTTAAAAGAAATTCTAATGTAAGTCTCACTGATCTGTTCAAGTATCAGAATACAATAAAGATATTTACACCAAAGAGGATAGCTACCCATCCATTCCAGGAGAGCATAATAAATTCCAAAGGCAGTTCTCAGACTAACATCTCAGAGACAGGATAGAACATGTGGCCGAGAGTGTGTGCGTGTGTGTGTGAGATTGAAATTGCTCCCCTCTCCCAAACTCTCCCAAAAAAAGTTTGGGATACTGGAATCCTAAACTGTACAACCATATTATGTATGTATGTTTCCTGTTTGGAAGCAAGAGTTTTCTTTGTTATGTTAATGACGACATATTAACATAGGATGGGTTCTGAACCTAATCACTTCTTTTCAAAATAATAATAA
>NW_006399814.1:7743417-7746665 GCF_000299155.1 Elephantulus edwardii
AAGAGAATACCATGCTGCACTGAAAAACAAGTAACTCATAAAATATTATACAACATGGGTGACCTTGAGGACATTGTGCTCAGTGAAATATCTTGGTCACAAAAGGACAAATACTACATAATACCATTGTTATAAATCAGGGCTGACACGGGGGTTGGAGAGAAACTATGCACCTAATCACTTTTGAAGTAGAAAAAGAAGAGGTAGATGCCACGTGAAGATTTCCAGAAACAAGGGAATGCAGAGGGGACAGAAGCTGAATGAAACAGGGCATTCCCTCCGAGTCAATGGCTGGTCTTCGCCTGGAGCCAGTGTCCTAAGGATTGATGTCCAGACTCTTGTCCTGCAAGAAGACAAATTCATCTTCTTCAAGGCCATTCACATATGCTATTTTTCTTACAACAGTCCCACCAAACTAAGACAGATAGTATCTCTGGAGATTATAAAGCATTGTTCAAAGAGAAGGCATCATGACTGCTGATCCCAAGCGAGTCCTCAAACATCTGCTTTGAATATAAGATACTTAGAAGACCAGGTGTTTGTCACACAACTGTAATGTGTTAGAGCCAGAAGTGTCCGTGAAACCAGAAACATGACCCTTCTTCCGACTGCAGAAGGGGGACCACAGATTCAGAGAGGTGGGAGGGCAGCTGGGCCCCTGGAAGGCTGCCCAGCATGCTGATGCCAGAGGAGGCCTGTTGCAGGGGCCCAGCTGGCCTTTCAGACTCCAGACTTAGAGGAGGTGGGAACATCTGGAAAGCATTGTCTGCTCTGACCAATCACTGTTTAAAGGCCAGACAAAGCCACAGAGTTGCACAGGCTGTGGGTTTGTTTGCTTTTGTTTTCAACCTTCCAAACAGAACAGTGCATCTGGATGTTTCATCTTAGCTCCAGATCGTTCACTGTCTTGAAAGGGCCTTGGGGACAGCCTGAGACTCTTGAAATTAAAGGACATTTGCTCACCTTTCATGTCCAGGAAGTAGCAGGCTAAACTCCCCAAATCAGAAATTCATTCCCACTCAGGAAAAACCAGAAGCAACTGTTTCACATTTCGATTTTTATTCCCTTCTGGAATCAAGGCCAGGAGTAGGCACTTGGGACATGGATAAAAGCAAAACATAGTCCCAGGCCTTGAATTGTCCACCACCATGTGGAAGATATAAAACAGAAGGAGTGCTGGATGGAAGGAGGAATCTCCAAGGGAATTTCATATGGCAAGCACTTCCTCTTCCTTGAAGCCTTCCTCTCTTTGAGGTCTGCTAAGTGAGCCCATGCCTGATTCTCCTTCTGTCTTGCTGGTCCCAGCTTACTAATCGTTCAAGGTAGACTTTGACCCTTGATCTTCAGCCTCTCCTCTAACACCTCTGTCCTGCTGTCTTGACCAACTCCTCCTTCCTCCATCTGTTCCTAACTTTATTCGGGCAGGCAAGCCTTTGTTCATGAACCCAGCACTCACATGGAAGAATTAATGCCTTTGAGCTATGGTGTTGACAAAGAGCACTGAACATCCCACGGACTGCTAAAAGAACAGCTATGTCTTGAGAAGGTGCAGCCAGAATGCTCCTTGGAGGCAAAGATGATAAAGTTTCATATACTTCAGGCATGCGGCTAGGAGAGGCTACTCCTTGGAAAGGTAGAGGGATGGAGAAAAAGAGGAAGAGACTCAACCAGGTGCGTTGACACCGTGATTGCAGTGGGCTCTAGTGTGTCCGGAAGTATGAGGATGGCACAAGATAGGACAGGGTTCAGATCTGTTGTTCTTAGGGTCACTATGGTTCGTATTCAAATTGACAGCACCTCACAAAAATAACAAACTAAAATAAAGAAGAAAAAACAACAACTGAGTGTATACTCTCACCCCAAGCTTGGCTTGTTGCTAAATGTTATTGAGTCCATAAACAGAACCTCGCCCAGTCCTGCTCTGCCTTCCTGGTCATTGGTCCCTGAAGGTCCATGATGAACTGAGCCCATCATTGCGGTCATTGAGCCAACCCATCTCATTGAGGGTTTCTTCCCTTTTCATTGATCCTCTCATTCATCTACCATGGTGCTCTCTTTTTTTTTTTTTTTGGTAAGAAAAATTTGTATTTAGAATTAGCCAGCTGGACTCAGTTTAGATGATCCCAATTTTGTTGGCAACATCCAAAGCATCATAGTCAGGAACAAGTTGAACACAAGCCGCCTTCTCCCCATCAGGTCTAATCAAGGTGTTGACCTTGACCACATCAATGTCATAGAGCTTCTTTACAGCTTGTTTAATTTGGTGCTTGTTGGCCTTGACACCCGCAATGAACACAAGAGTGTTGTTATCTTCTGTCTTCTTCATGGCTGACTCAGTGGTCAGGGGAAATGTGATGACGGCACAGTGGTCAGGCTTATCTCTCCTAAGACTGATCTTCCGGGGGTATTTGGGCTGCCTTCAGAGTCTCAGCATCTCAGGCCTCTGGAAGGTGGGTGACGTGCAGATCTTCTTTTTTTTTGTGGCTGTGGACGCCCTTCAGGACACCTTCTTGGACTTTAATGCCTTTGCTTTGGCTTCAGTTTTGGGAGAGGCAGGGGCTTCCTTCTTCACTTTCAGCGCCATCCCATAGTGCTCTTTTCTGAAGATTGTTCTTTCCTGATGATATGTCCAAAGGCAGTGAATCTCACCCTCCTTGTTTCTAAGGAACACTCTGTACCTCTTCTCAGACTGATTTTTCTGTTACTGTTCTTTTGGCAGGCCATGGCATATTTGGCATTATTTGCCAACATCACAGTTGAAATCCATCAGCTCTTCTGACTTCTTTCTTCATTGTCCAGTTTTGGCCTCTGCAGTTCTTGTTTTTTAGCTGCCTGAGCCAGAAAGAAACCAAATTTTTTTTTCTGTCTCCTCTTATTCCTTCATAGACCAAAATCACTGAGGATTATGTCCAGGCAGTGAGTTTCTTGAATCACTGTTAAATCCATTCGTTTCTTTCCATCTCGCCACCCGTCCTCCAGGCTGACCACCCACCCAGTATGCACGATTGCTCTGCTCAGGTTTTTCAGGACTTGGGACTTCAGTGAATAGTCACATGTGGCCAACGAGGGCCTGTTTACGCATGGGGCCCGGATGCTATTACAGAACCAAGGACCACATCCCTGTGCCAAGAGGGGGCAGCATCATAGAGTTGAAAGTTTACAACAAAGGACTAGGAGGGACTTCGATGTTAGACCCAGGCAATCCAGTTTGCTCAAGGCTCTTACTGTAGTAATTCAAAAGTTTGTGT
>NW_006399814.1:7747070-7753851 GCF_000299155.1 Elephantulus edwardii
TCTGATGCATAACAAGTGATTGCAAAGACCATGGCCTGTATCAGATGCACCTTAGTCTCCAGCGAGACACCATTGCTCTTCAGTACTTTGGAAAGGTCCCCAACAGCAGACTTTCCCATGGCAACAAGCCTTTTAATTTCCTAGCTGCTGGTGCCAAGAGTGTTGACTGTGGAGCTACTTCTAACTTTTTCACCAGGAAAGATCCTAATTAGATGAACTTGGTGCTTTTACCATCCATCACCTTGAGAAACTGAGTAGAATGTGAACCATGCTCACCAAACAGCCCCAGCTAGATATCACCTAGGGTATTTACCCAAGGATGCAGCCTTTGGTTTACTGACGTGAAGACAGGACCATCTGATGATGGGTGCTCCCTAGCTTTCTTATCAGCCCCACTGAAGAGCTGACCATTGAAGAGCTGTTTCACATGTGCAGAGGGCACCAGCTTCCCAGGGACATCAAGCAAGTGTGAGAAAAGAACCCACTGAATTTAGTCACCCAGAATTTTAGAACCACTGGGTCTAGAAAGATGTTCTTTTCCTTTTAGCATGTGTGTACCCTTGTGGCCAGAATCACCAGTGAGAGACAGGAACTTGGGGGTAGGATAGACAGTGAGAGGAGGCTGGCTGAGGGGAGAAGGATGGGGAGTTGGGAGACCCTTCCCAAACTCTAATTAAGCAGCTACCTTGTGCTACCTGCCAGCAGCACAGATCACAGGACAGCCCAGTTCCAGTCCTCGGGCCCACTGTCATATGGATAAATGCAGGGACTGGACAGTCAGCATTTTTAAAATCAGAGGTGTCCTGGAAGAGATGCCTCGTAGGACTAGAAGTACCAAGAGAAAGGCAAGAGGAACCTCAATAGGAACCCAGAGTTCCTAATTTTGGATTAATCTCTAAATTTTAAGCCAAGAACATTCCCCAAAGTCTTCCTTAAATCAGTAACAGTCAGCTTTACTACTAAAGTCCATGGGATCAAATGAACCACAGCAACTGGGACGATTAGACAAGAAACTTAGGGGGCAGTGAGTTTATGTTAATGTTATTGTGGCTATGAGCTGTCAAGTTCACGATGACTCATTGTAACCCTATGAAAAGAGACCTGAACCTTGACAGTCTCTAACCCATTGTTGCACTCTGTCAATCCACCTTGTCAAGGGTCTTGCTCTTTCTCTGCCCCTTCACTTTTCCCAGAATGATATCTTTTACCCAGGACCGGCCCCTCTTGACAGCGTGTCCAAAGAATGTGGGAAGCAGTCCCACCACCCTTGCAGCTAAGGAGCACTCTGGTTCCACTTCATCTAAGACAGATTTGTTTGTTCTTTTGAGATATTTGGTCTTCTTGGCCAACATCACAATCCAAAGGCATGAATTCTTTGCTTATCCCTATTTATTGTCTAACTTTCTAATGTAAATGAAACAATTTAAAATACCACGTCTTGGGCCAGGCACATCGTAGTCTTTCAACTGACATCATTGCTATGTAGCACTTTGGAGAGGTCACTGAGAGCAGATGTCCCCAAAACAACACTTTGATTTCTTGACTGCTACTGCCATGGGTAGTACTCAACTCAACAGCACCTAACAACAACTGCCCTGAGTGTTTATTGTGGGTTCCAGTAAAAGTAAATCCTTCCCATTTCAATTCTAACTCTGTTGGATTGCATTGGGAAAGTCTGCTGTCAGGGATCTCTCCAAAGTGTTGAGAAGCAATGTCATCAATTTAAAGACTAAGGTGAACCTGATCTAAACAATAATCTTTAAAAATACTTGCTATGCATTTGAAAATTGGACAATGAAGAAGGATGACAGAAGAGGAGTCCATCCCTTTAGTTGTGGTTGTTGAGAAAAGTACTGAATATCCGTCTCATGGATTGCCAAAAGAAAAGCAGATATGTCTTGGAAAAGGGGTAGCCAAGGTGCTCCCTGGAGACAAAGACAGTGAAATGTCATCTCACTTACAATGGGCATGTTGTCAGAAGGAGCCAGTCCTAGGAAAAAAAGACATCATTCTTGGAAAGGTGGAGGATCTGTGAAGGAGAGGATGACCCTCAATGAGCTGGATGGATACAGCAGCTGTAAGGGTAAGCTTGAGGATGTCAGAGATAGTCGGATGGCACAGAATAGGGCAGCATTCAGATCCATTGATCACAGAGTCGCTGTGAGTCACAGTCAACTCTGTGGGCTTTACTAACAACAATAACATCATGATATTGCCTATTGATATAATGGTGAGGATTTTTGTTTTTCTGATATTGTGGTGTGAGCTATATTGAAGGTTGTAGGTATTGGCAAAAATAAGAAATCAATCCAGGAATTGATGGGCTACCAATTGATGTATGTAAAAGGAGCAATGATGAGGATGGCCAAGTTCAACCACCGTTAACTCTACAAAGGAGAACTGTCCCCATCAACAACATCCACTGCACCAAATGAATAGCTATAGGGTGAGATATGCCTCTTCCCTCAATGTGCTGCATCAACTCCTACTAATCATTATTAGGTTTAATGTTCATTGCAATCTGATTTACAAACTTGACTTTACTTATAGTTGTAAGGTTAATTAGGGAAACAGGTTGTGGGGAGAAAGGGAAAGCAAAGGATTCCACACAGTGAAAGGATTCAGTACAGCATAGAAGCCTATGACTTCCTCAATCTTCTTCTAGCAAGCTTTGCCTCATAGCAGCCACAAGTCAGCTCTTCCTTCAATTATCCAGGAAGCAGAACCTTTAACTCTAGCTCCATCTTCAGGGCTCCATCACGCTACACCTTTTCACAATCTCTCTATAGTCTGAGCCACTCTCCCACTTATGTTGGCCCCACAGCTGTGGAAAATGCTGATCAAGAGTGAACCACGTGTCTGCAGTTGAGGCATCTGAAGCTCATGCCCCCAGAGGGAGGCTAAGGCACCAGGTAGAAAAGCCATTTTCAAAAGTCCTAACACCACAATGTACTTCAACAAACAGATGCAGCCCTGGGTATGTTCACCAGTTTATGCCAAGAAATTTAGAAGACAATTACCTGGCCAACTGACTGAAAGAGATCCATGTTTTCTCTTATTCTGAGAAAGAAAAAGAAAAAAAAAAAAAGGTGATCCAACAGAGTGAAATTTAATCTAAGGATATTATTAATTTCACATGCAAGTAAAATCTTGCTGAAGATTAGTCAATTGACAGCGAACTGTTGGAATTATGTTAATATGGTAGAGACCTCTGGGAAAAGAAATAGAATAGTCACATAATTCTAAAAATGTAATCCACATCCCTGAACCGTCTATCGATTCTAGAAATTGTTGGATTGGCATATGTTCTGCTGTGTGAATTCCTCAGCGGACCCCGATCGTATTTTGACACCATATCCATGTGCTCTGGCATTATATGTAGTCATGTCCAGAGGGTTAAAGGCAAGAAAGTTTCTAACGTTCTAAACCTGGTTAAAGCCAGATCTGCGTTGGCCCCGTGACCCTGGTCCTCTCTAATGTCTCTGGGTAGCACAAAGAGTTTGCCCTCAACTACTGACATCGAGGTTGGCGATTCAAACCCTTTCAGCAACTTTAGGGGAGAAAAGGCCTGCTGGTCTACTTTCATCCACATTCCGGTTCAGCAAACCCGACAGAGCAGCTCGACCCTGTAACACAGGCTGCAGCCCGAGTCAGAACTTACGTGAGTTCCAGTCCACCAGCGACTCCAAGGGAGCGAGAGGGCCCATCTCCTCCTGCGTGATCACAGCCTCTGAAAACCCACGAGGGTCAGCTGTGGGCTAGCTCTGACTCAGCAGCAGGCAACAACGGTATAACTCAGAGTACCCAAAACAGTGCCTGGCACATGCTACGTGTAATCAATCGGTGGTGGTTGGTAGGTGTTGTTGAGTCAGTTCAGACTCATTGTGACCTTAAGTGCAACAGAAATAGTCAGTCCTTCAACACCCTCACAGGCGTTGCTATTCTTGAGCCCACTGTTGCAATCACTGCGTCAATTTGTCCTGTATGTATCTTTCTCTTTGCTACTGACCCTCTAACTTGATCCAGCACAATGTCCTTCCCCAGAGACTGGCCCCTCCTGATAACATGGGGAAAGCACGTGGGATGAAGTCTTACCATCCTTTTCTCTAAGGAACATTCTGGCTACACATTTGCTCAGTCAATATCACCTATTTTGTTCGTGCCTTGCTGTGGGTAACCCATCAGGTCTTGCAGCTGAATGTCCTGAGTGCGGCAGAAGATCATGGTCTGTGTGCTCAGGATGGGTAGAATCCTCACTGAGGGAAGCCAGGGCCACTAGCCCAGTGCAAAGTTGTTTACAGCGATGAATTCCAGGCCAAGGGGGTGAGTAGAGGCCTGCAAGTGCCCACTGAAAGTTGGCCAAACTGTGCTGGGCAAAGGACCACACCCATCGGCAGAATGAGCATCTTTTTCCAACTGGCCAACCCCTCTATTGGGGAGTGTTGGAAGGACCTTTCTTTATCCATGCTCAGTGGAAGGGACTTCACTGCCCACTTCATTTGGGGATAAAGACTGGCAGCTGCACATGGATCTCAGGTTGGGAGGCGGGTGGGTGGGCAATTAGAAGGAAGGACCACTCCCCTCAAGACCCACACCAGGCTCCTTCACTGCGCTCACTAAAGACCGAGTCCAAGAACAAAATCCAAAGACCTTGGAACCGTCCACACTCTAACCTGAATGTCCCACACAAGGGATTTGAGTCGAAGAAATTCAAATTCAGATCCCAGCCCCTGCGTCCTCCACCAGCTGTGGAATCAGTGGCAACTGGCTTGATCTCTGGGCTTGCTTTCCTCATCTTCAGCCTGGTATGGTGCCGAGTTCCTTCATGTATGGTTGACAAAAGTCTGAAATAAGTAAATGGACAGATGACCGCTAGGATGGTGTCTGGCAGAGGACAGACGCCCTGTAAACACCAGCAATGAGCTCCTGGAGGTGGAAGAGGCAGGGGAAACAGGCACGCATACTTTCCACTGACACCTCAAGTGTTGAATGGCTGTGCTTTGGCCAGACATTTATTTTAATTAGCAAACAGCGGGAAAACGTTGACTCAGGAATGTGATTATTTCCCCAGGTGGTGGGGAAAAAATATTAAATGACAAAAACAAACTGAGAAAAAATTCTTGAGGGGGAAGGAGAGATCAAGTCCTGCCACAAGCCCTTCCTAAATACAGCAGCGTGTGGTTTGGTAGCTGCAACCGATGCCTGTATTGCCGAGGACACCACTGACTCTCCCCAAAGTCTCATGTAGCTCATTATGAATCAAAGTGGCCAGTGACCTCAGAACATCTGCCCCAAAGGACTGGCTTCGGGATGCAGGTATGAAAGATGGAGATTTCACAATCCTATAACCCTTCCCATAAAACCTGACACGGCTGCCTGTCTGCAGGCTCACGTACTCCTCTCACCTCTGTGAGTCCATTGTAGTCTCTGCTTTAAAAAGAAAAGGATGAATATGGCTCCAAAAAGGACCCTGGGAGGCAGACTTTGGTCAAAGAGCTCTAGAGACAAACAGGAGGCCCTGAGCCCCACAGTCCTTAATTGAGAACAGGCTACTTGCAGCCACCCGCATGGAGTCAACCATCTGCTATCTGACAACCGCCTTCTCCACCAAATTCTTTCTTTCTGATTTCAACATCAACCATAACAAACACCATGCAGAACCAATTAGGCCATGCTCTGTGGAGAAGGCAATTAACTCCGGTTGGAGCGGCTGGAAGTGAGCCCTTCAGAACGGGCCCACCCCATGTCAGTCCTTGAGATCTTCCTGTGTGGAAAGCCAAACCTGCTTTCCCAAAGGAAACTCACACGCGCATTTCTGGTGCATATTCTGAAAAGCTGCAGCACTCCCCAGGGGCTCAGACAGAGAGAGCGGTCATTAGACTGGCCACTTGGAAAGAGTGGGTGGGTTCGTTTCTATTAAATGAATGGAGAAGTAAGGACTTCACCAAAGTATCAGTTTACAGCTGACTTTAGTCAACTTACAACTGACCTTTAGTGGGATCCAAAGTGCTGCTGGGATAGGGTGGGGTGGGCTAGGTTTGCTGGGCTTGGAAGCTATTGGGTGTGTGACTGTTGCTGGACGTCTGGTTAAGTCATGCGTCCAGGCGTTTACTCTTCCAGCTCAACATCTGTTGAGCTCTCACTTTATTCTGAGTTCTAGGCAAGACATAGGGAGCTCTGGTGGCCTAGAGGCAAGAAGCTGTGTTGCAGTCCTGAAGGCACGTGGTTCAAGGCACCAGTGTTTCCGCGGGAGAAGGAGGGGTAATCTCCTGTGTGATTAACTGCCTCTGAAAAGCCTCCAGAGGGTCAGCATTGGTACACGACAACGAAAAGCAAGATATGGCCTTTAAATTCTAGTCTCAGAGGCTCATCTTTGGACTAGCAAGGAGAGCAGAGAGGAAGGTAATGTGCAAAGTACAACGTGTTATGTGTGTACCTACCACGTGATGGCCCATCACGCTGTGTGAGCTGTGTGTGTGGCTGTGGGTTGGAAGCTACAAAGGACAGCAGGGTCACCCCTGGTGGACAATTCCAGTAGTGCTTCCCAGGTAAAGGAGACTAGGAAGAAAGGTGTGGCATCTGCTTCCAAAAAGCACCAGTGAAAACACTATGACTTAGTGCCACTGTTATAAAACAGGACTGACCTCGGGGTTGGGGGGAGACTGAGAAGGACGGGATAAATAATGTATACTGCATTGAAACAGATGAGGGAGAAAACTGTTTAAAAGGGATATATGATTAGGTATTATTGTCATGACAGGAGTCCAGAATGAAGGCTGCA
>NW_006399814.1:7761911-7763513 GCF_000299155.1 Elephantulus edwardii
TTTCTCACAGGCATCTCTCAAAGGTAACAGGCTTTCCAGCGGGAGCAAGCCCTTGAAAGCTCTGACAGGCGTGGTCTTGGACGGAAGTGAGGATTGAGGACAGGCGTTTCTCACAGGCATCTCTCAAAGGCATCTCTCTCACAGGATTAGGGGTAGCCAAGAAAAAGGTTGACTGGCCTGTGGATTTAAGGCCAAATGTAGTGATGCTTCTTGCTGGGTGATGTCATTAGAAAGGTCAGCTAGTTGTTTAACAGTGTCACTAACTGGTTGGACTATTTGAGTGTAAGCTCTCCAATTTTTTAGGGTATTTCCTGGATGTGAGCTTCCTCGTGTTCTGTAGTTTCCCCTCCACATCTTTGGCCCATTTAGGATTACAAGAGTCAAAGATATTTAAAGAAACTACTTCATGCATTTTTGCTCCACAACCAAAAGATAGGATTGCATGTGATTGTGGATTAAGGGGGTTACTGTTGTAAGTTGTGTGGACTTTACAGGATGAATATGGGCAGCCACCATAGGTGTCGGGCCACTTATAGCAATAGTCTTGGACTTGGTCATGTAGAAAACAAATTGCAGGTAGTGGGCAGAATAGTTCTCCTGGTAGTCCTGATAAAGTTTTGAGGGTTTCATAAAAAAGAATAAGATGTATTGGTTTTTGGCACCCTGCAAGTGGGCAATCTGCAGTGGCAATGATATGTGAGTGGTGGAGTCTTGAATGTAAGTTTCTTGTGCATAAAATCTCCATACAAAGGCTTGAACTTTAGCTGGTGTGGCTAGGAGGAGAGTTAGAGGGAGGGACAGGAGGAAAGGAAAGGGGGGGCTTCACATGGAAGGTGTGACCTGGTGAGGCATAGATTGGTGGGTTCAGTTGGCTTAGATGTCCAGGGAGCTTGACTGGGAGTATAGGAGTGTTTCAAGGAGAGTTAGTGGGAATTAGGAGGCCTTGGCCAAGGAGCCAGGAAATGATAAGGAGTAGGCCACATCTATGGGTAACAGATTCAAAACTGAGGTCGAGAAGGGAATAGTGTAGGGTTTTTTAGAGAAATGCATACAGGTGTGTGGTGAGAGGTAACGACAGGTTTTGAAGTGCCCCATACAATTGGGTCTACTTCAGAAGGGAGAAGGGGCAGCTTGCTATTTGGGGAGGTAGACAGGTGAGGTATGAGAGGAAGCGGGAGGGAGACATTTGTAGAAAGACACAAAATATGAGGTATAGAGATGGTTGCTTGGAGTGATTTCAAGATGTCTCGGCCTAACAGAGGGACTGGGCAGGAGGGCATAACTAGGAAAGTGTATGTGAAAATGCATTGTCAAGTGTACAGGGCAAAGGAGGAGTTTGAAGTGGAAAAGTGGGTTTGCCATCAATTCGCATGACCATGAACTGGGAAGAAGTAGTAGCATCTGAAAAGGTAGGGAGGATGGAGAAGGTAGCCACCATGTATATTAAATGAAACAATGAATGGAATGAATAAAAATCCAAAATCCTTGTAAAAGTTCATTGTGGTGTTGTTGTTATGTGCCGTCGAGTCGCTTGCGACTCATAGCAAACCTATGTACAACAGATCTAAACTCTGCTCTCTCCTGTGCCAATCGTACCGTCTC
>NW_006399814.1:7763613-7769043 GCF_000299155.1 Elephantulus edwardii
AACAGATGAGGGAGAAAACTGTTTAAAAGGGATATATGATTAGGTATTATTGTCATGACAGGAGTCCAGAATGAAGGCTGCATAGTGGAGTGGACCTGGGGGAGGGACTGTAAAACAATGAAAGAATTTGTCTTTTACTTTTCAAAGAGACGAGTGTACTGGGGTGATAGGGAGGGAGAAAGTGCAATAATGAATGAATGGAAATCCAAAGTCTCTGTAAATTTTCATTAAAATTAATAATAATTAAATTTTTTTTTAGAAAAGAACACTATGACTCGTAAGATTATTGCTGATTGTTGCCCAACATGGTGCTAGAATACAAGGTCCTGTCACTGAAAGGCAGCAATCCATGCAAGCCTGCGGCGACCGTGAGAATGGGGAGCAGAGAGGGTTTTGATCTGTTGGGCCTGGGTTACCAGGAGTCAGAGCTGGCCACAGCTACAACAAACAGCATCCGAGAGAGGGGAGGGCAAGCAACACTTCACAGGGCGCTTTCTGGGATGAGACTGCCTGGGTTCAAATCCTGAGGCCACCACTGGCCCTGGGCAAGTAGCTGAACTGACTAAAGCCTCCGTTTCTTTCTTTTTTGATATGTATATTCTTATTTTATTATTATTGTTAATGTTAATGAACGTTTACAGAGACTTTGGATTTCCATTCATTCATTGTTGCACTTTTCTCCCTGCCCACCCCTCCCCTCCATTTCATTTTTCTCTTTGAAAAGTAAAAAAAAAAATTCTTTCATTGTTATATAATCCCTCTCCCCAGGTTCACTCCACTGTGCAGACTTCATTCTGGACCCTATCATGACAATAATACTTAATCCCATAACCCTTCTAAATAGTTTTCTCCCTCATCTTTTTCAATGCAGTATACATTATTTATCCCGTCCTTCTCAGTCTCCCTCCAACCCCAATATCAGTCCCATTTTACAACAGTGACACTATGCAGTGTTTGTCCTTTTGTGACAGAGATATTTCCCTCAGCGTAATGTCCTCCAGGGTCACCCATTTTGAATAATACTGCATGAGTTCCTTGTTTTTCAATGCAGCATAGTATTCCATTGTGTGAATATACCACAGCTTCTCTATCCATTCGTTTGTTGATGGGCACTTAGGTTGTTTCCAACTCTTTGCTATTTAAGGCCTCCATTTCACATCACCAAATGAGAATAAGAGTAATGTGTGTTTCACAAGTTGTTACCAGCCACCAAGGAGATAGTCCAACTGAAATGATTGTTGTTGTTGCTGTTATGTGCTGTCGAGTTGCTTGCGACTCATAGTGACCCTATGTACAACAGCCCTAAACTCTGCTCTGTCCTGTGCCAATCACACCATCCCTGACACTCCCATCCCGATTATTCCAGTCACTGAATCAATTCACCTCATAGAGGGTCTTCCCTTCCTGCGCTGTCCCTCCACCCTCCCAAGCATGATGTCCTTCTCCAAGGACCGGTCTCTCCTCACAACCTGTCCAAAGTATGTTAGATGGAGCCTCAGAATCCTTGCCTCCAAGGAGCCACCCGGTTTAACCCTTTCCAGGATGAATCTGTTTGTTTTCCTAGCAGTCCATGGTACTCTCAATATTCTTCTCCAGCACCACAGCTCAAAGGCATCAATTTTCCTTCTATCCTCCTTGGTCATTGTCCAACTCTCTGATGCATAACAAGTGATTGCAAAGACCATGGCCTGTATCAAACGCACCTTAGTCTCCAGAGAGACACCATTGCTCTTCAGTACTTTGGAGAGGTCCCTAACAGCAGACTTTCCCATGGCAATGCGCCTTTTAATTTCCTGGCTACTGATGCCAAGAGTGTTGACTGTGGAGCTAAGCAAATTAAAGCTGTGTACAATCTCAATCTCTTCACCATCCATCCTGATGCTGCCGATTGGTCCAGTGGTGAGAATCTTTGTCTTCCTGACATTGAGCCTCAATCCATATTGGAGGCTGCAGTCCTTGACCCTCTGCAGCAGGTGCTTCAGATCCTCCTCAGTTTCAGCAAGCAGGGTTGTATCATCTGCATATTGCAGACTGTTTGTAAATCGTGCACCAATCTTGACCCCACATTTCTCCTCATAGAGCCCAGACTCCCGGATAATCTGTTCTGCATATAGGTTGAAAAGGTATGGAGATAGGCTGCATCCCTGGCGTACGCCCTTCCCAATTTTGAACCATGCAGTGTTCCCTTGCTCTGTTCTGACGACTGCCTCCTGGTCCAAGTATAAGTTTCTCATTAGAACGATCAAGTGTTCTGGGATTCCCATTCTTCTCAGAGTCAACCATAGTTTGTTATGATCTACACAGTCAAATGCCTTTGCATAGTCAATGAAACACAGATAGACATTCCTCTGGTATTCTCTGCTTTCAGCTAAGATCCATCTAACATCAGCTACAATATCCCTAGTACCACAACCCCTTCTAAAATGATTAGAACATAATAAAGACTCAGCAGGCCTTCCCAAAACAACAAAATGCCCCACATCCTCGTCTTTGAGTGAGAGCAACTTATAGCTGACCCTCCAGCAGCCTTTCTGAGGCTGTAAATAACCGGGAGGAGATTTTCAATCCAGCTAAAGAGCTTCTGGTGGATTCAAACCAGCTACCTTTAGGTTAGCATTGCAACTCTCCTGGACGGCGCCACAAGAGCTCCCTCAAGAGGCCTAGCTGTTCCCACTTTACCAGGGTCACCCCCAAATAGAAGGGCTGATGACACGACAGTTAGGCACTCACCCAGAAAGGCGAGTGGTTCAGAAAGATGTGGTGGTCTCCTTCTACAAGGTCTTCTATAAAGACTCGTCTATTCTGTTGTGTCCCACGGAGTCTCGATGAGTTGAAATCTCCTTGATGGCACCTGGTGACAAACCACACCACAACTCCCACATAGGCAAAGCTGTCTTGAGTTCTTATTGGCTTTGCCCCTTCGGTACCTCAGAGGTACTGGTAGAGGATCAATTTTAGGGAATGTGTGGCTGTTGATTCTTGGCAACCTTCTCAGAACAAAGCGCAGCACAGCTCACGCACAGTCTGTTACTAATAGAGTCCTGGGCCGACCTCCTCCCAGCACAGTGCAGAGGCTGGCCCACGCCCAAACCACCAGTTCCAGGTGAGGGAGGGCGGGTGGTGGACCCCTGAGTGGGCTCTACCCCCTTCCTTATACCTAAGAGCAAAGGCTGAGTGAAAGTAATTTGGTCCCCAAGATTTGGACAGGGGATATAGGTGGCCTGTGACCCACCTTCTTAGTCTAAAGCTCACACCATCTATCCTGAATCCAGTCAAGGCTCAACTAACTCCCCGAACTCACAGGTGTAACCTTCTGCCCTGGTGTCTAAGAGCCTCTAAGATCTAGTCCTGGTTTCTCCTAGAAACCTTGCTTCCAGTCATTCTCATAGGCTGCCCTCAGAGCTCAGTCGGACAGAAGGTCCAGCACCAACAGGGAACCTGTCTTGTTATCACCATACCCAGGACCAGATCCCAGAGCCTTGCTGCATGACCACTGGACTCATTATTTAGGACATAGTGGGTAGGAGAGGAAGAACCCCAGATGAGATGGACTGAAATAGTAACTGGGACAATGGGGGTTGATGTGTTGGAATCAGTGAGACTGGCTCAGGACAGGGCAGGCTTCAGACCTGCTGTATATAGGGTCGCTGTGGGTCACAGGAGACTTGACCGTACCTGAAAACAACAACAGTGGGCAAGAGGAAGGGGGCCCGGCTCCATCTCAGGACCCTGGCAGATCTCTCTGACTAAATCTCTGATAAGACGATATTGTTACCATAGGCATTTTTCCTTCCAAAAGTGAAAGTAAATCTTGAATTTAGATTCCAGCTTAAAAAGATCATACCAAATAAAACTCATTTCTCCAGATACCAGCTAGCCATAAACTGATGGAAGGATAAACAAATCTGCTGGAAGAAGTGTAGCCAGGAGTTTCCTTAGAATGACAAATGCCAAGACTTGGTGTCATATATGATGGGCATGTTTTCAAAGGGACGAGTCCCTGAAGAAAGACATCACGCTTACTGATGACTACTTGGTAAGCAGGTGAACAAGACCGTCAAGGAAAAGGGTTAACACAATGGCTACAACAACTGGTACAGTGTGATTGTGAAGACGGAGCAGAACCATACAACAGTGATCACAGTGTGATTGGAAGATAGTGCAGGACCAGACAACAGTGATCACAATGGGATTGGGAAGACAGTGCAGGAACAGATAGTGTGGTGGTGAACAGAGTGCAGGAGGAGACAGTAATGATCACAGTGTGATTGTGAAGACAGTGCAGGACCAGGCAGCAATGAACACAGTGTGATTGTGAAGACAATGCGACATAGTCTCTCTGGCTACTTCCTGCTGAATGGGGGCAGCAAATGGGGCTGGCTGGTGGGCTGAAAGGAGGTTTACTCAGGAGTTGGGAATATGGATGGAGCAGCATTTGGTTTACTGTGACGCAGGAGATTTCATGGATGCGGTTCTATAAAAACTTAAAGAAAAACAAAACAAAACAGGGAGCAACCATTAATGCTGAGCAAATTCTTAAGAGAGGACCATGAACTGGGGCTAGCCAGGTAAATAGTGGTGTTTACCACCAACCTGGTTGTGTATTTTTCAGGCCACTTCCCTTTTTTAGCTCTTCTTTGAGTTTGTGTAAAGTATCTAGGTTTTCTACTACTACACCACTTTCATTGATACAATAGCAGCATTGTTCATTAAGAAAGATACAGGTGCCACCCTTATAAGCTGTGAGCAAGTCCAGAGCTCATATGTTCTGCAAGACTACCTGAACAAGAGAAGTGATTTGTTGCTGCAGAAGAGGCCAAAGAATTGGCTGAAGTATCTACAGCTATTTGTAGTTGTTTTAAATCTGCTGAGGTAATTAGGGAGTGGCCTAGGCCACCACCTCCTACACCTGCAGCAACCAGAGAGGATACTACGGATAGACCTACCAGTACAGGAAGGAATACTGCTAGTTTAGAGGGGTAACTGTAGAGTGAGTCAAAGAGGACTGAGAGTTCCTCATGTCAGTACATCAAGAGCTGAGGTACTAATATAGTTGGAACACAGGGGAATGAGGATGAGGTGTTAATTTGTTTTATAGAGAGTGAAGTTGCACCAGAAGAATCCTCCAGGGGGAGCATATATATTTCCTGACACTGTTGTGTTGGTGTTACGGGCAGCTGAGGAAGAGGAGGAGGAGATACAGCAATGAGCATAGCCGGCATTTGTGTTAGGATGGAACAAGGTAATAGTGTATAAGGGGCTTCCTGGAAGATGAATAGTTATGTGTATGGTATAGTTGAAGGCTGAAGGGAGGGATCCTGCTAAAAGTGGAGAGCAGTCCAAATAGGCACAGAGAAAGCAATCAGTGATATCTTTTAGTGTGATTAAGCAGGAAAGCTCCTTGGTGGATTAGGGGTTGTTGTTGTTGTT
>NW_006399814.1:7773694-7779782 GCF_000299155.1 Elephantulus edwardii
TATATGTATACATATACATATACATATACATACACATACACATACACATACACATACACATACACATACACATACATATACATATACATATACATATACATATACATATACATATACATATACATATACATATATCCCCGCTACTAAATAGTTACCTGAGGCTCAGCAAGGGTGATAGGGGGCCCTGAGGCTGGGCATCGTCAGTCTTCTTCTGCGAGACCCAGGAGTTCTAGGGGCGAGAGTGCCTCATAGGTGGACAGTAGCTCACTGCAGCCATGCACAGCAGGTGACCTAGCCACAGCTGGGCAGTCACTTTGCCAGTGACCTGGTTCTTTGCAGGCTTGATTGACTGTCGCAGCTGTGGGCACATCTTGGCCCAGTGGCCATCCAGGCCACACTTAAAGCAGGCTCCTGGTGGAGTAGTGTTGCACCTGGGACCCTTCTTAACCCTGTTGCACCAGCTGAAGGGCTGCCACTATGGCTTAGGTTTGGAGCACCACCTGCTGATGCATGTGGGCTCATTTAGCAGCTTCAGCCCTGTCCTCCCTGGAATTAAAAACTTTAAAAGCCATACTTACCAGATCGCCAATTGGGGTTTGAGGGCCATTTTCAGCTTTTTTGAGTTTTTTTCTGAATATCTGGAGCTGACTGAGTGATAAAGTGAGTAGCTAGGACTGTAGAGCCAGGAGCAGTTGCAGATCTAAGCAAATGTATTGTGTTAGGGTTTCAGTTAGACAGTTTAAAATTACAGGTGGATTTTTATCAGGGCCTTGGGTAATCTCCTGAAGCTTGTTGTAATTGATAACTTTTTGAGTGGCTATCTGCATGCCCATTAAGAAACATTGGACCATGTGATCTTGCCAGCATGTACCGTCTTGGCCCTATTGATAATTCCAGTTTGGCTCAATATCTGGAAAAGCAGCAGCACCGACATAATTTGGTCAGTAAGGTGTACCTCATCCGCATGTGCATGATGAGCAGCACTTAAAATGTGATCTTTTTCATCAGGAGTGAGAGTAGAAGTGAGAATGAGAAGAAGATCATGCCAAGGTAGATCATAAGCTTGAGTAAGATAGCAAAATTTCTTATGATACTGAGTGGGATTTGCAGAAAAGGAACCAAGGTGCTTTTCTGTAACAGAAATATTGGACAGGGGAAAAGGAACTTGAACTCGAACCACACCCTCTGCTCTGGTCACCTCACAGAGAGGACAAAGGAGGTCAGTGGCTACATCAGGCAAGAGGAGGTTGGGAGTATTAGAGCTGAGTGGAGGGGGTCATGGTAGTGTGTATGAGAGCTAACCGGAGAGGGTGGGTGGCAGCGCTGCTGAGGAAGTAACTCCTGGTTGAGGGTAGGGAGGCAGCAACAGGGCGTGTGGGAAGAGTAGGAGTGGCTCAAGGTGGAGAACTTAGATCTTCAGGCAAGTCAAAAGAGGAAGAGGAGGAAGAGGGAGCTGAGGAAGATTCAGTAGAAGTCAGAAAAGAAGGAAGGCTTTTTCGGGCTAGAAGAACTTAAGCAGTGGAACAGTTTAAACATAGTTCTGGGTGAGAGCAAAGAAGCTTGAAAGCTTGAAGGTAAAGTATCTCTGAGTCTTTACCAAAACAATAGCAAAAATTGTTGAGTGCTGTAAGTAAAGTATAGTCTAAGGTGCCACCTGAGGCCAATGAAGCCTATCATCCAATTGGTATTGAGGCCAGGAGACAGTACAAAAGAATATGAGAGAGAAAAAAAAAAAAAGAATATGAGAGCTTCTTCCGTATGTTTAACTGGTCCCAAACCTTAGGCCAATGAGAAAATAAGCACCCAAGTGGTGTCTTGGGGTCAAATTTTTCCCAGGGCAAAGTGTGGAGAAAGTTTGGCATCCCAACACTTAGTTCACACAAAGCAAGGAGGTGGTTAGCTGCTAGAGGCCCGAGGCGTCCCCACAGATCCACAGAGCTCAGGGGCTGAACCTGGTTCAGCCAGACACAGGAAGCCCTAGGGTGTACAAGAGGCAGGGCTCCTGGAGAGCAGTGTAGGGAAAAGAGACGAGGAAAGGATCACAGGTCACTTACCACGGACAGCTGCTGGGAGTAGAGGTAAGGTTCAGAGGGCACCCAATCAAGGCCTGGTTCTCAGTAGAGGAGTGGCACCTACTCCTCCCGGGCTTTCAACACCAGAATGTAAGTTTAAAAAGGCGCAGATAACCAGATGAAGTGAAACAAAAGAGTTTACTAGTGACTCTTGGGCAGATTTACTGTCTGAGGCCAGAGAAAGGCAGGGTCAGGCAGCGAAGTTACAAGTGAGGAAATTACAGGGTAAACTTTATAGATAGGGGTTGAGAGTAGGGTGGTCAGCCTGGTGGTCAGTTCTCCATGGACAGTGTTGATTGGATGCCCTTTGTTAATTGCTAACTGTGGAGCTGCTTGGTCATGCAAGATGTGGTTGGTGGTCGTGCTTCTTTCTGATTGGCCATAGTCAGTCGTCTTACACCAGGCAGATTGGAATGTCTCTCAGAAGGTGCGGTCAGCACGGAATGTTGCCCAGCTCCCAGGTGGCCTTTCAGTGAAGACAATGAAGGACCAGACAGTAATGATCACAGCGTGGTTGTGAACAGAGTGAAGGACCAGACAGCAATGATCACAGTGTGATTGTGAAGACAGTGCAGGACCAGATAGTAATGATCACAATGTGATTGTGAACAGAGTGCAGGAGGAGACAGCAATGATCACAATGTGATTGTGAAAACAGTGCAGGGCCAGACAGTAATGGACACAGTGTGATTGTGAAAACAGTGCAGGACTTGACAGTAATGGACACAGTGTGATTGTGAACAGAGTGCAGGACCAGGTAGGCTTCCTTTGTTTGTTCCATATGAATCAGGACTAACCCAACAGTGCTAACAAAGCAACTAGAGGGATTACTCTGGCCATAGGTAGGGTTGGATTGAGACGGGCTGCTGGAGGTTAACAAGGAGGCTGATGTAATGGTTCATCCTCCAGAAGGGAACCCACCCACCAGGACAGAAGCCAAGGAGATGGGAAGGGGATCATATGGAGGGGCTCTTTCAGAGAAAGGCTCAGTGATTGGTAGTGACTGACATGGTGTCAGGGGTCCCTGGGTATCCAGCTTAGAACCCAGTAGTGCCTTTCATTGCATGGGATTTGCAATTAGGAGAGCAGAAATGGGAAATCAATGAGTTGGGTTGGATTTGTGGAGTTTCTGGAACCCATAGGATGTCCAGGGAGAGATTTCTAGTAGCAGCTAAAGAAGGAGTCAGAAAAGTGGAGGGTCATTTTGATCAACTTACAAGCTGGTGAAAACTGGACAGTGAAAAGGGGAGACTGAGGGGGCACTGAACTGTGGTGTTGGTGGGAAATCCTGACAATGCGGTGGGCTGCTGGAGAATGAACGAATGAGTCCTAGAAGCACAACATAACTGAGAGGTGAGCAGGATAAGACTTGGATCTTCTTGCTTCGGAGGAGAAACCAATCACTGGAAACAGACATCACATATGGTCATGTTGAGGGTCAATGAAAACAAAGGCACCCGTGGATGAGACAGACTGATACAGTGGCTAAAACCATGGACTCAGACAGAACAAGGTGGTGCAGAATTAGGCAGGGCTTTGTCCTGCCTTGCTGGGTGGCTGTGAGTGAGGGCCCAGTAACCAGGCATCGCTCCTCAGACTGGCAAAACCCTTCACCCTCTCTTGGCTGTCTTCCTGCTGCCTGGCAGAGGAGGCGGGAGGCCCATGGGTTGCAACATCCCCCTGTGATTTATAGAGAAGTCGTGTGTTTGTTTCTAAGCACTGCCTTCCAGCAGCAATCTAAAACCTCACATTCTGATCCTCAGTGTAATTTCCAGTCATTTCCACTGAAAACATGTGGTTCCTATTATCAAAAGATACTCACCCAGATGTAGCATCAGAATCTTGGCTTCAGTGGATAAAGAAAACAAGATAATCTGAAGTATTGCAGCAACTCTCAGACGTTTATGATTCCAAGAAATGGCTGTTGGACAGCTTAGCTCCAATATCCACTTTCCAATGTGTTCCTGAGAGGAAGAAAGCCAGGCACTTGGTACATCGCAGGCTGAGTGTTTAAACTTGACCCAGGCAGGCCATGGGGGACTTTGATGGTGGACACCTCAAGAGTGAGGAATCTGGAATTTTCCCCTGATTTCTCCACCTCAGTTTAAATCCAAGTTCACTGATACTGTCCAATAAGCATTTGTTGGCTGAATAAACAAAACTGAGTGCCACAAACTGGCATATACCAGGTTTCTTCATTCAACATTTCCAGAACGTTTTGAGAGCTAATTCAAGGCAGGCTTTAGAGACTTTGTTAAGAGAGAAATGGGAAAACTGCCATATGGAACTAACACTTTGAATTTGGATAGGGTTAAATTCTTCATCAGTGATGTTGGGTACCCCTAAATGACACTATTGATATAGAGTAAATGTTGTATCTCTGGATACCTGCCAAGCATGGTGTCATGTATAAGAGCTAGCATTGATTCACCAACAAGATCGATACGATGCTGAAAATGCTCATTTATTTATGCCAATAAACTGGAAAGACAGCAGCCTGGCCAATTCACTGGAAAAGATCCATATTTGTGTCCAATCCAAAGAAAGGTCATCCAAGAAGATATGGAAATTATTGAACAACATCATTAATAGCGCCAACGCCTTGCTGCAGACAATTCAGAAACAGTTGGAGTAGTGCACCTCTTCAGAAGTGCCAGAGGTTCAAGGCAGATTCAGAAGAGAACCTAGAACAAGGGATGTTGCTGTGGCTGTCAGAAGCAATAGAGCAACAAGTAGTTATTCAGACAGAATAAGCCATACTGAACAGCGGAAAACCTGAAAAGATGTGCATCAAAGATATTTAATCCCGTCATCATACCTATTTAATATGCATGCTGGATAAATAATCTGATAATCTGGAGTATATTAAGAAGAATGTAGTACCAAGTTTGAAGAAAGAGGCTTACCCGGCCAGGAGATACTGAAATCACAAAGGTGGTTTTCCCAGGGCAAAGCTTACCCACTTCACTCCAGCGGTGCTGACGCCTGCGATTTCTCCAAATCTGAGGAACTCAACTGTATAATGTGTGGTATTGGGGGACCATGTGCATGCTTTCCCCTGTTAAAAAAAAATGAAGATTGAAGGAAGACTTGTTCATAACCCATGACATGCAGGTGGCACAACCTTGCTTCTGCACTTGAAGAAGACTTGACGCATTTACTGAAGAGGCTCAAAGACTAGCGGCGTCAGCACGGATGACTCGTCGACATCAAGAGGACAGCTGGGCTCGTAAGCAGCATCATGGTGAATGGAGATGCCTGAAGCCGCCGACGGTTGCCTTTTACTTGGATTCACAACCAACGGCCATGGAAGGAACAGTCAAGATGTCACACGATGCACTGCACTGGGGAAATCTGTTCCTCCGGCTCTCTTTACAGTGCTAGAAAGCAAGCGTGTCACTCTGGAGGTTAAAATGTGCCTGACCCAAGTCATGGTGTTTTCAAATCAACTCTATGCGTGCAAAAGCTAGGCAATGCCAAAGGAAGCTGGGAGAAGAATTAACACCTTTGAATTATGTATTGGCAAAGAATTCTGAGTGGACTGCCAGAAGAACAAACAAAGCTGTCCTGGGAAAAGTGCAGCCAGCAGGCTCCCTGGAAGCAGGGGTGGTGATATTTCATTTGACGTACTTTAGACACATCATCAGGAGGGACTCATCCCTGAGAAAGGACGTCATGCTTGGCAAACCTGAAGGTCAGCAAAAAAAAAAGAGGAAACCTTCAACAAGATGGATTGATACAGAGGTTGTGACGAGGAGTTCAATGCAGCGGTGACTGAGAATGGTGCAGGGCTGGGTGGCTTGTGTCCTGTTCTGTGTGTTCTGTTGTGTACAGGATTGTTCTGACTGTGAGGGTGCTCCAAGACTGCGTGGTGTTTGTTTTGTTCTGTATAGGATTGTTCTGAGCTGGAATGGACTCAGAGGCATATAACAGCAGTGAGAGGCAGTGTGCATTTCTGGGCCTCGGGAATAGGACAGTATGTGGTGGTGGTGGAGGTGGAGGTGGTGGAGGTGGTG
>NW_006399814.1:7780119-7786366 GCF_000299155.1 Elephantulus edwardii
GAGGTGGTGGAGGAGGTGGAAGTGGTGGAGGTGGTGGTGGTGGAGGTGGTGATGCTGGTGGTGGTTGTACCATCAGGTCAGAACCGACTCGTACCGGACCCTCCAGTAGTTTTTAAGAAGCAGTAAATCACACAGGAGGAGACTGCCCATCATTCTCTCATGGAGTAGCTGGTGGATTCGAAGTGACTGTTTTTAGGTTGACATGTAGCTCTTGGCCACTGTAACCCTACATAAACACAGTTTTAGAGGTCTTCTAAGTACCAGTAAGAACCCTTTCTAACCTTCATTTACTTCCATACCTGCATGATCTTAATCCAAAACAATGCTTGTGCAGAGCTTATCAATTAACCTGAGTTCCTAGTGGAGCTGGGTGGGTCGTAATCTTGTCCCTGAGGTGTCCTTAGATAGAAACCCAGACAGAAGTAATACGGCCATGCAGTAGAAGAAGCAGAGGTTACAGGTGCAAACGAATGCCCGGGATCCCCGGGCCTCGCCAGAAGTTGGGAGAGAAGTGTGAACTGATTCTCTCTAGGAGTCTCAGAAGGAACCAACATCACTAATTCTGGGCTCCCGACCTCCAGAACCTGTGAGTACCCTTTTGTGGTGCTTTATCTAACAATTCTAAGAAGTCAGGAACCTCCTCTTGGCAATTCTGTGAGGGTGGTCAGTGTTATTATCCCCATTTTACAGCTAGGTAAACTGATCCTTGTATGACATCACACCGAATGGTGGAGCCTGAACCCATTCATGTCTAAGGCATCTGCTCACCCATTTATTTTCCATATTGTTGTTATGTGTCATCAAGTTGCCTGCAACTCATAGTGACCCTAAGTATAACAGCTCTGAAGGCTGCCTATCCTGAGCCAGTCTCGCTGACTCCTACACACCTAACCCCATTGCCCCAGTTACTGCATCAATCCATCTCCTGGGATCTTCCTCTCCTGCGCTGTCCATCTACCCTTCCAAGAATTATGTCTTACAAGAATTGGTCCCTCTTAGCCACATACCCAAAGTATGTAAGATGGAGTTTCAAAATCCTAGCTTCCAAGGAGAAACTTGGTTTCACCCTCTCCAAGACAGACCTATTTGTTTTCTTGGCAGTCCATGGTATGTTCAAGATTTTTCTCTAGCACCACAACTCAAAGGCATCAATTCTTCTTCTGTCATCCTTAATCATTGTCCAGCTCTCTGATACATAGTAACTGTGAAGACCATGGCCTGGATCGGTCTCACCTTACTCTCTAGACTGATATTGTTGCTTCTCACTACTCTGGAAAGATTCCTGACAGCAGATTTACCTAATGCAATTAGTCTTTTGATTTCCTGACTGCTGGTGCCAAGAGTGTTGATTGTGGAGCCGAGTGAGCTATCCTAGAATTTCTCCACAGCCCCTAGCCTCCACATTTACACAAGAACTAGACAGATTCGGTCAGACAACAGGTCTGCATCAGTCTACTGGAGCACTCCGGCTTGGACTCTGGACCTTGGGAACCTCAATGCAGTGTGACAAACCAGGCATGGCTTTTGAAAATCTCAGAAAGGAAAATGGAGAGATTTGATTGTGTATAGCTCACTGCCCATAAATGAAGTCTGGATCCAGATATCCAGCCCATTTCTCTCCACAACCACGCAAGGCATCTTGTGCACGCAGCCACACAAAAAGAACTAAGAGAGAGATTGGATTCATCCATTCCTTTGAAGTTTGCCTATTAAGTCAAGTTCAAGGTGAGCCGGTTCCTGCCGCTGCCATGGTCTGGTTCCAGTACAAAGTTCACTAACTTCTAGCACACAAGTAAGCACTGGGCATCCTGGGAGCAGCCTCAGACGTCCAGGGCACTGACAGCTGTGGAGAGGGCCTCTCAGAGGATCTTTGGTGACAAGAAGCACACCCATCATATTGAGCAACCATCACTATCATCTGTTTCTAGAACTTTTCATCACCCCAAACAGACCCCCTGTACACATTACAGTAACTCCCTCTTCCCTTCTCCCTGGCCCCTGATGACTGCTAATCTACTTTGGCTCCTATGCATATGTCTACCTATGTCCACTCTTCACTTAGCAACATAGATTCCAAAGACCAGGCTGATGTACAAAAAATGGGTGCTATGTTGAAATGGAAGATGGCCCTAGCATTACTTAAATGCCAAATGACATTATTACTTAATGTAAGAATGTAATTTGTAATAATATAATTTTACTTTCCGCCAAACCATTACGAATTGTGGCTTAGACAAGCTGACACTTAACTTTAATGATCATATTGTTGTTGTTGCTGTTGTTGTTGTTGTTGTTCTGTGCCATCGACTCATCTGCAACTCACAGCGACCCTATGTGCAATAGCCCTAAACCCTGCTCTGTCCTGTGCAAATCTTACTGTCTCTGAAACACCTACCCCGTTACCTTAGTCACTGAATCAATCCATCTCATCCAGGGTCTTCCTCTCTTCCTCCACCCTCCCAAGCATGATGTCCCTCTCCAAGGACTGGCACCACCTTGAAACATGTCCAAAGTGTCAGACAAAGCTTTAGACTCCATTCCTCTAAGCAACAGCCTGGTCTCACCTTCTCTAGGACAAACCTGTTTGTTCTTCTAGCAGTCCATGGTGTATTCAATACTCTCCTTCAGCACCACAGCTCAAAGGCATCAATTCTCCTATCATCCCTAGTTCATAACCAGCATTATGTTGGTCTATGTCTTAATGTTTGTCCCTGGCAAACACATCATTAATGCCTGGAACAGTCAGCAGATTTCTCACTCTTGTCATAAATGTGAGATACTAAATAACAAGATCATTGATAAGTGAGAAGTGAGTGTATTCTAGATAGTCCCTCTGAGTAGGATAATAAAAGATGGCCTTTTAGAAAATTATTTGCAACAACAACATAAGTCATAACCTTGGAAACTCAGAGCAGGTCTGCTCTGTACACACAGGGTCACCTTAACTTGTAATAATTTGTGTGACAACTGATCATAATGACATTGTATCCACTGCTTTAATTATGTCCCTCAAAAATATGAGTCAACTTGGCTAAGCCATGCTTCTAAATGTTGTGCAATTATCCTCCATTTTAATGATCTGATCTAATTAACTCATGTAATAATCTTAATTCTGGGGACCTAGTGGCAAGGAGTTGTGCTGCCAGCCCAAAGGCACATGGTTCAAGAAGAAAGATGCACAATCTCTTCTGTGCCATTTACAGTCTTTAAAACCCTCTGGGGGGTCAGCTTTGGTTCAGTTCTGATTTGATGGCAAACAAAAACCACATAACTTTAGTAAGGCAGAATTAGAGCCGTTGGAGCAAGACGTTCAAGCTGCACTGAAGGCATTGAGGAAAAAATAAGGCTCCAGGAATAAATGGAATACCAACTTACATGTTTAAATTACACATACAGCCCTGAATGTGTCCACCAGTCTGTGCCAGGAGATTTGGAGGACAGCTGCCTGGCCAATGACTACGTGTATGTGTGTCCCACGCCTCTCCCCAGAGTATGTGTCCACTTGACTAGCCTGATTCTCAGTATTGTGTGATTATCCTCTGTTTTGCTGGGGGTTGCAAACCCTAACCACTGTTCTAGACTTTATGAACCAAGATTGTATTATGTTAAAGAGAAATAACTTATATTTGCTATGTTAATGAAATGGAATTCATGGAGAAAGTATCACCCTTGTTTAAGTTACCCTGTCCCCAAGAAAGGTGATCCAATAGAATGTGGAAATTATCAAACACACGTGCAAGCTTCCCTGAGGTGTGGATTTCAACATCTCTTAAATTGTTGCTAGGTGCCATCGAGTCAAGTACAACTCATAGTGACCTTATGAACAACAGATCTTAACCGTGTCCTATCTTGTGCCATCCCCACAACCTCCGATACACTTGAGCCCATTGCTACTCAATGTGCTACCCACTGTATCAATCTACCTGGTTGAGTCTTCCTCCCTTTCGCCCCTCCACTTTTCCAAGCATGATGTCCTTCTCCAAGGAATAGCCTCTCCTAGCAACATGCCCAAAGTACAATAGATGGAGCTTCCTCATGTTCACTTCCAAGAAGCACTCCGGCTGCACCTTCCCCAACATATCTATTTATTTCTTGGCAGTCTAGGGGATATTCCTCTTATATTGCAAGGAACAAAATGAAAGAGACTCAAGCAGAGAGGGGATTACCTACCACAACCAAGAAAGAAGAACTGTGGGCAGACTGAGTCTTTTGGATCCAAGGTCCCTGTGCTGGGAATATCCTAGACCCAGGGGAAGATTATTGAATGCTGGGCCCACAGACATCCCCTTGAAAGAGGACAAGGACTCCCTCTGAGTCAACACAGAGAGAAAATCTTCATCCAGAACTTGTGTTCTGAATTTGTACTTTTTTGAAACCATCCACTTGCAGTATTTCTCTTACAGCAGCATTAGAAAACTAAGGTAATATCCTATTACATGGGTGTTCTCTGTTTTACTTACTCATTCATTTGTTGATGGATGCCCTAAAAGTCAGCCCTAAATTTCACATGACACCTCATATCCAATCCATCAGTAGGACTGTTTGCTAGATTTTTTTTTTCCTAGATTTTTAAGCTATGTCTCACAGCCCTACTCCTCAGTCCTGGAAGGAGCTCCACCTTACCTCTCCATTTTCATGCTGGCTTCTGCACAGCCAACAGGAATACTTCAATTAGAAGACACTTCCACCTCTCCTTGTTTAACATCCTTCAAAGAGTGTTTTTACTCACAGCAAAAGCCCAGATCCTCATCCTCCAAGTTGCACTCACAGCTCCAACCAGGCACCTCCATGCAGCTCCTTGTGCTTCAGGTCCTTTGTACCTACTTGTAAAGTTCTCCCCTCCACACTTCAGGTTGTTATTCAAGTGCCTATTTCTTAGGGGGAGAAAAAGGAATGGGATGGAATTTCAAGTTTTTAAAGACTTCAAACTCAGTGGACTCAATGAAGTTGAAGGGATCTCTGAGACACTCATTAAATTCTTTCTTGAAGTGAAATGACCGCTGGAGTCTTAAAATGAAATAGATGGTTAGCTCAAAAAGTGGAAGAAGTGAACATGAGTACATTCTGTGCCCTTGGAAAGATTATCTATTCCAGGTCAAATGGATAACAGCTACTCTAAAGCATTCATGAGAAGTCTGGGAGCCGTGAGTGTAAGTTAATGGGATTAGAACCACTAGAATGGAAGAAATGTGGATGTTGAGACAAATTCAAGATTGTGCTTAACGTCACTGAACATCATGTGTCAAAATTGTTGAATGGGAGCATGTCTGACTACATGCGTGTTCACCCAAAATAGAAGAAGATCTCATTTGTTAAATATTCCCTTGCTGAAGTCATCCCTGATGTAGGTGATGCCAAAGTGCCCTGCCTCGATCCCTTTTAATGAAAGAGGATTCCTCCTACCTCTGGGGAGGTAGCTGTGGCCTGTTGGCTTTCTCTTTGGATTACCTCAGCTGAAAAAATTTGCCACACCCATGGCCATGCCTTCTTCCAAAAGGGCAGAGGCTCAGGCCCTGGGCCCAGTCTGAGGCCCTTCCCGCACAGTTCCCAGAGCAGTGAGTGAAGACTTTGGTGGGCCGTCATAGCAGCTTAACATTTGCCAACCCTACATCATCCTCTCCAGCCATCATTACTGTGGTTGTTGCTAGGTGATGTCAAGTCGGTTCTATCACCTGGTACAACAGGGTGGACAACTGCCCAGGCCCACCCCTCCCTCACATTCACTGCCTGGAGCATTACAGTGGCCACTGTGTCTGTTTCATTGACAGTCTTCCTCGTCTTTACTCTCTACTTGTGTCTTTGATGCTGTATTTGATCAGCTTCTGGGCGTAGTTAGCATTCAATCCATATTCATCCCCCATTTATAAGCAGGGAATGATCCTCGGCACTTGCCCCGTCAAACGTTTCACTTTCCTGACAACAGTTCTGCAGGGCTGCTACTGCTAATACCTCCTCATTTCACGCATGAGAATACTAAGGCCCGGGTTCATTAAAGAAATGGTGAAATACGAAATTTCAACCCTGGTCTGTCTCTGGGCCCCCCAGTGTTTCCACTATGCCACCCATCATTGTCTGTTTTCTCCATATTTATTGTAAGGTTCACGTCAGCGTCCCCTGTTGGACAGAGTTTCTGGTCAGAAGTTAGGCTCTGTTTATCCCTAACATCATCACACTTGGATGGCCTAGGGTAAGAAGCTGTACTGCTTTCTCTCTCTCTCTCTCTCTCTCTCTCTCTCTCTCTCTCTCT
>NW_006399814.1:7786466-7802888 GCF_000299155.1 Elephantulus edwardii
CCCCCCCTTGTGTACCATCGAATCAGATCCTACTGGCACAGGAAGAGATTGCCCCTCCTTCTCTATTGGAGCATCTGGTGGATTCGATCCTACACCTTTGGGATTGTAGCACAGCTTCTTGCCACTAGGCCATCAGAGCTCCCTTGTCCTGCAATCTTAAAGGCATTTGCTTTGAACCCACCAGTTGCTCTGAGGGAGAAGGATCTCCTCCCATGTGATTAACTGCCTCTGTAAACCCACTGAAGTGTCAGCTATGGGTTGGATCCAACTTGACAGCACACAACAATATCACACTAGTGCGCACACACACTGATATCACACTAGGGAGCTCTGATGGCTTTGGGGTAAGAAGTTGCACTACCAACCCAAAGACACACTGTTCTAATCCACCAGCTGTTCCATGGGAGAAAGAAGAACAAGCTCCTCCCAGGCAATTTGCAGCCTCTACAAACTCACTGGAGGGTCAGCTACAAGTTGACTCTGACTCGGGATGTCAGGAGATACATTGCATCAGGCGAGCCTGCTGTCAAGGATTTTTCTAAAATTCTGAAGAATAATGATGGCACTTTGAAGACTAAGTGCTCCTGATTCAAGCCATGGTCTTTTCAATCACTTGCTGTGTATTTGAGAGCTGGATAATGAATCAGGATGACAGAGAAGAATTGATGCCTTTGATATGTGGTGTTGGAGAAGAGTACCGAATACCCCATGAGCTGCCAAAAGAACAGATATGTCTTGGAGAAGAGCCAGGGTTCTCCTCAGAGGCAAAGATGGTCAAGCTTCATCTCACAGACTTTGGGCATGTTGCTGGGCTGGGCTTTTCCTTGGAGAGGATCATCATGCTTGGAAAGGGAGAGGGTCAGCGAAAGAGGATGCCCTCTTCTCATGAGGCCACCAGAGCACCTAGTGCAATATTGTGTTGTTAGTAGGCTCTGGTGGCCTAATGATAAGAAGTTTCACTGTCAACCCTGAAGGCAGTGGTTCAAATCAACCAGCTTCTCAACAGAAATCAGTCTGATCAATCAGTGGGGAAAAGAAGGACAATCTCCTTCATGGGATTCCCTGCCTCTGGAAACTCGATGGAGAATCAGCTATGAGTTGGTTCTGACTTGACAGCGCACATCATCACAGTAACATGGGAAGTTTCTTCCCATGTGATTTACTGCTTCTGAAAACTCACTGCAGGGTGAGCTATGAGTCAGTTCTAAGTAGAGGTACATAAAAACAAAAACAATATCACACATGCAAAGGCAATCTTGCTGAAGATTATTGGGAAATGGCTAGAGAACTAGCTATTGACAGAGAATTACCAGAAATTCAAGCTAAATTTAGAAGAGGTTGTGGCACCAGGAATATCAGTGCTGAGGGTCAATTGGATCTTGGCTGAAAGCAGTAAACACCAGAATGATGTCTGTCTGTGTTTTATTGACTATGTAAAGGCATTAGACTACGTGGATCACAACATTGAAAAGAATGATAAACCCAGAACATTTAATTGTGCTCATGTGAAACCTACACCTAGACCAAAATAGAAGGCTGTTTTCCAAACAGAACAAGGTAACAGTTGTTGTTGTTGTTGTTGTTGTTGTTGTTATGCCATTGATTTGCTTGCAATTCATAGCAACCATATGTACAACAGCCCTAAACCTGCTCTATCCTGTGTCAACCTCACTGTCTCTGATACATCCGCCCTGATTACCACAGTCACTGAGTCAATCCACCTCATAGAGGGTCTTCCCCTCCTGTGCTGTCCCTCCACCTTCCCAAGCATGATGTCCTCCTCCAAAGACTGGTCTCTCCTTGCAACATGTCCAAAGTATGTCAGACGAAGCCTCAGAATCCTTGCCTCCAAGGAGCAGCCTGGTTTAGCCTTCTCCAGGATGAAACTTCATTTTCTTAGCAGTCCATGGTACATTCAATACTCTTCTCCAACACCACAGCTCAAAGGCATCAATTCTCCTTCTGTCATCCCTAGTCATTGTCCTGCTCTCTGATGCAAAGCAAGTGATTGCAAAGGTAACACTACATGGCTTAAAATCAAGAAAGGTGTGTATCAGGGCTATATCCTTTCTTCATACCTATTCAATCCATATGCTGAGCAAATCATTTGAGAAGCTAGACTTTATGAAAAAGAATGTGGCACCGGGACTGGAGGAAGACTCATTAACAATGAGTTATGTGCATAACACAAGCTTGCTTGCTGAAAGTGAGAATGGCTTAAAACACTTGCTGCAGAAGATCAAAGACTACAGCCTTCAATATGTATTAACACCAAGAAGACAAAAATCCTCACCAGTGGGTCAATGACTAACACCATGCTAGATGGAGAAAATACTGAAATTGCCAATGATTTCACCTTAGTTGCATTTGCCATCAATATTCTTAGTATTTGTTAGGTGCTGCCAAGTCGAGCACAACTCATAGCAACCCTATGAACAAAAGATCTGAAGCCTGTCCTATCCTGTGCCATCCTCACATTTCTGGACACAAGAGCCCATTGCAGTAGTCATAGTATCAATCCACCTAGTTGAGGGTCTTCCACTTTTTCTCTGATCCTCCACCCTTCCCAACAACATGTCCCTCTCCAAGGAATAGCACCTCCTAGCAATAGGTCCAAAGTATGTGAACTGAAGCCTCATCATTCTTACCTCCAAAGGGTATTCTGGCTGCACCATCTCTAAGACCATTCTGTTCATTTTCTTGGCCGCCCATGGGATGTTCAGTGCTCTTCTCCAAAACCACAGCTCAATGGTGTCAATTCTTGTTCTGTCATCCTTATTGTTCAGCTAGTAATCAGAAAGACAATGGCCTGAAACAGATGCACCTTAGTCCTCAAACTGACATCACTACTCCTGAATAATTTGGAAAGGTCCCTAACTGAAGATTTTCCCAGTACAATGCATCTCCTTATTACCTGACTGCTGGTACCAAGGGTGTTCATTGTGGATCCAAATAAGATGAAGCTGTTGACAGTTTCAATCTCCTCTCCATCCATCACAATGCTGCCTATTGGTCCAGTGGTAAGAATCTTGGTTATCCTTACATTGAGATGCAATCCATACTGAAGATGGCATTCTTTCATCTTCTACAACAAATGCTTCAAGCCCTCCTCACTTTCAGCAATCAGTGTTGTGTCATTTGCATAATGCAGATTATTGATGAGTCTCCCTCCAATCCTGGTGCCGCACTCCTCCTCATAGAGTACAGCTTCCTGGATAATTTGCTCAGCATAAAAACTGAATAGGTATGGAGAGAGAATAAAACCCTGGCACACTCCCTTCCCAGTTCCAAATCATACAGTGCTCCCTTGCTCTGTTCACACAACAGTCCCCTGGTCTGGGTGTAAGTTCTGCATGAGTACAATCAAATGCTCTGGGATTCCCATTCTTCTCAGTGTCAGCCACAACTTGTCATGATCCACACAGTCAAACGCCTTTGCATAGTCAATAAAGCACAAATAGACATTCTTCTGGTATTCCTTACTTTCAGCTTTAGTACTAGTTAGTAGTCAAGAAATCAAAAGATATGTTGCTTTGGGGAAATCTACAGTCAAGGACATCTCCAAAATGCTAATGAGCAATGATGTCAGTTTGAAGACCAAGCCATTGTCTTTTCAATTACTTGTCATGTATCTGAAAGATGGACTAGGACTAAACATGACAGAAGAGGAATTCATTCCTTTGAACTGTGGTGTTGGAGAAGAGTAATGAATATCCAATGGACGGCCAAAAAAGAACAAGCAGCGATGTCGGAGAAAGTGTGGTCAGGGTGCTATTTGGAGGTAAGGATGGTGACACTTTGTCTCACACACTTTGGGTGTGTTATTAGGAGGAAGCAGCCTTTAGAAACAGACATCACGGCGAAGGCTGCATAGTGGAGTGGACCTGGGGGAAGGGATTGTAAAACAATGAAAGAATTTCCAAGAGGGTAGTGTACTAGGAGGGAGGGTTAGGAGAGGAGAAAAGTGTAACAATGAGTGAATGGAAATCCAAAGTCCTGTAAATTGTCATTGCAATTAATAATAAATCTAAAAAATATTTAAAAATTAATACAAAAGAAAGAATATTAGAAAAAAAGTAGAAGCTTGAGCAATAGGCATCTGTGAAAGCTCTGGGAAGTTATCTAACTGTTCTGTTGCTGTTGCAGTTGCTATCTTTTCTAAATTTAATAGTAAAGGATAAATAGTACCTACTCAAGGTAGATGTCATGCTTGGTCTAAGCTAATATGTCAGGATTTACTATCATAATATGATAATTTCTAGCATTCCCTGGCTCATTAAGGCTTTGTTTATAATATCCCTGGAGGAATTACACAATACCAGACTTATTTTATGAGTTTTATTTTGGACAACTGCTTTCATGCATGATATCTGTGTAAGAGAAAGTCACTCAGAGTATTTTGGTGCTATTTCAGATATTTTCAGAATATACTTATTTGGTTATATCTCAGTGGGGGGAAAAAAAGACACAGACATCATGCTTGGAAAGGTGGATGGTCAACATAAAGAGAAATACCCTCTACCAGGATTGACACAGTGACCGCACCAGTGGGCTCAACTGTATCAGAGAAGATGAGGAAGGCACAGAATAGGGCAAGGTTCAGACCAGTTATTCATAGGACCACTATGGGTCATCCATAGTCCACTCAGTGGCACTCTTGTCATCAGGCCCAGGACTTTTGTTCATTTGGTGTGAATGAAAGTCATAGTTACTCCAGTACCCTGTTGTTGTTGTTGTTATGTGCCGTTGAGTTGCCTGTGACTCAGAGCGACCCTGTGTACAACAGCCTTAAATCCTGCTCTATCCTGTGCCAGTCTTATTGTCTCTGACACACCTACCCCCATTACTTCGTTACCCATTAGGGGAGATGGTTGCTCACACAGTCTATCTGCTTCTGCGGTCTATGGAGCTGGGAGCTCCTTCTAGACCCTAAAATGCACTCCATCTGTCTGCAAGATGTTCACAGACAGGCAGGGGAGGTGGTGACTTCATAGATGGGATCCTTTTCTCATCTGGACCCCAGATATGGGACAGGGGTGCAGAAAGGCAAGTCTCTAAGTGGAGCTGAGGTCATAGGGGTGCTGGGGCATCTCACAGCCGGGCTTATGGCCTCTCCTCTCTCTGCAGCCCAGGCCATTTCTCTTGCTACCTGCAGAGCCAGCTTCCAGCAGGGAATAAAGGCAAGCTCCTGTCCGCATAGAGCTTACACTGTCTCGGAGGAGAGGCAAATGGTGCGCGTGTGGACGCCGTGACCGACGACCAGTGCAGGGAGAAAGTCAGATCCACTGGGGCAATCCTAGCTCACCTGCAGAACAGACGAGGACTTCCTCCTGGCATCTCCATGGAGTTGTTGTTGTTGTTACCAGGTGCCATCGAGTCAAGCATGACTCCCAGCCCCTCTATGAACACCGTCCTGTCTTGTGCCATCCTCCAACACCCCTAACCTCCTCACTGAAGCAGCCCTCGCTCCAGTCACTGTGTCAGTTCATCTGTTTGAGGGTTTTCTCTTTCACTGACACTCCACCTTCACTAGGGTGTCCTCAGCTTTCTCCTGCCGGGCAGCTGGTGGGTTTGAACCTCAGCCCTTCAGTTAGAAGTGGAATTCCTTATCTTAGCACCACCCAAGCCCTTTTGATTGGAAGAGGGTTAAATTCACAACACATTTCTGGAGTGAAAGGACAGCAGCAAGGACGCCAGTGTCAAAGTGGACACAATGATCCAGGCAGGAGGTGATGGTTTGGGCCAAGGTCGTGGAGGCAGCAGGAGGCGGGCTGGCTTTGGAATGCATCTGGGGTCTGGACAGTAGGGTTTGCTGATAGATTGGATGTGAGACATACAAGAAGAACCTCAAGAATGAGTCTGGTGTTTCTGACAAGAACAGGGTTGCCATGAGCAGGGATAGAATGTGGACAGACAAGTGTGAGGCTGAGGCAATCAGAGCTCTGTCTGGACGCGTGATTCTTGATTGTTTCTGGAAATGAGGACGCTCTGGTGGATTCCACTGGGAATTGTATGTCCAGCCCGAGGCTGCACCTCTTGGTGGTTTGAATGCACCAGCAGCTCTGAGGGATTAAGGTGGGCGGTCTCCTCCTACGTGATTTACAGCCTTGGAAACCAACGGAGGGTCAGTGACGTCAGCACACTCCCCAGGAGCAAAGATAGGGAGACGGACTGAAGCTTGGAGGTGACGGTGAGGATGGCGCAGGATGGGACATCTCGCCCTGTCATACGTGTGGTTATGATGAGTCAGCATGGACTCAGCAGCATCTATCAACAACGAGAAGCAGGTGGCATATCTTCCGTGAAGGTGTGTGACACCGGAGACTGGGCCTGTTAGCCAGGGGAACATGGTGAGAGATGGAGCAGATGCCCTCAGGCTGTCCTCAGTGCCTGAAAAGGAGGGTGGCTGACAAGTTGCTGACCCCGTGTAATGGCCCCGTGTACAGCAGAGCACAGCACCCTCAATCTGGCAGCACCCTTCCCCTCCTCACTGGGTTTCAGCCCATTAATGCAGCCACATCTTAGACGGTCCCCCTCCCTTTCACTGACCCTCCCCTTCCCCAAGGGTGACGGCCCCTCCCAATAACATATGTGCAGGACATGAGGTGAAGCCTTGTCCTCTTTGCATCTGTGGGGCATGCTGACCACAGCCTTCTTTCTGTCTTGAAAGAAGGGCTACTTAGTAGTTTGATGTTTAAAAGCAAAACAGAAACAAAGTGTTGTCATGGATTTGTTCTGTTCATCTAAAGATTGGTGGTTCAAATCCTCGCAGCAGCACCCCAGAAGAAAACGTCTTGATCTCTTTAAGAAACTCTGTGGAGGGCCACTGCCTGTCGGAATGGACTCAATGACAGTGGTTCTGGGGTCTCCATGAATCAGGAGCAACTTGAAGCCACTAACAACAACAATCTTTCCCAAAGCAGGTAGCCAGGCCTTTCTTCTGTGCCACACCAGCCTTTAGGTTACTAATCAGTAGAAGCCAAAAGAGAAAACCTATAGTTTGGCATCACAATTCATTGTCTTGACACTGACCAGCCACTAGGAATCTGTTGTGCTCCTGGTCACCAGAAGAGGGTGCACTGAGAACACGCACGTGTCCGAAGTTTTCAAGCTTGCCCTTCCTTATTTTAATAAACATGCAAAATGAGAATTAAAGCAAGTCCCTCTCTGACTTGGGCTGATGATTCTGAGCACGGAGGTGGGTGATTGACAGCTGTGGCTGTGCCCAGGGCTGCCCCACCCTCTCTCTTCTGTAAGGACCGGCCTCTGCATCCATTTCCCACTGATTGTGGGAGGCTGAGCAGGAGACATGTGGTTTCCAGGACTTAATGACACTCGGTGCCTTCCTCATTGCCAAAGCTGAGAGGATTAACAAGCCCTAAAATAAATGCTGGTGGCCTAGTGGTAAGAAGCTATGCTGTGATCCCAAAGGCACACGGTTCAAATCCACCAGCTCCTCTGTTGGAGAAAAATGGGGAATCCCTTTCCATGTGAATTACTGCCTCTGAAAACCCATTAGAAGGTCAGCTATGGGTCAGCTCCGACTCAATGACTCACAACAACAATAACACCACCAACAAAACATACCAACTAACACATCTGAGAGCTGGACAATGACTAAGGACGATGGAAGAATCATTGATGCCTTTGAGCTGTGGTGCTGGAGAAGAGCGCTGGATATCCTGTGGATGTCCAAAAGAACACACAGGTATGTCTGGCGGAAGTGGAGCCAGGGTACTCATTGACAGCAAAGAGGAAGAAGCTTCATCTCTCCTATTCTGGGCATGTTGCTAGGAGAGGCTGTTGCTTGGAAAGGTGGAGGGTCAGTGAAGGAGAGACAGACCGTCAGTGTATGGACACAGTGAGTGCAGCAGTGGGCTCATGTGGGTCAAAGATGATGAGGACGGCAAAGGCTAGGACCAGGGCCAGGTCTGTCGTCCACAGGGTCGCCATGAGTCACACTCGATTCGAGGGAACCTAACAACAACAAAGCAAACCAACCCACTGCCATCAAATCAATCTCTGTAGACATCGTGGTAGTACAATGATTAAATACACAGCTGCTAACTGAAAGGCTAATCAGTCATGTGAACCCACCAGCCGCTTTGTTGGGAATGTTGGGAAGGAAGGGAAGGCCTCTGGCCAGGACAGATCGCCTAAGCTCCTGATATGTGCAAGCCTCCCAACGGCCTTTAATACGGGGTAGAGAAAGCTCCCGTGTTTGGCTGTACCGGCTTGAGAAAGCTCACCACCTGGGAAGACGGCTGCTGTGTCTGTTGAGCTGGGAGTGGTCCACACAAGGCTGAGGTTCGCCTATCCAATTCCCATGTCCCACATCTGCAAGCCCACCCTACCCACCTTCCTGTTCACATGTTCGTATATAAGTGCCCTGCAACCCCCAATAAACTTGAGCTGGATCGACTCTCTGAATAGCTCCCAGAGCCGCGTGTCTCCATCGTGCTTACTCTCATCAAGGTGTTGCTGTTTGTTGCTGGGGAATGGACAGCAACACCGCTTCATGGGAGGAAAACCTGGCAATTCATTTTTGTGATGATTCTGGCCTGGAAAATCTGTGGGGCAGTTCTGCTCTGTCCTATAGGGTCTCTGTGAGTCAAAATCCACTTGTTGGCATGTAACGCCATGATGGTGTCAGGTCCTGGATGGAGTGAGAGGAAGATTGAAAACAAAATTCAAAATCACAAAGAGGACCAGACTTACTGACTTGATAGAGACTGGAGAAGCCCCGAGACTGTGACCCTTGGACCTCTTCAGACCTGGAATTGACCCAGGGATCACCCGTCAGCCAAGCAGTGGGCAGGCTGCATACGAGGTGGCTGCAGACCCAGGGAGGAGTGTGCCCTTATTGGTACAATCAGTGCAAGGTCGTAAGAGCAACATTCACCCCAAAACAAAGCACAGGAGGGGACAGAGGGACATCTGGGAGCCAGGAACCCAGACAGAAAGTGGGAAGAGTGGTTGCCACTTTGAGGGGATTGCAAAGAAATCCCAAATAAGACACACATAAAATGTCAAGTGGCATTTGCTCTGTAAGCTTTCACCCACACCACTACTTATGGACAGTACAGGAGTTTCATAATCCAGGTGGGTTCCTCCTGGAAAGGGGTCGGTGCTCCATGCCCTAAGGGGATTAGCTGGACCAGGGGACTGGGTGTCCTCCATTCCTCAGGTCCCCAAGGGAGGGGAGTGGGCAGCTCTTGCTCAGAGAACGGGCTGAGGAGGGGCAGTGGCTTCTCCTTTCTCACGTTTGCTCTCTCGGTCTGCACTCTGTGGGGAGTGCACTCCTGATGGAGCCCACTTCAGTCAGGGATGGAAGGCTTCCTTTGGGCACTGGTAGGCAGAGAGGGGTCTGTAAAGGAAATGCTCTGGAAAGCCCCACAGGAGAAGCTCAGGGGACCCCTGGAGGGGCTCTGCTACTGGAGGTTCCCTGGATCTTTCATACAGTCGTAAGAAACATGAGTGGATCCCACCTGCTCTGAGACCCCAGGGGAGACCCGGTCCACTGGTGAGCTGGAGTGATACCCAACAGTGCTCCTCTGAGGATGACACTGGGGTGGCAGCAACCAGTCCCATCTCAGAACTCAGGACACACAGGTGTGGGCTGGTGAGCTCAGGGATTCAGGCCCACAGGAGGGTAGAGCCCTCCCAGGCCTGGGTCAGTTGGGAGCTCCGAGCACCCTGGGCCCCCTCCCACCACCACTGGGCCCCCTCCCACCACCACAGGGTTATGGGTAAGCTGGAGTTCACAAAGGACAGGCCCTGAGGCCCCTCCCAAGCAAAAGGGTCTTTAACCTCTATAGGGACTGGTCAACTGTCTCCATGACCACAGGGTAGGAAACCGCCAGCCATCCCATGCCTTCAGTAATGAATGTCTGATGACTGACCCCAGAGACTGTGCACAGTGTGACTGAGCTGTGAAAGGATGTGCATATTGGGATGGACAGTCATGGCTGGACCTCTGCAGGCTTGAGCTCAAGTAGAGGTGGGTGCCTGGCAGGACTCCTCAGCTGCACGCCGAGGGGGCAACGCCTCAGCCCCCTGCCTGGAAGACCCGGCTGGCATGCTGTCGTGGGTTGTTCAGTACTGCTTTCCTAACTGTTGGCTTTGACTCTTACCATAAGGGTGGGTGGGACTATACAAACAGGAGGGGATGTGCCTCCCCCAGGGGATTGGACAGCTTGCCAAGAATGTAAGGAAGATCAATGGCACCTTGCGAAGGGACCATGCAAACTAGGTGTGTAAACCAATAACACACTGATAAACTCTGCCATCCCTGGAGGCTTTCATTTAGCAGAGAGACAGAAAATGGGGGTCTCACCACTTTCAAGAAAGCAGCAGCAGCAGGGTGGGGAGAGGGGGTTATCACCAGGTCGCAGAGTTTGGTGGGTGGAGGGAGAGGGTGAAGGAATTAGGAAACATCCAATGGGGACCTGAAAAGATGGGGTCATCGTGGGCATAGATCAATAGTGATTAATTTTATAAGACAATTTATGAGAATGATCATATGCAGCACAATGTGAATGAAGGAATGTGTGCAACACAATGTATATGAATTTTGTATGTAAACCAATGTTGTTGTTGTTACCTTCAAGTCAAGCACAACTTATAGAGCCTCTATGAACAAAAGGCCTGAAGCCCCTCTACAACTATTCACATTTATCAAAGTTCATCGTTTCCGGAGGCACATTCTTTAGGAAGTGGATGCCACTCCTGCTTTAAACCTGTCACAGTATGTTATTGTTGTTATGTGCCAGTGAGTCGCCTGCAATGCATAGCGACCTGATGTACAGAAGCTCTAAACCATTCCCAGTCCTGAGTCAGTCTCACTAACTCCAACACACCAATCCCATCACCCCAGTTACTATATCAATCCGTCTCATCCACGGTCTCCCTCTCCTGAGCTGTCCGTCCGCCCTTCCAAGCATGATGTCCTTCTACAAGGACCAGTCTCTCCTGGCCATGTGCCCAGAGTGAGGTGGAGTTTCAAAATCCTAGCCTCCAAGGGGAGACTTGGTTTCACTGTTTCCAAGACAGACGTATTTGTTTTCTTGGCAGTCATGGTATGTTCAAGACTCTTCTCCAGCATTACAACTCAAAGGCATCCATTCTTGTTCTTGTTCTTATTCTTATATGTAAACCAATATAAAATTTATAAAAACCCAACCAACCAGCAACAGAGTGCAGTGTGCAGAGTAAAACAAAGCCACGGTGGCGGCGGCAGGAGGGCCAGAGATGGGTGGGCAGGAGACAAGAGCCCCACCGTCCCATAGACCAGCGCCCTGCGCCTGGGCCTCAGATTTTTGATGAGGGGCTGGGGGAGGCAGAGGTTCACACCGAATTGACAGAAAAGAGCTTTATAACACTAGCAGAGGGCAGTGGCCAAAGCTGAAGGTCAGAGAGGCCTTCCTGAGGCCACCCCAAGGAGCAGCTCTCCCAGCCCAAGAACTGCACCCCCGCTGTTTCCAACTTGAATTGCAACCTCTTCACTCATTGCTGTCAAGCTGGAGCCGACTTAGGGCTGACCATCCAGTGGGTTTTCGGAAGCTGTAAATAACAAAGAGAGAGACTGCCCGTAACTGCGGGTGCTGTGATTTCTGGGTGGTCACTGCAATGAATTAGACAACGCAGCAGTAAGAAGCAGGAGCAACGGGAGGAGAGTTAGAATTGACAGGGGGTGGACGGGAGCGAGGGGCAGCTCTGGCCTCACAGGAGCCGCAGGGGTGGTGTTGGCAGGCCTTCCCCTGGGGATCCGTGGTCAGACGCCGCTGCCCCTCACCGGCCACATGATTTCACAATGTTTGCACGTGATGAGTGTAATTCTGTACACATGAAAACTGTACACATGAAAATGACAGAGGTGACACATATATCTGTCACAATATACATTTTTTTTTCTATAAAAGGAAGAAAAAAATGTTAGCTTTGAGAAACAGAATTCAGGCTGATCGTAAAAAGAACAGGTCTAAGGTGAAAGTTGACCCAAAGGATACAGAAACTATTAACTGCCATGACAAATCACAAAGCTCTGGAATGTAGACACAAACAGGACTGGATGGAGTTAAAAAAGAAGTGATAAGACTTAGGCGGCACCCAGGAAGCTTGTTCACCCCGTAGTCAGGGAGGGACTCGCAAGCTAGGAGATAAAAACTAGTGAAATGAACGCTGGCCAGTTCCTTTGTCTGGGCTTGGGCACCCAATTTTGCAAATTCACTTAATAAAGCCTTGTTGTTGTTGTTGTTGTTGTTGTTTGTTGATTGCCTTCAAGTCAAGCACAACTCATAACGACCCTATGAACAAAAGGCCTGAAGGCCCTCTACAACTATCGACATTCATCAAAGTTTATAGGGTTTCCGGAGGCATGTTCTTTAGGAAGCGGATGCCACTCCTCTCACTAAATGGAGATTGGACTTCTCAAATGTTTTCCGAGTGGCCCTGACCCCAGCTCTCCTCCTCTCTGGAGAGCCACTGGGAATGGTCCTGGGCAGGGCGTCATACACATCGGCCAGTTGCTGAGAGGCACTGAGATAGTGCCCTGGGTATCAGCAGTGTTTCTCACATGGCAAAGAATACTGACAATCCCATAGATGGCCAAAAGAACAAACAAATTTATGTGTTGGAGGAAGTACCATCGGACGGCTCCGTGGAGACAAGGATGGTAGAACTCTGTCTCACATACTTCGGGCATGTGGTCAAGAGGAGCTGGGCCCTGAAAAAAGCCACCAGGCTGGGGAAGGTCAGGAGGGTCAGAGAAAAAGAGGAAGACTCCTCTGGTAGAGTCACACGATGGAAAACTAAGCTGCATTGAAAAACAAGGAACTCATTAAGTTTTAAACAAAATGGGTGACCCTGGAGGACATTATGCTGAGTGAAATATCTCAGTCACAAAAGGACAAAATTGCATAAGGCCACTGTTGTAAAACGGGACTGACGGGAGACTGTGAAAGAAGAGATAAATAATGTATATTGCATTGAAACAGATGAGAGAACTATTTAAAAGGGATATGTGATTAGGTATTATTGTCATGACAGGAGTCCAGAATGAAGGCCGCATAGTGGAGTGGACTTGGGGGGAGGGATTGTGTAACAATGAAATTATTTTTTTTACTTTTTAAAGAGAACAACAAACTGGAGGGGAGGGGTAGGCAGGGTGAAAAGTGCAACAATGAATCAATGAATGGAAATAAATTTTAAAAAGACTAGGTTTAGAGAAAACATAACTCACAGATTGTGAGAAAGCATTTGTAAAACACTTTTCCTTCCTTCTCATCTCTGTTAATGATCCATGATAGATTCTGTGTGTAAACCATTTCTTAGCTTTTCATTATAGTGCTCTTAGAATTAAAATTTTGTGACCGATTTATGTCACTCAGCAAAAATAAAATAGTATTTTTTTTTCTCTTTTACTTTTCAAAGAGAGCAAATTGAGGGGGAGGAGTGGGCAGGGAGAAAGTGCAACAATGAATGAATGGGGGGGGGCGGGGAGGAAGACTCAGTCAGATGGACCCCGACACAGTGACTCCAAGAACGGGCTGGTGCAGATCAGAGATGGTGACGCTGGCATGGAAGAAGGCGAGGCTCTGAGCAGCTTGACACACAGAGTGTGACACGATTGGACAGCACAGCACAGGTGCTCACCTAGCAGCCCTCCTCTACACCGTTGTCCTGATCTCCCTGGCCGGCGGGTGGGGCCAGCGAGCAGGACAGCCCCTTTCAGGTTTTGCTAGTAGCACTCGCTGGGGCCCCCAGCAACACTCCAGCTGAATTCTGGGTTTGAATCATGACCCTACTTTGGTCATCTGTCCAGCTGCTTCATTGTCCTGGGAACATGTGTGGGTCTGGATCAAGAGGAGGGCAGTTAATTTGGACTAGAAAGCCTTTCTTTTTCATTATGACTTTAAATTTTATTATTGTGATGGAGGTGAAAGCTCACACAGCAACCTGTTCTCCCTTCCACAGTCACACGTTTTGATTCCTGACCCTGGTTGCAGTCCCCACCAAGGGCTCTTCCCACTTCGCCTCCCCTTTCCCTAGCTCCTCCTGCCGAGCTTTCTCCCCAATAAACCGCTGCCCTTTTGAAATGAAATGGTTGGCTGCTGGGAGGTGCGAGGACCTCCCTGGAGCCCCTGCTTACTTCCAGCACAGTCTACTTACTGTCCGGCTGACACTGGAGCCAGCGGGGGAAACGTGCCTGCAGGCGGGTGTGGAAGGGCCCTCGTGTTCCCCACCAGAACAAGCCTGGCCCCTTTCGTGATTCTGAGTGGTTTCGTATTTTTCTCCCCACTCTCTAGGACCCACCAGCGTGGTCCTTACAGGGCGGTCAGCGGTGGTAGCTGGCCACCGCCTCGCTCTTCTGATCTCAGAGTTCTGAAGGTTGAGGTCTGGGCGGTCTCTTGGTGCTCTGGACAAATTGTTTCTTCCCTTTCCTTCCCTCGTCTTTGCTCCAGATGGAAGAAAACGGTATTTGTCTTTCAGACTCTCAATCCTTACAGCGTTGAACCGCCCCATCTGTCTCGGGCAGAGCAGCTTCGCACCACTGACCAGCTGGGTGGCCAGGTGAGCTCTCTCGCGGCCCCACCCGGGCTCCTGCACACACTCAGCACTTGTGAGAGTGACCAACTGTGGCAGCTGGACCAGAGTCTGAGTAGCCCACTGGCTGAGTGCCAGCACCACCTCTGCCAGGCTGACCCCTGGGGGGCCACGCTGTTTCCTCTGTGCCTGCCACACCCAGAGCCCAGCGCCGGGCGGACTAGAACAGAAAGGAGCACTCCTCCAAGAAAGGACACGTCAGAGAGGTTTAATGTCCACGGTGGCACAGCGCTGAAGGGCAGTTCCGAGCAGATGCGCCCGAGGCCGCTCTATTGTACACACGCGCCTTCAGAGGCGAGCGTGGCTGTCTCATCGGCTCGTCGTGTTAAACTGTGCGAAGTACTCTTCCGTGGGCTCGTTTGTATACACTTCTTTCATATACTTTTTCCTGATAGTGAAACAAAGGGAGAGGGGGAAACTAGTAAATGGTGTGTGCATTCCAACTATTCTTTTCTTCTCAGGACTGTCCTCTGGCAGCCTCGAGTGGCTTCTGACTCAGCGACCCCCCATGACAGAGAACTGCCCACAAGTTTTCAAGCCCACCACCTTTGCAGGAGCAGATCCAGGGTCCTGTGGTCAGTCTGAAAGGCCAGCTTCTCAGTTTGCAGCCAAATAAGGATTCTTCCCACCGCAAGGGAGCCCCAAGTGGCCCTAGGATGAACCTCCCCACTGCCGTCAAGTGGATTCCGACCACAGCCTCCCTCCGCCCGGCTCTTCCAAGGCTGACAGGCTTTCTGGGAGGAGCCTGCCTCTGCTTTCTCTCATGAGGGGGTGGTCTGGTGGGTTTGAACTGTCCACCTTCTGGTTAACAGCCCAGCATATAACCCCTGTAGCACTGGGGCTCCTTAGATTAAAAGCATTTCAACTCTAGTCGGCTCACAGCGAGTAACTGCTCAGTGAGTGAGGGGTAATTCTACAATCACAGTTCTCAGGCTGGAGTCTGGCAGGGTGAGCAGAAGGTGGGCACTCCAAGGGCCTGGCGTCCCAGGCACTGTGTCTGTTCTCTCCAATGCCCATCAGGCCAACTCTAATTGTTCCTTTGGGGCTTCCAATAGAAATGACCCAACTACATGCCAAATTGAAATGGAGAAACTGTGGTCTCTTCTGAGTTCAAGCCTGGAATTTAATAAATGAGTAAAGATCCCATTGCTAAGAGGTCAATGGCAACTCATAAGGACCCCAGCAAACAAGCAGGCCTAGGAGACCCTGCAGGTTCAGTTCCTGAACACGAAATAAAGCTAACAGAGAGAAATGAGTCAATGATTTTCTGTTTCCCAGCACCTGGAAAAGTTATGCTGACACTGTGCATTGGCTCAGCCTATCAAGTGGACAATAAAGAGCACCTGAAAAAAATGTTAAATGGTGTGAGAAATTGTCCCAAACAGGACACAGATGTGAAATGAGTGCATGCTATTGGAAAATGGCCCCGAAGACTTGTTCAATGCCAGTTTCACAAGCCCTCTGTCTGTGACACAGCAGGACCTGGGAGGCACAGTGAGGCCACCACGCAAACTTGTGCCCCCCAGCTGTGCCCACCAGACTGTCTACAGACTTCAGTTCACAGTCACCTGCTTGAGACACTGGGGCTGGGGACCTGTGATGAGCAGGCAACCCTGGACTATCTTGACAGCCTCCCTGCAGGGGCACCTGCTGGCACTGACCCCTCCCGCGCACACACTGCAGCCTCCTCTGGGAAGCCCTCCAGGCCAGCTCAGTGCTCCGCCTCTGGAGCTCCTGAGTCCCCAGCGTGCCACTCAGTCCCCAGCGTGCCCCTCAGTCCCCAGCGTGCCCCTCAGTCCCCAGCGTGCCCCTCAGTCC
>NW_006399814.1:7803188-7815817 GCF_000299155.1 Elephantulus edwardii
CAGCGTGCCCCTCAGTCCCCAGCGTGCCCCTCAGTCCCCAGCGTGCCCCTCAGTCCCCAGCGTGCCCCCCAGTCCGCAGCGTGCCCCTCAAGTCCCCAGCATGCCCCTCAGTCCTCAGCGTGCCCCTCAGTCCCCAGCGTGCTCCTCAGTCCCCCAGCCCCTGCTCACTCACTGCAGGCGCTGCTCCTGGGCCAGGCAGTGGTTACTGCGGTCCAGCTCCCGCCGCTGCTCACGGAGCTGTCGCTGCCTCTCCCGCTCGGACAGCAGGCCGGCCCGCACCTTCTGGCTGTGCTGCCGGTCCCAGTCCAGGTCCCGCTGGCGCTCCTCCTCCTGGAGCCTCTGGAGGGAGGGACGACTTACCACCGCCTCCCAGGAGACCAGGCCTCCACCTGACGAGTGGACAGGAACACCCCAAGCGGCCTCCCAGCCTCCCTGACCCCCACGGGCTGCTGGGTGGATCCCTCCCATCACTCAGGGTGGACATGGTGCTGGAGGACCCCACCAAGGACCTCGGGTCCCCTTCAGGGGTGAGCCTGCCTGGCCCCTACATTTCGGCAACGCTGCCCATTGCTTCTTGCCATTCAGGACCCCAGAAAACCTTGTGCCTCTTGAGACCACTGGAATCATGCAGAAGGTGGGCTCAAACTCATCATCAAAACCAGACCCAAACACACTGCACCAAAGCGTACTGTGACTCAAGTGACCACAGGGCAGAACTGCCCTGAGGACCCCAGGCTGTAAATCTTTACTCCGCAGTGCTTGGGTTCAAATCCAGCCTTTTGGTAACAGCTGGTCAAGCCACTGGCTACCACAACACCTCACCAGCCATGACAGCAGACACACAAACCCAGGGCCAACAAGTCAGTTCCAGCTCACAGCTGACCCTTCCGCCACCAGGCTTCAGAGGCTGGGAATCACACAAGGAGAAGAGATGGGCCATCCTTTCCTGGGGGCTGCTGGGGCCTCTGGGTCGGCCGTGCATCTCATCCAGCACCAGCTCTCCCTCCATCAGCCATGCCATGTGACTCACTAGCTCATGTCCTTAGGGCCCACCAGAAGCAGAACCTGGTGGGGCTAAGTCTCCCTCCTCCACTTCTGGGGTCTTAGACTCATCCCACGAGGGTCAAGGGTCCCACCGATGCGGTCAGACCGAAACGGACAGCTGTGCGAGGCCCAGCCCCCACCCGGCTGAGAATGCAGGTGGTGCCTGGCCTCGAACCTCCAGACTAGGTGCTGGATTCTTGGCCCTCAGGTTCCTCTCCTGGGGTTCCCAGGGGCCTGAAGTCAGCAGAGATGCTTTAGGGGGGCACAGGGACTGAGCCAGGTCCATCTGCACCCAGAATGAGAGCCTCCCTGGGGTCTCTGCATTGCCCATGGGCCCCCTCCCACCGGCAGCCCCAGCTCCTCAGCCTGGCCTTCCTCCCTAGAGGCTGGGCTCACTACAGCCAGTCCCAATGGGACCAAGCCCCACCCGTGCGGCCTCTGGGACTGTGCAGGGGAGGGGGCGGCACCAGCTTCTCCTGGACTTGCTGCCTCTGCACCAGGCGGATGTTCTGCAGCTGCTCCTGGCTCATGCCCTTCCAGCGGTCGGGGACCACGCGGTGAGGCCCGAAGGAGCTGGTGGCCTGTTGCGGGGCCTCTGAGAGCAGGTCCCCACGCAGCAGGCTGGCGATCTCCGCCAGGTTGTCCTCTTCTTCTTGCTTTTTCTCCTGCTGTCTCCTGGCTGCAGCCTCCAGAGCCTGGGCAGAAGAGATGCAGAGAGCTAGGAGACCTGGGGAGCAGGCCGGGACACTGCCCAGGTGACCCCAAGAGAAGGTTTGAAAGGACAGCTGGGTGGGTGAGGGCCTTGGACCCCTGGCCATTGAGATGTTGCCAGGTGGGAAGGGGGGGTGTCTCATCATGGTACTGGCGGGTACACACGAGCTACTGGTCTTTGTTTTGAGACCCTTAGTGGGGCTGTAGGCCTTAGCTACTGACTGAAAGAAAGGTCAGAGGTTCAAAGCCCCAGTGCTCAGGGAGCTTGTTCCTGAGAAGGTGGTCGGTGTTGTGTACCATACGAATCAGAACTGACTCATGGCAGGTTTTCAGAGGCCTTTAATCAACTGGACAGAGCAGCCGACGGCCTTGAACCTCATGCCTTTGGGGTTGCAGTGCAGCTTCTTGCCACTAGGCCACCAGAGCCGGCTGCAGGTATGGAGCGTCTACAGGGCAGGTCCGCGCTGTCCTGCTGGGTCCCTGGGAGACCTGTCAGCAGTGACTCACTGGCAGTGGTCTTCCGGAGACCTGTGTTTGGGAGCCCTGGTGGCGCAGTGGTTGAAGAGCTCAGCTGCTGAGCTGCTGTCTCTGTCGCTTGGCCCCGCCTCAGGCGAGGGCTCTGTGCTCCTCCCCGTCATCCTGGTAACATCCCTGGATGTGCAGGGACCCCCAAGAACCCAAGCAGAGTCCCACAGGGACTTCTAAAAGGTGGCACACGCTGTCACGCAGTGCTGCTGCTGCTGCATTTCGGCCAGCAGCCCCGGGTCTTAAGAATGGCTCCCCAGGTCACAGTCTGTCAAGTGGGGTGAGTGCCCTGTGACCCGGGGCAGGCCACCTCCCACTCTGGGCTGTGACCGTCTCTCTGAAAAGTCAGGAGGGTCCGGACAGTTAGCCAGTACCCCACGGCTGCCGAGCGCCGCGGGGAGAGCCCCTGACCAGGTGCCCAGGCCTCCACAGGGGCCCACGGGAGGCCAGCTCCACAGCACTGCACAGTCCCCTGCTGTGCAGCTGGACAGGGCCCAATTCAAGCCCTGGCAGCACAGCGGTCAGTGCTTGGCTGCTATCCCCGTGATCTGCAGTTCAAAGCCACCAGGCACTCTGGGGAAAGGCGTGGCAGTCAGTCAGCTTCCACGGCGATTACAGCCTGGGGGGCACTGCACGGTGCTCCCCTGTAGTGCCAACAAGTTCACCCAGAGTCAGGGTACACTTGCTGGGGAGGCTGGGGTAGATCTGGTTTTGGGGGTTCAGTGCTAAGGAGCAGGGTGGGGGTCTCATCTGCCTCTGTGCTGGCCCCTGGCTTGGGGATGGAGCAGGCCTGGGTCAGGGGTACCCCAGGACCTGCAGAACCGCCGCGTGCATCCTCCGTCTGGGGGAGCCATACCTGGTTCCGGTTGAATTCCTTCACCAGCACACACCTCGCCTTCTTGGAGGAATCCTCCAGTGACTGCAGGTGCTGGGCTGTGTGGTCCAGCTGCAGCCGCGTCTGTGCGTACAGGGCCTCTGCAAGGGGACTGCCACTTAGCCCACCAGGCCCCATCCTTGAAGGGCACCCCACGGGGGCCACTCACTCACCCTTCCCTCGTATACCCCAGCCCCAAGAACAGGGGTCAGAACTGTGGCAGGGCCCACCTGAGGGCTGGTATGGGCTAGGAGGGCTCATTCTAACCAAGATCGCGGTGTGCCAGTGAGGACCGCAGGGCCAGGCGGGGGCAGGACAGGGGCACAAAGGCAGACAGGGTGGTGAGACGAGAACGAGATGGGCAGAGCGAGCGGTGGCAGTCAGGCCAGAGCACGAGGGTCAGTCAACAGGGCAGTGAGTTTATCCTCGCACTGGGAGCAATCTGTTCTGGGCCCTGTTTGTTATACCCAAGAGGAGTGAAATGTCCAGAAGCAGCTGGACTTAAGAACTGGACTCGGGGACGATCCAGGCTGGAGATACAAATTTGGGAAATGATGGTATAGGGTGATAGTGAAAGCCACGAGCCAGGTGAAAACCCCAAGGGGACAGAGGACATAGCCTAGGTACTGGGTACAGATGAGAGTGACACCGAAGGCCTCGGAAGATGAACAAAAACCCTTGAAGGGGGAAGGAAGCCAGGCCAAGAGGGGGTCCTGGATGCCAAAAGGAGTGAGTGCTTCCAGGAGGAGGTGGTGGTCTATGCATCAGGCAACTGACACGCCAAGGTGGACAAGTCCCCTGTGGGTCAGGTGACTCAGTGATCACGGTCATCTTAACCAGAGAAGGTTCAGAGGAGGCAGAAGTCTGGAGGGAAGCATCCGAGGGGCGAGTGCTCGTGGAGAGCGGGCCTCTTAGGCAGCAGGCCTTCAGCAGCTCCGAACCACCAGCCTTGAGATGCCAGGCTGGGAGGAGGACGGACCACCCAGCAGACGGAGAGCCACCGGAGAGGCGTGCCTGAGAGAGCAGCTCCCTGGCCGGGCTCCCTGGTTCCCATCATGAGGTGTCCTCCTGGGCACAGCAGACCTCATCCCATCACACTGTGCTTTGCAGGCACTGAGAGTTTTTAAATTTGTATTGTTGGTGATCTCTGTTTCGTGGGTTTGGTTTTGGGGTTTTTTTTAATGGCAGGTTTGTGGCAATGACACATCAAGCAAGTCTACTAGCACCATACTTTCCAACAGCACGTGCTGACTGCAGGGGACTCGGGGGGTGCTGCGGTTAATCATTCAGCTGCTGGCTAAAAGGCCGGAGGTCCACACCCACCAAGGAGAGATGAGGCAGGGGGAGTCCTACAGGCCTGCCGTCAGCTGGAATCTCATCAACGGCAGCCGGTGTTACAGGGATGAGAGCTGTCAACGAATACGCCTTCCCTGCAGGGGACAGCGAGGGTCAGGTCTGCTGAACAGACGGCTCCTGTGTGATGTGACGATGACCCACGGAGGGTCTTCTGGGTCAGCTCCGTGCACCCCTGCCCTTGTCACGCCCCAGCTGGGTCCCGCTCCTTGGTGGCACAGTGGTTAACGAGCTGGCTACGAACCAGGAGGGCAGGGGTTTGAACCCACTGGCTTCTCCACGGGAGGAGGACGTGGCAGTTGGCTTCTGTCACGCTCAGGGCCTTGGAAACCTGGGGGCAGTTCCGAGCCGTCCGAGAGGGTCACTGGGAGTTGACACTGATATGAAGGCCGTGGGTTTTACGTCTCTCTTCATGTCTCTGTCGCTTTCTGGTAACTCTCACAGTGTTTCAAGCCTTTCCATGATGACACTGCACATGTGATAGACTGCAGCCTAGTGTCAAAAACTTTCAGAGTCACCGAGGAACAAAAAAAATCTGTGATTTGGGTTATCGGAGTATCTGCTATATTGCAGGTCTCTCCCAGGCTGCCTGGATGTCACTCCTGCTTCTCAGCTCCATGAGAGCAGGGACACTTTTTCCATGGTGAGGCCTCCCAGCCGTCAGCATGACCACAGGGTGGGGCCGGTGGCTGGTGCCGAGAGAGAGAGAGGGCACGAAGGGACAGACCCAGGACAAAGCAGGGCTGCCTGGGCTTCTCCGCAACCTCTCAGGAGAAAGGCTGGTCTTTGTCCGGGAGGTCACTGGAGCCCAGGTTACACTCAGCTGGGTCCAGGGCTTCTCAGTCACCTCACACACTCTGGACGTATTGCCAGGAAGTGCCAGTCCTTGGAAAAGGTCATCAAGCTGAGGAAAGAGTCAGCAAAGGAGACGACCCTCAACGAGCAGAATTGACACAGTGGCTGTGGCAACACAGAGCACAGCAGAGACTGTGAGGACGGGGCAGGCTTACTGTCTGTTGTTCACAGGGCTGTTAGGAGTTACAGTCCAAATCACACCACGAACAACAGCATACAGGCACGTGAAGGCTGGACAGTGAACAAGGAAGTCTGAGGAAGGATTGATGCCTTTGAATTACGGTGTTGATGGAGAATGTGGAACACATGATGGATGTCAAAGAGCAACCCAACTGCGCTGAAGACATGCAGACACAGGGCCTCTCAGGAGTGAGGGTGGCACCACCTCGTATCAAGTGCTCTGGGCTTGCCGTCAGGGGGCCGGTCCCCAGGGGAGGGTCCTTCACGGGTAAGGATGTCACGATCCCATCTCTCATGCTCTGGGCTTGCCGTCAGGGGGCTGGTCCCCCAGGAAGGGCCTCTCAGAAGTGAGGGTGGCCACACCCCATCTCTCATGCTCTGGGCTTGCTGTCAGGGGGCCAGTCCCCAGGGGAGGGCATCATTCTCAGTAAAGCAGAGGATTGGAACAGCGGTCCCAACAACGGGCTGCCACCCAGCAGCCACCATTGGACAGTGCCAGGCCGGGCAGCATTCCTTTCTGTTGTACACGCGACTGGGAGCCGACATGATGGCACCTAAGAGCCACCACCGCAGCCTACCTCCCACACACCTGCGCCAGCGCACTGGGAACCTTCAGGGCAGGAACTGAAAACAGCCTCACACAGAATGCCCCCTCCAAGTCTCCCGGTGACCAGTGAATGAGTGGGTGGAGAGCCTTCCTTCCTGGAGTGCAAGCCACTGCTGTGGGGCTGTGCACACCAACGCAACCTTAACAGCTCAGGGGTTCAATGGCAGGCTTCCCGTCTTCTGCGTGGGAGACCAGGGTTCGAGTCCTGGCCAATGCACCTCATGTGCAAACATCACCCATCTGTCAGTGGAGGCCTGCACTCTGCTGGGCCATTGGCCAGGCGTCATCGGCGCTTCTAGATGAGGGCAGGCTAGGACGAAGGCCTGGTGACCCGCTTTGGAGAATGAGCCCGGAGAAGGCCTTTGGAGCACACAGGTCTGACCACACTGTGCACAGCTCCCCCACGGATCAGGGTGGGAGGCCAGTGTCAGCAGCTAACAGTAACAAGAGCTGGGGGTTGGCTGGGGACGGGGGCAGCAAGGCCAGGCCGCCTCGGTTCATTACCTGCAGCCCTGCGGTCGGCACGGGCATTCTGCCGTTCCCGCTGCTGCTGCAAGGACCACTCTCTGTTCTGTTCCTGCTGGAATTTCTTCCTCTCCTGGAAGTTCAGATCCTCCCCCATGAAGCTCTGCATTCCTGAGACAGAGTTCTGAACGTCAGTGCACGACCGCCCGGCTGGAAGGTCTCTCTGGAGGGCCCTGGGGTCCGACAAGTCAAATTCCCGGCGCGATTCGGGCATCTGGTAGTGCTGCTGGAAGTCGTTGAGCGCACGGCAGAGGTTCCGCCGGTCTCGCTGCTGCCGGTTCTCCAGGATGCACGCGATTTTGTCGTTCTGCCGCATCTCAGCCGCTAAGAGAGGGGAGAAGACCCAGCTATTCCACTACTTGGAATATAGCTTGAAATATGAGAATTGAGGCACAAACTGAGATTTGTACACCAATGTTCCTGGCAGCATTATTCACCACTGCAAGAACATGGAAACAGCCCAAATATCCAACCACAAATGGATTGAGAAATCATGGTACATTCACACAATGGAATACTATGCAGTACCCAGGAGGAATGACTTTGTAAATTATAACCTAACTTGGGAGGGACTGGAGAGCATTATGCTGAGTGAACTAACTCAGTCTCACAAGGATAAATATTGTATAGGACCGTTATTGTAGAATGAGTATATAAGGATCCAGGAGGGGTGGGAGAGGCTGGAAGCAGAGGGATGTGGATGTGCAGGGGGAAGTGGGGATTAATCATTGGGTTGTACAATTTGATGGGTTAGGGGTGAGGGAAATGGAAATAATTTGTTCACATTTGTATTAGAATTTTGTAAATAAACTGGGTGGGTGGGGGGAAGATTCAGAGGAGAAAGACACCCTTCATTTGAATGAAATTTAGTAAGAGTTTTTGTAAAAGCCATAACCCCAAAGTCCAAATGCAGGGAGGAAGATTCTCACTCCTAACGACCCAGTGTCCACAACAACGGGCAGCGAGGCCCAGAGGAAATGGTGAGGACGGCTCAGGATCAGGGAGGGTTTCGATGTGCTGTTTGCAGTTACGTTGTTGTTGTTGTTAGGTGCCGGCAAGTGGAGGACGACTCAGCGGCCTTATGAACACCAGGCCTGAGTCTCTCTCCGAAGCTCAGAGCTGAGAGCTGCTCAGTGGAGTCAGCTCGCTGGCTCTCCCTGGCAGCAATCTGTGGGCGCAGAGATGACAGCCTCTTCCTCCCCTGGAGGGGCTGCTGGGTTGGAGTCACTGCCCCTGTGAAGAACTGCCCAGGACTTGACTCCTATACCACTAAAGTGACACATCTGTACAAAAAAGTAAGGCGGTCATTCAAGGGTTCCTTTTATGTCAGAGCCATTGAGTCGGAATTGAGTCAGAGCTGACCCCCTGGTGGTCTTTCCGCAACCTGAAATTGTCCGGGAGGGGACTGCCCATCCTTCTCCCAAGGTGCAGCTGGTGGATTCAAACAGTGCAACTTGTAGCCACTTGGCCACGGGGATGCATCAAAGGATTAGTATCCCCCTAGGAGGTGCTATTCCTTGGAGAAGGACATGATGCTGGGAAGGGTGCAGGGTTGGCGAAGGAGAGGGAGATCCTCAACGGGGTGGACACAGTGACTGCTGCAATGGGCTCTTGTGTCAGGAAGTGTGGAGATGGCACAGGCTAGATCAGGGTTCAGATCTTGTGTTCACAGAGCTGCTGAGTCGTGCTTGTCTTGATGGCCCCAAACAAAAAGAAATGTTAAGAAGCTGCGCTGCAATCCCAAAGGTACTTGGTTTGAATCCTCGACTGTCACAAGGCAATTTACTATCTCTGAAAACCTGCTGGAGGGTCAGTGCTGATTTGACGGCACCAAACAACAACAATCCTTACTATGGAAGGATTAAGAGATCCAGGCTGCTTCCATGAAGACGTACAGCCTGGGAGGCCCCACGGCACAGGTCTACCCTGTCCTAGAAGGCTCTTTATGTGTTGTCAGGTGATGCCCAGTGGCTTCCAACCCACAGTGACCCTCCACACAGAATGAAATACCACCCTGTCTTGCACCACACTCCCAATGTCTGCTGCACTTGAGACCCCGATACCGCCACTGTGTAAGTCCACAAGGGAAGCCAGGACTTGGAATCAATTCCACACAGTGGTCTGAGGGTCTTTAACAGATGAAGCCCTTGTTATGTGCCATGAAGATGGAGCTGACGCATTGCTGACCGCCAGTGGGCGTCAGAGGCTGTAAATCGCACGGGAGGAGATTGCGCACCTTTTTCTCATGAAGGAACTGGTGTTCAAACCACGAGGTGAATTCAAACTGCATGCCTTTGTGCTGGCAGTGCAACTCCTCCCCGCTAGGCCAGCAGAGCTCCCTCTGCATTCCTGGGGTAGTGCACAGGGTCAGTGGGTAGTGCAGATGGTGGAAGTGCCTCTGAGGGACGCGGCCCTCTAACCTTTTCCCAGCAGTGCACCAGCCATTAGATCCTGTGTCGTCCCAATGGCCTGAGCACTCGGATGCTGAGTGAAAGCCTGGAGATTCACTCTCCCCAGAGGCACCACAGAAGAAAGGCCTGGTATCTTCTGGAAAACCCCCAGCCACGGGAAACCACACAGAGCGCAGTTCTGCTCTGCTCCCCATGTGGGCGTCAGGAATCAGAACTGTCTCGGAGGCCACTGGTTTTAACCCTAATGGGCAAAGAGCAACTACAAATTAAATCACCCAACAGGAAAAACATGGGCAAAGGACAAGGACAAAGAAATCACTGACAATAAACCTGAATGATCAATAAGCTTGTGAAAGATCAGCCTCACAGGATGGGACGCCTCCACTGAGCTGGCGAGGTAGGCACTGGTGAGAACCAGGACGGATGTGGGAAGCGAGGCCTCTCACTCACGTGGGCGTAGAGTGCTCAGGACCCTTCCTGCCCCAACGTGGAAACTGCGCACACTGGACAGCCTCTCAGGCCCACTTTTAGGTCCCTCCCACACACGTGCACGACAGATGCAGGGCTAACCATGCAAAGAGTGAATCACCTCCCAAGGGAAATGGATCAAGAAACCATGCTTAACTCACGTAATAAAAAGATTATTTCCTGTGGATCATGGATTAATTTTAAAAATATGATGTTGCATATTAAAACACAAAACATGTTGCCAAAGACATCATTCAATGGGATGGCATTTATGTAAACACTGAAAGAGCAGAAAAATGCTCCCATGTATTATATCAAAAGTACAAAAACACGTGTGGGAATGTGTACCTCGGAGGAAGAGAGAAAAATGGGGAGGCTGGGGACCCCTCAGCTACACAGAGAAGTTGTTATGTACCATCAAGTCAATCATGACTCACAGCAACCCAACACAATTAATTCTGAATGCTGTGCTATCTTGAGCCAATCTCACTGTCTCTGATACACCTATCCTCATTAACCCAGTCAGTGTGTCAATCTATCTCATACTGGGTCTTCCTCTCCTGCGCTGTCCCTCTACCCTTTCAAGCATGACATTCTTCTCCAAGTCCCTCCTGGCCACGTGCCTAAAGTATGTGAGACAGAAGAGCATCAAAATCCTTGTCTCCAAGGAGCAGCTTGGTTTCACCCTCTCCAGGACAGATCTATTAGTTCTCTTGGCATTCATGGTATGTTCAATATTCTTCTCCAGCACTACAAATCAAAGATATCAATTCTTCTTCTGTCAACTTTGGTCATTGTCCAGCTCTCTGATGCATACCAGATAACTGAGAAGACCATGGCCTGGATCAGGTGCACCATAGTTTCTAGACTGATAATTGCTTCTCTTTAGGACTCTGGAGAGGTTCCTGACGGCAGATTTTCCCAGTGCTATTTGTCTTTTGATTCCCTGACTACTGATGCCAAGGGTGTTTAATGTGGAACAAAGCAACCAATCTTCAATCTCTTCTCCATCTGTCACGCTGCTGCCAACTGGCCCAGGGATGAGAATCTACATTTTCTTGATGGTGAGTTACAATCTACTTGCATACTATATTTACACCACCTATAAAACCCAAAACCTGACTGCTGTCAAGTAGATTCCAACCCACAGTGACCCTGTAAATCCACGGCTACCAACCTCTACAGGAGGAGATGGCCAATCTCACGCCTCTAACGTGACTGGTGAATTCAGTCAGCGGCCAACACAGCACACTCTGGGAAGCCCCAGCCCCTGTGGCCTTTTACCACAGAATCAACTCCAACTCATGGGGACTCTGTGTGTCACTGCTGGGCTCCGGGAGGTTGACAAGGGCTCATTCTGGAGCAGCGCATCACCAGGCCTTTCTTTCAAGGCACGTCTGTTAAGACTCAAGCTGCCAACCTTTCAATTAGAAGTTGAGCACTGTAACTGTTTCTACCAACCAGGAACACATGTACATTTATGTGTTTGCAGGTATGTGCATATGGATATACACATACCTACTCTCTCAAGTCTAGCCACGTTTTGGTAAGGAGCCTCAGTTATGCAATGAGTAAGTGCTCAGGTGCTAACCTGAAGGCTGGAGGTTCAAACCCACCCAGTGACTCCATAGAAAAGAAGACCTGGTGCTCTCTGTAAAGATCATAGCTTGGAACCCCTATGTCTCTTAGGGTTACCGGAGTCAGAATTGACTCAGTGGCACCCTGCAACAAACATTTTGTTATAATTCCTTCCCCATTTTTCTGCACACTTTTTTAAAATCAACTGACAATCCCCTGGTACAGATACTCTGTTGCTGTTGTTAGGTGCCTTTGAGTCTAGTATGAGGCATAGCAATCCTAGAGATTTGAAGGATAGATTTGAACCACCAACATGTTGCTAGCCAAGCACATCTGGCGCTTGACACCTTGCAAGGCCTCCAACTAAGAGGAGGAACATTTCCGTCAACCATACCCATCTCTGTCTGCTCAAGAGTACAAGGGGGGTTGTCAACTGGGAGAAACCCCAGACATTCTGTGTACAACCATCTTCCAGGGAACGTTCTGGTGGAGAATGAGTATGTGTGTGTGCTTCCGTGTGTTAAAGCTCTTCACATGGGGCTTTTTTTTTTTAAGAAAACCTGAACTTCTACCTTTTAAACAGATTTTCTTGGGTTCACATCAAAATTCAGAGGGTTGTTTTTAAAAGAGATCATTCACTCACTTGTTGGGCTCAAGAAAGAATGGAATTGTAAAGGAACGAGGAGCATGAACCTGACACTTATTCCATCTAACTGTAGGAATCAGGACAGGTGTTGGGAGTCACACCGCCACTAGACTGTCACTCAAGAAACGCTCACCAAAGGTTTCATGTCTAGCTTTTTCAGTGGCTTCTCTGATTTTCTGTTCCTGAACCTGGACGTCCCAGGCACGTGGGTCTCCCTGGGAACAGAAAACCAGGAGGGGGGGTTAATTCTAAACCATTGGTAATAATCTAACTTCTCAGTGCAGCCTTTTCCCATTGTAAACAAACTGAGGACCCACGCACCTAATGTCCCTGCAACCTGGACTTTCCCCAGAGCTTTCTGCCCCTTTCTTTGGGTGAACCAGCACAACCGGCTCCAGGAAGCCTGATTCCCCTTCAGCAATCGTTGCTCACTGATGCCTGCACAGCACTGACCGCCTGGCCTCAATCAAGTCCTCAGAGGTTGCTGCTTGCTCCCTGCCCTGTCTTCTGTGCTGTTCCGTCCTGTCCTCCGTCCTGCCCCCTGCCCTGTCCTCCATCCTGCTGTCCTGTCCCCTGTCCTGCCCCCTGCCCTGTCCTCCGTCCTGCCCGCTGTCCTGTCCTCCGTCCTGCCTCTTGCCCTGCCTCCTGCCGTCCTCCGTCCTGCTGTCCTATTCCCTGTCCTGCCCCCTGCCCTGACCTCCGTCCTGCTCCCTGTCCTGCCTACTGCCCTGTCCTTCGTCCTGTCCCCTGCCCTGTACTCCATCCATCCTGCTCTGTCCTGCTCCCTGCCTGTCCCCTGCCCTGTCCTCTGTCCTGTCCTTCGTCCTGTCCCCTACCCTGTACTCCATCCTG
>NW_006399814.1:7815917-7816721 GCF_000299155.1 Elephantulus edwardii
TGCCCTGTCCTCTGTCCTGTCCTTCGTCCTGTCCCCTACCCTGTACTCCATCCTGCTCTGTCCTGCTCCCTGCCTGTCCCCTGCCCTGTCCTCTGCCCTGCTCCCTGCCCTGTCCTCTGCCCTGTCCTCTGTCCTGTCCCCTGCCCTGTCCTCTGCCCTGTCCTCTGTCCTGTCCCCTGCCCTGTCCTCTGCCCTGTCCTCTGTCCTGTCCCCTGCCCTGTCCTCTGCCCTGCTCCCTGCCCTGTCCTCTGTCCTGTCCCCTGCCCTGTCCTCTGCCCTGTCCCCTGCCCTGTCCCCTGCCCTGTCCTCCGTCCTGCTCTCTGTCCTGTCACTGCCGCCCCCTCCAGCCCGTCCCCCCTCGGGCTGCTGGCCGCACCCCGATGATCCGGGCCCGGGCGTTGAAGATCCGCTTCTGCCGGCACAGCTCCTCGTGCCTTCTCCTGGCCAGTCTGGCTTCCTGCGCCAGGTCCTTGGGCAGCGCGACGTGCATGGCTCCGGAGGCGCCTTGAGATGCAAGGCGGGTTCAGGACACGCAGGCTGACAGTGAACGAGCCGGGGGTCGGCGGGGGCCGAGTCCCGGGGCGGGGGTTCGGGTCCAGGGGCGGTGGACCGGGTCGTGGGGCGGGGGTGGGACGGCCAGGAGCGCAGCCGCTGTCCAGCCTGCGCCCCGGGCTCGGGATCCGCGGGGCCAAAGACAACTCCGGTTGCTAGGAAACCGCGCACGCGCGCCGCCGCCGTCTTCTCGCGAGAGCTTGGCCGCTTCCCGCGCTCGTGGGGCCGCGTGTGCCGACGAGGGGTGGGGGC
>NW_006399814.1:7816981-7822656 GCF_000299155.1 Elephantulus edwardii
GTGAAGGCCCCGAGAGGCCTGGGCGGGGTGGGAGCCGCAGACCCTGGGTGTCCACCTCCACGGACCCCCGTGACCCCGCGCCCCGAGGCCGCCTGGGTGGACCCCAGCCCCGCGGGAGGGCCCCCCATCCCGGGGTCCCTGACGCCGCCGCGCGCTGCCCCTCCCCCGCCGGGCGCCTCGATTGACGGCGGAGAAACGCGGGGCCGTGAGCGAGGCCGGGGACGGTCTACAGGGCACATCTGTCTGTCCTGTCCGAAGTCCACTTCGCCGAACACCACCGCGCTGACCCCTCCACGCGGGGGGGACCTAGCTCATCCCAGCTCCAGAAGGGTCCTCGGGGGTCCCTACTGCCCTCGGGGGTCCCTGCTGACTCTCGGGGGTCCCTGCTGCCCTCGGGGGTCCCTGCTGACCCTCGGGGTCCCTGCTGACCCTCGGGGTCCCTGCTGCCCCTCGGCGGTCCCTGCTGACCCTCGGGGTCCCTGCTGACCCTCGGGATCCCGTCCCCCGCCGGCCGAACCATCCGTCTCCGAACGATGACCATGATCCAAGGCTGCCCAGAAGTGCGGGTGGGGATGGGGGAACGGTCCTGGGCGGCCGGCGGGGCCCCTGCGGCGTCCAGCTGCGTGCTGACCTGTGCTGACCACTGCATCGCTCTCGGCTGTCCACTCCCATCCTTACCCTGTGAGGGCCCGCGCTCCCCGAGCTCATCCATGGGCTGTTTAAGGAATAATTTTGTATTTGTGTCTGTTGAAACCCTGGTGAATCTCACAGAATTGCTGCCACGTTCAGATAGAGATTTTTCTTTTTCATTTTCTACTGTTTACAAAATCCGAATACATTGTTTTCAAGAGCAAATTCTTTCCATTCCCCTCACCCCCCACCCATCAAATTGTACAACCCATGGTGTGACACCCACTTCATTGTGGCCCTGGAGAGCCAAACGGGGCAGTGTCTCCTAAACATGCCTGGGACTAAATCCTCCAGCTTTGATGTCTTCATTTGTGCAGTGTGTCAGTGCTGGACAGATGATGTGGACGCGAATGTGACAGCCAGACAAGCATCCAGTCTGTTCCTCTATGTCTCAAGCATATTCAGTACTAAGTATAGTTTATGCGGTGACCTCCAATCCTAATAACAGCAGTAATGAGGAAATTATCTGAATCATATTCTACTCTTGGGCCCGCTGAGGTCAATCCCAGCACGGCAGCTGTGTGACACCTTTCGTGTCTTAAGTCAGATCCTGGAGCTCCTTCCTGAAATCTCCCAGTGGTTCTCCTTTGCTCAGAAATTGAAATCTAAGAACATAATTGAGACCTTTGTGGGACCTCTGTGTCTGTGCACCCCTCTTACCTTGCGTGGGCATCTTTTTCCTCTTCTGGTTCTCTCTAGTCTAACCTGACTAGCACCTTGGAACATGGCAAATCTGTTTTTGCTGTAAGGTTTCTAGTCTTACCTCCCCCAGATTCATGGCCAACCAGGATTGACCTTATTTTGAAGTAGCATCTTTACAGGTTTGAGTAGATAAGGATATTAACATGAATTCATCATGGATTTTAGTGTAGCCCCTACATCAGTGACTAGTGTTCTAAAAACAGGAGAGGACACAGAGATGAGGTGATTTAAGGCTGAGATCAAAGTGATATATGTCCACAAGACACGGAACACCAGGATTGCTAGAAACCACCAGAAACTGGCAAAGAGGCATGGGACAGGCTCCAGAAGGAACTAACATGACCAACACCTTGATTTCAGACTTCTGACCACCTACCTGATCTCTGCAAGAGTCAATTCTTAACCATTTCAAGCAATCCAGTGTGTGAAGATGCATTATGGGAGCTCTAAGGAGAGAATTCAGAATATGTCCATACATTGATTCTTCTCCCTAGAAACATGCTTTGAATTAGCACTGCTCTCCATGAACTGTGCCATCTGAGCTCCTCCATGCAGAGTAGATAGCCAATTCAGTAAATGAATGGACAAGTTTTGCAGATGAGACCGTCAAGATACAAGATTGTTAACCTTTCCAGAGAACTGACAGGCAAGGACGTCAGTCTAGTGACTAAGGTGCGCCTGACCTGGGTCATAATCTTTGCAGTTTTGTTCATAGAGTCATTATGAGTCATGCTCGACTCGACAGCAGTCAACAATGATTAACACCCTACCCCCTCTATGATTTTGATATTTTATAATAAAATTTCTATGTTACATCATCGAAAATTATCTGACTTGATTATTCTACCATTCACAGGTATTTTGTTTTTCTTTCCCTTGTTGCATATTGTCTAGTCTGATGCAACTGGCCCATAAGGAGATTGCCCCTCCAGCAGAGCACCTAGTGGATTCGAACCACATATGTTTGGGATTGCTGTGTAGCTTCTTGCCACTAGGGCCACCAGAGCTCCCTCTATTAAGAGATTTTTAAATCAATATTTTCTTATAATTAAGTTGATTATTCTATTACATTGATTCTAGTGATCTTTACTTTTTCAGTACCCAGAAATATCTATCTTTTGAACCAACAAAACATGGTCAAAATCTTCTTTGTCCATTTTCATTGTTAGGTTTATTTTCCTTTTTTCTCCTTTGTAAATTTGTTCCACAATGCTAGACTTGGATTTTATTTTACCTTGTAATTCTCAAGTCCTGGTTTTTTCCTTTTTATTTTATGACATTTTTCTTATTGTTGCTATTATGTAGCGATCGCCTAAATGAGGAAAAAAGCAGCAAGAAGAAATCCTTCACAATAAAATTGAAAAGGCAAAATCAAGAATGTCTGAATTTAATGAAGAATTGAATCTTCCTAGAAGTGACTTGGAGAATGCTGGAATTGATACTTAATGAGGGGAAACAGCAGCTAAGAGAGCAGAGGTTCTGGCAAGCCTGGGGAAGCTCCGCCCAGAGTCTGTGGTCATGAAAAACAAATAGTTCACCAAAACAAAAGAGGATAAACTCTCCTAATTGGGGAAAATATTTGTCTTCTTCATTGAGGTTAAAATACAGAAGCAGTATGTAGGGTGAAAGTAGTATCTATGGGTAACAGTCGTCAGGGAGAAGCAGTGACATGAACTCTACCCACAAAGTCCAAGATGACCAGTAATTCCAAAGGACTGGACACTATAAAGTAGCATGGTTGTCCCCCTAAGCATATAGTCTCAAACCACATGTTCCTCATAGTTTCCGAGTATTTTTGAGTTCTTTTTTACAGCAGACGTATGGGCCATCAAGTGGCCTGTGACTCATGGAGACCCTATGTACAGTAGCCCTGAAACCCACCCTCTCTTGAACCAGTCTCACTCACTGGCACACCTACACTCACCACCCCAGTTACTGCATCAATCCATCCCATTCGGATCATCTTCTCCTGCACTGCCCCTCCAAGCTTCCAAGCATGACGTCCTCCAAGGACTCATCCCTCCTGGCCATGTGCCCAAAGTATGTGAGACGGAGCTATAAAATTCTTGTCTCTGAGGAGCAGCTTGATGTCACCCTCTCGTGTCTGAGCGTCACAGGATTTCTTCCTTTGGTATGAGGACAGGCATCTTCCAGTCTTGTCACGAGCAAAAGCGGACACTTCACAGCCCTCAGCTTACAGTGTGTGACACTGTACCCCCTGCTTTGTCATGTTTGTCACGACGCACTTGTCTGCAGGCTTCCATGGTGCTGCCGTTCTTGGCATTCCTCCTGCTTCTCCAGCCCCTTTGTCCCCGTCTTCTTTCTGCTCAGAGGTTAGGATCTCTGCTGCTTTATCACACTAGCAGAGAGTGCCACATAAAGCTCTTCACTAACGCACTCGCTTTCTCTTCTGTTTGAAACCTGCAAAGTTTGGGAGACTGCTGGACTTGTCTCATCCTATTCATAAGAAATACCAACTGGCAGCAATGAAGATTTTTGGTCGGTACATATTAGCTATTGTTGTGACCTCTAAAAAAGTGGTGAGTGTATCCAGTACCTGAAGGAAGAAAGAGCTGAGCCAGAGACATTCCTTGCTCTAGACTCCCTTGATGTAAGAAAGTCTTAGTCTTCAGAACTTAGAAATACACGCTTGTCTGTTAATATCTTCAATGCCTTAAACTGGGGTAACCCAGACCACACAGAAACATGGGTGTCAACTCAATTCTATGGGTCATCCCGCAGGACAGAGTAGAACTGCACCAGAGGGTTTCCTTTTTACAGAAAGGTGTCGTTTTTACAAGCAGACCATCCTATCTTTATCCTCTGATTACTGTAGCCCCTCATTGGCATGAAGTTGGACCTCAACCTCCAGCAAGTTTTCAGAGGCTGTAAATCTCACAGGAGGAGGTTACCTGTCTTTCTCCCACAGAGCAGCTAGTGGATTTAAACCACTTGCCTTCAGGCTGGCCGCACAACTCCTTATCCACTGAAGGCTATTGTTGTATACCACCGAGTCAGAACCAACCCAGAGCTGACCCTCCAGGGGGGGTTTCAGAGGCTCTAAACCATGTGAGAGGAGGGTGCCCATCCTTCTCCCACAGAGCAGCTAGTAGATTTAAACCACTATAGCAAGTGGTGGGTTCCAACCTCATGGCTTTGGGGTTCCAGTGCAGTTTCCTATGACAGTGCCACAGGGCTCCCAGTGACTATAATAGTGTCAGGAGAAAAATCAAGTTTGGATGATAGCACATCACCCGAATGGCTGGTGTTAATATATTAGCAGGCAAAAGGTAGTAGTTGTGAGAGGGTGCCATGTATTTCTTCGTGGCCTTGAGACGATGACCAGAAGTGTACCCCTTTACCTTCCTCTTGTCAGTTTCTTTGCTTCAGGGGCAAATACTAGAAGGGTGGACTGCGGGATCTGCCAGTGAAAGGCGGCCCAGACTCGTGATTGTAATGTGTGGTCCAGTGAGTCAGCTCTTGGTGAAAAGAGCTACATGTTGAGCCTTGAAGTACGTGTTGAGAAACCTTAGAATATCCAAAGTCTCGATGACTCAGGCAAAAACTGTTTAAGTGATTGTTTCATTTTGTGATTATGTGTTTGGTCTAACAGTAAAGAACTACGACTGTAGGTAGTGTGAGTTATGAGCAAGAGCCCCACCGTTGAGCTGGACTGTCCTGGGTGAATCTCAGCACCCCTGATGGTCAGCTCTCACTGTTCATCCTTCTGTTTTGTGAGCTTCAGTTTCTTTCTCTGGAGAGCGGTGCCTACCTAACTGCAGGACTAGTTAGCACCCAGCACTGCCTAGCATGTAGAAAGTGGCAAGGAAATGCCAGTGTTGGACTTAGGGTCCCACAACGACACAGACCTGCCTTTTGTACTTCCATGTTTTTTTATACTTTCTGCCCACTAAAACTTGTCACCTTAATTCATCTGACAGTTACAGTACTATTTTGCTTTTTCCTCATTTGAGATTTTTTTAAGATACACCCATTTTCTCTTAAAGATATATGTCAGTTCTAAGGGAAATTTCCTACTCCTCTCAGTGCCCAGGTATTGTATTGCATTGCTAACTATTTAAATGATCTATGCAGCTGTACACCCACATAACTTCATGGGAGAAAACCTTGATAACCTGCTCCTGTGAAGTGTCGCCTAGGAAACTCTATGGAGCAGTTCTCATCTATGACATGGAATCACATCGTTGTTGTTGTTGTTATGTGCCGTCAAGTTGCTTGAGACTCATAGCGACCCTATGTACAACAGCCCTAAACTCTGCTCT
>NW_006399814.1:7823631-7824666 GCF_000299155.1 Elephantulus edwardii
ACAGTTTGTTATGATCCACACAGTGTAAAACATACTTGATTATAGCAGCTCGAGGTTTGTTCTTCAGTTCCTTGAGCTTGAGAAATGCTGAGTGAGTTCGGCCCTTTTGATTTTCTGACTCCAACTCCTTGCACATTTCATTGTAATATTTTACTTTGTCATCCCGTGCTGCCTTTTGAAATCTTCCGTTCAACTCTTTAGTATCTTGAATTCTTCCTTATACTTCGGGTTCTCTGTGCTCCAGTGCAATTTTTAGAGCCTCTTCTGACATCCATTTTGTTCTTCTCTTCCTCTTCTGTCTTTGCAATGACCGTTTACACTCTTCCTGGATGATACCTGTGATATCCTCCCACAACTCATCTGGCCTTCGCTCAGTGTTCAAGGCCTCAAACCTGTTCCTGAGATGGTTCTGAAATTCAGGTGGGATGAACTCAAAGTCATGTTTTGGTTCCTGTGGATTGGGTTTAATTTTCCTCAGCTTCAGCTTGAACTTGCATATGAATAGTTGGTGGTTTGTTCCACAATCAGCTCCTGGCCTAGTTTTCACAGATGATATTGAGCTTCTCCAGTGGTTCTTCCCCAGACGTAATCAATCTGATTACTATGCATACCATCAGGTGAAATCCAGGTATATAACCTGCGTTGATGTCTCTTAAAAAACGTATTTGCAATGAATAAGTCATTGATTGTGCAAAATTCGATCATCCTCTCTCCAGCTCCATTTCTGTCCCTGAGTCCATGTTTTCCAACTACTGAATCTTCTTCTTAGTTCCCAACTTTTGCATTATTATCAATGCATCTTGATTACATGTTCGATCGATCTCCGACTGTAAAAGTTGGTTAAAATCTTCTATTTCCTCTTCCTTGGCTCTGGTTGTTGGTGCATATATCTGAATGATATAGTCACTGGCCTTCCTAGTATGCATATGGATATTATCCTGTCACTCACAATATTGTACTTAAAGATGGATCTAGCAATGGCTTTCTTAACTATGAAAGCAACTCCATTTTTCCTCACCTTTTCATCTCCAGAGT
>NW_006399814.1:7827966-7828576 GCF_000299155.1 Elephantulus edwardii
GGGGAGGAGGGTTAGAGAAAATAGTGCAACAATGAATGAATGAAAACCCCAAATCTCTGTAAATGTTCATTAAAATTAATAAAATTTAATAAAAATTTAAAAAACCCCAACCCTGCTGAGGGTTCAGCTGTGAGTCACTTCTGCCCAGATGGTTCGCAACAACAAACACTACCTCTGCTTTCGGATAGTGAAAGGAAGCTGTTTTGTTGTTGTTTTCTAAATGCCCAAGAGAATTCAGAATTGAAGTTGTGAACTTGGGGTTGGAGGTCAGCCTCAGTGCGTCTCTTCTGCTGAGCAGGCCACACTGAGACAGTGCAGTCACTTTTCTAAGGTTGATGCTGTTGAAGAGGAGAGCTCCCAGGGTCATGCAGAAATCACAAACCGTGTCACATGCGGAGCAAGTGGCGGCGACGATCACTCTTGATGTAGATGGAGGAGGATCACCCGGTTCTCCGCAGCCAAGGGTAGTAGAAGCAATCCCCGCTGTGAACGAGTAGTTAGGCTGAACACTTACTTCCGCTGAGAATATCTCAGAAAGGAGCAAGTGACAAGGTTTTGGGGTGTTTTTTAATCGTGATTTTAACAAAAGTTTACAGAAAAGTCAGATTTT
>NW_006399814.1:7830261-7856334 GCF_000299155.1 Elephantulus edwardii
TGAGATTGGCACAGGATAGAGCAGGGTTTAGGGCTGTTGTACATGGGGTTGCTATGAGTCGCAAATGACTTGACGGCACATAACAAGAACAACAACATGTTCCTTTTAAACAGTCCTCATCTTCATCTGTTCCAATGCAGAAGGAATAAATAATGACAGGCTTTCCTTCCTGTTTCTTTCCTTTTGAGTCTGATTCTAGGTCAGTTTCACATCACAGTCCATGGTACATGAAGGCTCAGTACCCAAGATTAGTGCTTCTCCTCTGTTTTTCGGGGAGAATAACACAGACTGGGGTGAAAATGCACAGGCACACCTACCTTTGCTGCATTTCACTTTGTTGTGTTTCACAAAATGCTTCATTTTTTACAAGTTGAAGGTTTGTGACAACCCAGCATCCAGCAAGTCCTTCAGAGCCATTTTTCCCACTGCGTGCTATTTTGGTCATTCTCAGAATATTTAAAAGTTGTTTATAACGCTAATGCATATTTACTAGACTATAATGTAAACATCACCTCTCTATGCACTGTTGTTGTCATTGTTCTGTGCTGTCAAGTCAACCTATTCATAGCCACCATTGTCAGCCAATCCCGCATAACAACCGATCTGAACCCTGTGCTGTCCTGTGCCGTCTTCCTGAGCCCAATGTTAAAATCACTGTGTCAGCACATCTTGTTAAAGGTCATCCTTTCTTCTTCCTATTCTTCACCTTTCCAAGCATAAATGGCCAAGAACAAGCATATATGTCTTGGAGAAAGTACAGCTAGTGTTCCTTGGAGGCAAGGATGACAGTGCTTCATCTCATGTATTTTGGACTTGTTGCTAGGAGAGGCTATTCCTGGGAGAAGGACGTCATGCTCAGTATACACCGGGAAACCAAAACCTCGTGAGGCATGCTTTTTTTTCCCTCTTCCTGTTTTTAATGAAAAACCAAACGCAAAAGTCAAGTGAGAATCAACTCCTGACTCCTTCCCTGGTTTGCTGGGGTGTAGACAGTGCGGGGGACACTGCCTCTTCCTCCGGCAGAGCCGCTGGTGGGTTCCCACCGCCACAGCAGCCTGGCTGTAGGGAAGCAGCACAGCTCCACACAGTCTGGGCCCCCAGAGCCCCTTTGTTTTGGTATTTGCCTTGCTGTGGTCTGGAACTAAACCCACTGTATGTCTGAGGTCTGCCTTACGGCCCGGCATTTAGGCACTGAGAATACAGCAGCGAGTACAACCTTATACAAAACCCCTTTCCCACATCCAGGTGGAGGTGAGGCAGGTGGGCAGCACTATGATAAACAGTGAAATGCGTGAGTGAGGAAGCCCTCTGATGCCCTGGAGCTGGGGAGGACGTGTGCAGGCTCGGACAGAGGCCAGGGCTGGCCAGGGTGAGAAGAGGGGTGAGCTGCAGGCAGGGGGCCAGCCCAGCTGTGGCCATGAGCCCTCTGTGTCCAAGCGGCCCCGGTGACCTGAGCAGAGAGACTGAGGAAGCCAGTGCACAGTGAGGGTGGGAAGGTGAAGGGACCAGGCTTCTGGGCACATATCCTGGCTTCCATGGCCACTGCGAGGACCCTCACTGTGGCCTGAGTGAGTGGCCAGCAACTGGAGGAGAGGGAACCCAGGGAGGATTCAGATGTGCATGTCCAAGGAAAGGGATTTTCTTATCTTTCAGTTGGGAACAGAAGAAGAACAGACCCAAGTCACCCCTGACATATGTGAAAAAAAAGAAGCAGCTCTTGAAGTGGACTACAGCTCCCTGGGGAGGACTTGAAGGTACAGGAAACACTGCTTATGACCAACTCACATCGTGCCGCACGTAGAAATCCTGCCCCAAAATGTTTATGCCGTATGGCAGTGGAGATTTTTCTTTTTCTTTTTTTTTTTTTTTGAGATTTTTCTTTTTCAAGTCGATTTCCTAATGGTTTTGGAGAAATAGCAGTAGATCGCTTCTGTTTGTGTTTATCACTGCGTGTTCTACACAAGCTCACTCACGTGTATTGCTGAGAAGTGGTAACCGACTCATCGCTGACCCTCCGGTGGGTTTTCAGAGGCCATAAATTGCATGGAAGGAGATTTCCCATCTTTCTCCAATGGAGCAGCTGGTGGACTTGAACCACTTGTCTTTAGGTTGGCAGGCCAACTCCTTACCACTAGACCACGGGAGCGCACGCTGTGGAACACTAATGGAATGAAATATCTTGACTGAGAACCAAGAGTTTCTCTGGACAGCTCATGTTGGAAATCTCTTCCCTTTCTGAGATTTCACACTGACAAATCCTGCAGCAAACACAAGTCGCCAGTACTCTCTGGCTGACTGGTCCCCAGAACATGGTCTTAGGGGCAGAGGGCTTCTTCCTAAAGGCCCAGGAGTGATGGAGCCTCCCCCGCCAGACACAGGCAGCCCCGGCCGTGGTCAGGCATTCACGCCCCCTAGTCGTATGTGTTTCTGTATATTTGTTTCTAGTATTGATTGAATTCTGTCCCATCAGATACTCTTGTCCATCCTGGCCTCTCTGCCTGTCCCATTCGGGAATGGGCTGTCTGTCTTAGGCTAATAAGGCAGATTTGATTCAGTGTCTCCAGTCCCTCTCTTTTGACATATGCAAGAAATTGCCCAAGTCAGCAGCGAAGGGACGGGGTAAGGTCGATGCCAGGACACAAGGACGTCTCCACAGATGTTAAAAGAAGCACAAACCTGCTCCCACATCCAGTGAGAGCGAGCCTTTGCCTAGAGCTGGTCCCTGCAGCATCATGTTAAGAGGGAGAAATGATTAAAATTGTCAAAGATTGCATCTTGCTTGGATCCACAATCAAGATCCTTGGTAACAGCAGTCAGGAGATCACGAGATACACTACACTCGGAAAGTCTGCTGTCAGAGGCCTCTCCAAATTACTGAGGAGCAGTGATGCCTGTTTGAATACTAAGCAAGCCTCGTTCAGGCCATGGTCTTTTCAGTCACTTGCTGTGCATTTGAGACTAGATAGTGAATAAGGATGACAGAAGGATTGATGTCTTCGAGCTGTGGTGTTGGAGAGAGTACAGAATACCCAGTGGACTGCCAATAGGACAAACAGATCTTGGAGAGGGTGCAACCAGAGTGCTCCTTGGGGACAAAGGTTTGTCTCCCATACTTTGGGGCACATGGGTTAGGAGAAGCTATTCCTTAGAAAGGGGCATCATGCTTGGAAAGGTGGAGGGTCCACGAAAGAGAGGAGGACCCTCAACCAGTTGGATTGACACAGTGGCTGCAGCAATGGACTCAAGTGTGTCAGAGATGATGGGGACCGCAGAGAACTCAGATCTGTTGTTCACAGGGCCGCTGTGATTGGAATTCACCTGAAGGCACCTACCAACAGCTTCTTAATGGCTCAAACTGCGTTTCCTGTCCACTCCTGAGCCCTCGTACACAGAGGAGGTAGACTTGGCCTCCGACCCAGCAGACCACCCACAGGGCACAAGGGATGTGAGTGTTAGGAAGAAATGGTGCCTGAGTGCTGGGGGGCTGTCTGTACCCCATCCGATCATTTCTGGTTTTGATATATTTTCCTCAGCTTGTCAGGCTCTTTGGCTGTGTTTGTAGTTGCTCTTGGCATCAGAAAGCAGCTTTTTAATTTATATATTTATCTGCCTTTCTGGCTTTCCTGTTTTATTAATGATTTCTAGGTGAAAGCATGTCTTATTTATTGGCTTCTCTGTAATCTTTTGCTTGGTGATTTCTCTTGGCTTTCATACTTCGTCCTACGTCATCACCAGGTAGACATTTAGTCATGTTTGTCTCCTGCTCTTTAATGATTTTTTTTTTCTGTTTACCACTTTAATTCATCTGAGATTGATTTTGGTGTATGGCAAGGATCCTTTTTATTAAAGAGCTGTCCGAGTTATCCAGCTAACCCATTAACATTTAGTTAAATCATCCTGTTCCCAGTGAAGTCAAATGTCATCTTTAGGAGTTGCTATAGGATTTTTTAAAATTCATTCATTGCTGTGCATTTTCTTCTCTTCCTCCCACCCCCCCACCCCACCCCATCCACTTTGCAACACACCTCTTGTTCCAGACTGCTGCCATTCCTGGAATACCTACCCAGTCAGGTGTTCCTCTCAGTCCATTCTTCCCCTCACCTGTTCCGGTGCAGTGTTCAGTACCTACCCACTCTTCCTGTTGCTACAGTTTCTTACAAACAATACACGTCTTTTACATGTTTACCAACATCGCCTCCCTCTCCAGGTAGTTTTAGAAATGCACTTTGCTAATTCTTCACAATAGGCTGTAAATTGACCTGTTGTTGTTGTTATGTGCCATCGAGTTCCTTGCGACTCATAGCAACCCTACCTACAACAGCCCAAAACTCTGCTCTGTCCTGTGCCAATTACACTGTCTCCGACACTCCCATCCCAATTATCCCAGTCACTGAATCAATCCACCTCATAGAGGGCCTTCCTCTCCTGCGCTGTCCCTCCACCCTCCCAAGCATGATGTCCCTCTCCAAGGACCAGTCTCTCCTCACAACATGTCCAAAGTATGTTAGACGGAGCCTCAGAATCCTTGCCTCCAAGGAGCCACCCGGTTTAACCCTTTCCAGGATGAATCTGTTTGTTTTCCTAGCAGTCCATGGTATTCTCAATACTCTTCTCCAGCACCACAGCTCAAAGGCATCGATTCTCCTTCTATCCTCCTTGGTCATTGTCCAGCTCTCTGACGCATAACAAGTGATTGCGAAGACCATGGCCTGTATCAGAAGCACCTTAGTCTCCAGAGAGACACCATTGCTCTTCAGTACTTTGGAGAGGTCCCTAACAGCAGACTTTCCCATGGCAATGCGCCTTTTAATTTCCTGGCTACTGGTGCCAAGAGTGTTGACTGTGGAACCAAGCAAACTAAAGCTGTAAATTGACCTACTGATGCTGAAATTCCTGAGTGAGGCAGGGGGAGCGTGGTTAGTCAGCAAATGTGGGAGGCGAGGTAGTCCTCCCGAAGGTGACCCACTCGGAGGGCAAGCAGGTGCTCCCTTCCCTCCTCACTCATGGTAGCCCCGCTCACCGGGCGACGTGCTCGCTCAGGACAGGGACTCCATCCTCCCATCCTCCGCCCCTGCGGTCTGGTACATAGCAGGGGAGCGGGGTTGTTGACTGAAGGAGCATCTGAAGGTAGTAGGTTCCTAGAGAGCAGCGTGGACAGCACTGGGCTCCTCAGGTGCGGCCTGTAGCAGGGGTCGGGGACAACGGACTAGGGGGCACCTGTGCCAGCAGTTGGAGGTCACAGGACACACAGGTCATCGTTTTTCCCTCCATGTCTCTGCAGTTGGATAAAGTTGACGCCCAGCTCAACGTCCTCCTGCAACAAGGAGAAGCTCAGGAGGACGTCTCACTGAAGACGGCTGCCCCCAGCCTGCGAGCTCTGGAGACCTCGAAGCCTATCGGAGACAGGTTTCAGGAGTCCACCGACGGTGAAGGCAGCCTTCGCTGTTCTGTTGGCAAGGCCTCAGTCACGGTGTTCAGCATGTTTCACTTCTGGCTCTTTCCCCAGCCCTCAATGTGTCTCTGCTTTGCTTTTTAAGTCGTTAATTGCTTCTTTTTGAAAATATCTGGCTCTCATTTAAAAACAGATGTGCTGATTCTGGCTTCAAAGTAACTTACTGAAGAGATGGCGGCGGGGAAACAACAATAACAACAAAAAAACCAGATGTACTAGTTATCTTGGAAAATACTCATACTTTTCCAAAACAGAGTAATAGACATGGAATATTATTTGGATGTTGACTCTGAAAAGGGCTCATCATTTGAAATCACTGATTTTGAAATGAATAATAGTTGCAGTATCTTGATGATAGATGTAACCAAGACAACCAAACTGAAAAGCCAACTTTAAAAATATTTTATGCTTTAAAATTTAAATAAGAGAAGCCTCCCAATGATTTTCAGAATAAAGTGAGAACATTGCTTCCTCTCACAGGTTTTGAGGCCAGCAGAAAGGAAGCCAGAACATTTAGGCAAGAGTTTGAACAGGTGAAGAGGAGGCGATGGGACTTTCTCAGCCAGTGTTCAGAGCACGTCTTGATCTCAGTTGATCAAACCTACAAGCAGCTCTGCTGAAACGCCAGAGCTCAAGCAGGTGTTTCCACCTCAGATCCCAGGCGAGCAGGGGAGGAGTGCTGAGTCCTTGCTGGTGGCCATTTATACTCACAGACCTCTGGGGGACTTGCCTGAAGGCAGAGCTGGTTCCTTCGGAAGAGGAATGAAGGTCTGGGCTCTAGACCCACCTCCCCACCCGTCCTCACACCCCTCACACCCCCTCCACTCAATCACCAGCCAGTTGCCTCTAAGCAGATTTCATCTGGAAAATGACTGGGCCAGATCATGTCAAGTTTTCTTCAGTTCTAAACTTCTGTGCTTTGATCCTACTTTGATTTTTCTCAAATGCTTTATTAACTCCATATGGTACAAGTAGGGTGAGGTAGAGGATGCTGGGCAAATAGCAGACTTGAGGTTCAGCTTTGTGGCTCAGTGAGGGCTTCTGCTCTGGCCAGGCTCCCCTGCCACCATCAGCACCCATTCAGTGCTCCTGGGAGTGAATGTGGACACAGGACAGCAGAGATCATGCACGCTCTCCTCACCTTCTTCCTGTGTGACCGAGGGGCACAATTCAACTGAAAAGAACTGTGTTCTTTCTGTAAGATTGACATAAAGGAGGGCAGGGCGCACCTCTGCCCCAGAGTCAGCTTCGTGCAAGAGTTCCACGGGTGGACCAGTGAGTGAGGTGACCGGGGCTCCACTTAGGGCAAGTGATGTGTGCCTGTGACACTGACATGACAGGCAGTCCGATAAGAAGGCTTGGGTACAGCAGAATGTTCTCCCTCCTCCCCAATCCATGGAACTGAGACACGTTTAATTCAGTGTTTACGAGCACTGTCCCGTTTCCTCAACACTGTCAACCTGGAGCATCTGGTTAAAATCTGTCACAGTTGAGAGTCATGCTCGCTTTTCTGATGTCACTGAATAAATGTGTTTCAGACACTTCTGAGCCCAGAGAACCCCAAGGCACCTTATTTGGAGGGGATTAGCTACAACTGTGTGATGCCAGGCAAACGGTTGATGCCAGTGACAGTCTGTCAGGGAGAGAAGTGGGCAGCCGCATGGGCCCTCCTGTTCACTGAGCACAGGTGAGGTCACGAGCCATGGATGCTTGATCACACAGGAGGCCTGCTCCCGGCTTAGCATGCTGGAGCTACAAGGGGACGAGGGGGGCACAGGGAAGAACAGAGTCAATAATGCAGCCACTGTGGAAAGCGGTATGGTGCTTTCTCAAAAAGTTGCATAGTATAGAGATACCATTTGACCCAGCAATTCCACTACTGGGAATATAACCCAAAGAGACCATAACTGACATCCATGCAGATATATGCACACCCATGTTTATTGCAGCTTTGCTCACAATAGCAAGGAGTTGGAAACAACCTAAGTGCCCATCAACAAACGAATGGATAGAGAAGCTGTAGTATATTCACACAATGGAATACGACGCTGCATTGAAAAACAAGGAACTCATGCAATATTATTAAAAATGGGTGATCCTGGAGGACATTATGCGGAGTGAAATATCTCTGTCACAAAAGGACAAATACTGCATGGTGCCTCTGTTGTAAAATAGGACTGACCTCGGGGTTGGGGAGAGATTGAGAAAGATGGGTTCAATAATGTATACTGCATTGAAACAGATGAGGGAGAAAACTGTTTAAAAGGGATATAGGATTAGGCATTTTTGTCATGACAGGAGTCCAAAGCAAAGGCTGCATAGTGGAGTAGACCTGGGGGAAGGTTTGTAAAACAATGAAAGAATGTGTCTTTTACTTTTCCAAGAGGGTAGTTTACTAGGGGGGAGGGTTGGGAGGGGAGAAAAGTGCAACAATGAATGAATGGAAATCCAGTTTCTGTAAATTTTTACTGAAATAGTAAATTTAAATTAAACAAAAAAAAACAGAACAGAGTTTAGAGGAGCTGCAGGCAGCAGAGATGTGGCTCTGGAGCCCATGTGCTCCAAGGACCTGGAACAGAAGAGAGTGGGGGCTCTGTGGGCTGAGAACCTTCTAGATGAAGAGGCCTGGGTGGAGCAGTGGATGCGGAGAGGAGGGTGCTGCCCCTCAGTGCTGCCTCCTGGGGCCCAGTCTGGGGCAGGAGGTGGAGTGATTGGTCTGGCACACCGAGGTCACTTGTGGCCAGTCCGAAGGCCCAGGAGGGAGCGGTCTCCTTTCCCTCAGGATGCTGCAGGCCCCCTGCCAAGCCGCTTGTACACATGACTGATAGGACTGTCTTTTCCCTGCTTCCGGCCAGCTCCATTCTTTGTCTTGGATGAAGTGGACGCAGCCCTGGGCAATACTAACATTGGCAAAGGAAGTTTCTTGCTGCTTTTGACTCTGACCAGCAGAGATAAGAGTTCAAGGTTCACTGTGAGTCAGGTGATGGTGTATGCTGAGCAAACAGGATTTGGAGGAAGGCAATGAGAATTGACTAAAGTAAATGTTTTTTAAACCCAATGTAAGCCTCAAAAAGGGCTAATGTGCAGAGGTCCTAGCGGGGTGAGCTGCGAGGGCTGGAGGGGCTGCCTCTGCGTCCACCACTGGTGCTCTTGCATCCAGACGTCACCAGAAGGCCCCTAACAGCAGGCCTGAGGCACAGGCTTAGGACCTCATCAAATTAGGTGTTTAATACAAACCAAAAGTAGCATCTCACCACAGTTACCAAGATTTACAGTTCATGTTCTTCCCTCCCTCGAAACCAAGTTTTGTTCTAAAGTCTACCTAGTCAGTCTCTGTAATTGTGCCTGACCCTGTTTCCTGTGTGAAGGACAAGGAGGCATCTCAGGAAAGAACCCCATCTAGACTTGTATTTGACACTGAACTTACAGGTAGCGGCTCTGCTGGCTGTACCCCCCACTGCCCACCAGAGAGCTCCAGCTGCAACTCACCAGGGTCTTGGCCAGCTCACCGCCCAGCCAGCCGTCTATCTGAATTGACGCTCCTGCCAAAAAGGGTGCCAGGACCGTTGTCGTCCTGCAGTAACACTCTGCTTGGGAAGGCTCAGGTGGCAGTGCCGACCGAGGGTTCTCACTGTTGGCAGCAGGCCCATCAGGTCTGACCCGCTGCTGCTGCCAGATGCCACTGAGTGGAGGACGACCCATTACTGACTTGCACCCTGTCCTGTCCTGTGTCAGTCCACCTCATCAAGGGTCTTCGTCTATTTCACTGACCTTTCCACGCTGGGAAGATGTACCACTCTGAGGAACAGCCTCTCCTAGCAGCGTGCCCAGAGTATGTTGAGAGTATGTGCATTGGCACCTTTGCCTCCAAGCATTCTGGCTGCACTTTCTCCAAGACACATCTATCTGTTCTTTTGGCCGTCCATGGATATCCGGTGCTCTTCTCCAAACCACAGCTCAAAGGCATCACTGATAACTCTCCTTATTCATTATCCAGCTCTCAGAGGCATAGCAGATGACTGGAAAAATTGTGGTTTGAATCAAGCACACCTTAGTCTTTTTTTTTAAGTTTTTAAAAATTATTATTATTTTGTGGGTGTACCGTCAAATTGGATCAGACTGGTACAGGAAGAGATTATTCCTCCTTCTTCAGTAAAGCATCTGGTGGATTTGAACCACATACCTCTGGGATTGCAGTGCAGCTTCTTGCCACTAGGCCACCAGAGCTCCCTGCACCTTAGTCTTTTTTCCTTCTGTTGTTTTGGGGGTTTTAATTGATATTTTAATGAAAGTTTACAAAAACCTTAATTTCCATTCATTCACTGTTGCACATTTTCCTCCCTAATCCCCACCCCCACAGTTCACTTTTCTGTTTAAAAAGGACTCTTTCATCGTTGCACAATTTCCTCCCTCCCTTCCACCCCCCAGGGCACTTCGCTGTGCACCTCTTATTCTGGGCTGTTGTCATGCAAATAATACCTGATCATATATTTCTTTTAGATAGCTCTTTCCCTCATGGATTTAAATGAAATGTTCATTATTTATCCCCTCTTTTCTTAGTCCCCTAATCCCCATGTCAGTCCTGTTTTATTAGTGGCATTATACAGTATTTATCCTTTTGAGACTGATATTTCACTCAGCATGATGTCCTCCAGTGTCATCTATTTTGTATATTTTATGAGGTTTTTTTCAGTGCTGCATAGTATTCCATCAGGTGAATAAACCACAGTTTCTCTATTCATTCATTTGTTGATGGGAAATCAGGTTGGTTCCATCTCTTTGCTATTGTGAAGAACAATGCAGCAATAAACATGGGTGTGCATATATCTGTTTGGGTGGCAGTTCTGGTTTCTTCAGGGTATATATATTCCCAGTAGTGGAATTGCTGGCACCTTAGTCTTTAAGTCTGTATCATTGCTCTTTGGGGCTTTGGAGAGGTACCTGGCAACAGACTCTGCCAATGCAATATATCTCTCTATCTCCTGTTTGTTAGTACCAAGGGTGTTAATTCAAGATCCAAGCAAGAGCAAATGATTTGACAACTTTAGTCTGTCTTCCCATCTATTGTGATTATGCAGATTCGTCCAGTGGTGAAGATCATTTTCCTAACGCTGAGATGTAATCAATACGGAAGGTAAGGTTGTGTCACCAGCTTAACAGGTTATTGATGAGTTTTCCTCTAGTCTTGAGACCACATTCTTTTTCATGAAACATTTTTATTTTCATCAAGTCCAGCTTCTCTAATGATCTCAGTATACAGATTGAATAGCTATTGGGGGGGGGGAGGATACCACCCTGATGCACCCTTTTCTTGATTTTAAAACATGTAGTGTTCCCTTGCTCTGGACAATAGCTTCTGGCTTTAAGTGTAGGTTTCATATGAGCACGGTCAAGTGTTCTGGGATTCCCATTCTTTTCAGTGTTAACCGTAATTTGTTAGGATCCACACAGTCAAATGCCTTTGCACAGTCAACAACTCTTTTGTTGTTGTCTACTTTCAGCCATGATCTAACATCAGCAATGATATCCCTGGTTCCACAGCCTTTTCTAAACCCAGCTTGAACTTCTGGCAGTTCTCTGTCAATGAACTGTTCTAGTCATTTTGGGGTGATTTTTCAGCAATATTCTGCTTGCATGGGATAATAATGACACTGCTCAACAATTTCCACATACTGTTGGATTACCTTTCTTGGAGATGGAAACAGAGATCTCTCCTAGTCCTCTGTCCAGATGGCGGTAGTCTGTCAGTTTCCAGGCATAGACGGTTGGGCATCTCCAGGCCTGGACTTGGTTGAAATGTGCCAGAATCCCATGGATTTCTGGCGCCTTATTTTTTGCCAGTGCCTACAATACAGCTTGAACCATTATCAACACGGGCTCTTTATCATTTGCTATTTCCTCAACTATTTGTCAGCCATTCTCTGTGGTACAGTGACTTTGTAATTCATACTTCTCATGCTTCCAGGATCATTCAAGATGGTGCCCATAGCATCTCAGTATTGCAGCCCTAGGCTTGAATTTGTTTTCCATTCTTTCAGTTTGAGAAATGCTGAGCGAGTTCTTCCCTTTTTATTCAGACTCCAGCTCTTTGTACGTTCCATTACACTTTACCTTCTCCAGTTGCCATCTGAAATCCCCTGTTCATCTCTTACTTTGGCATCAGGTTCCTTTGTTTTGACTTCTCGAGGCTCTAGTTTTGAGGGTCTCTCCTGACATCCATTTTGGTCTTTTCTGTTTTTGTAATGACGTTTTGCTCGCTTCATGCTGTCATCTCACTAGTCTTTGATGAACAGTGTTTATTGTTGGAGTTGAGTAGGACGCCTGGGACCCTGTGAACAACAGATCTGAACTCTGTCCTGTCCTGTGCCATCCTCAAGATCTAAGACACACCTGAGACCACTGCTATAATCACCATGTCAATCCATCTTGTAAGACATCTTCTTCTTCATCATCAACCCTCCACCTCCCCAAGCAGGATGTCCCTCTCCAGGGAATAGCTTCTCCTAGCAACACCCCCAGGTATATGAGACAAAGCTTCATTTATCATTCTTGTCTCCAGGGAACATCGTGGATGCCCCTTTTCCAAGACACATCTGCTTTTTATTTTGGCCGTCTATGGGATGTTCAGTACTCCTCCAGCACCACAGCTCAAAGGCATCAATTCTTCTGTCATCCTTATTCACTGTCCAGCTCTTAGTTGCATATGATTGGAAAAACTATAGCTTAAATAAGGCACACTTTACTCTTTAAACTGACATTGTTGCTTCTCGGGACTTTGGAAAGATCCCTGACAGGAGTGTTTCCCAGGGCAGTACGTCCTCTGACTGCTGGTAGTAAGTTATTGATTGTGGATCCAAATAAGATGAAGTTGACAGTTTCAATTATTTCTCCGTTTATCTTGATGTTGCCTATCGGTCCAGTGGTGAGCATTTTGTTTTCTTGAGGTTGAGATTTAATCTATAATGCAGGCTGCAGTGTTTAACCTTCTGTAGTAATTGCTTCAAGTCCTTTTCCATTTCAGCAAGCAAGGTTGTGGGATGCCGCATTCTTCTTGACAGAGTCCAGCTTCTCAAATAATTTGCTCAGCATATAGATTAAGTAGGTATGGACAAACATTACAGCCCTGACACACACCTCTCCTGTTTTAAATCATGAGTGTTCCCTAGCCCAGTTCATGCTCCAGCGTGTTGGTCTAGGTAGAAGTTTCACGCGAGCACAATGAAGTGTTCATAGTGACCCCAAAGAGAACAAAATGAAACTCCACAATCCCTCACCATCCTATCCCCAATTTCAAATCAGTCTTGTCTGCACCCTACTCTGTCAGCTCGGTTCCTACGTCCTGTGAAAGGGCCCCTCGCTCCTGGGCTGCTGGCCTCGGTCTCTGATGCCTACCTCTTCTTGTGTTTCTTTTCTGCGGAGTCATTGAAACGAGTTGGGGGCTTGCAGTAGCCGCAGCCTGGACCACGTTGGAAGGTGGCAGGATTTCCCAGGCTGTGTTAACAGACATCTCTGATACCTCCTGCTTTTTAAACATGCAACTGTACTCACAAAACCTAGAAAACAAGTCCCCTCCTTACAAAGGACTGGCCAGCCCAGACCCGTCACAGAGCCTCTGGTGGCTTGGAGAGAGGGCAGCGTCGTAGAGATCTTGGTCCTCTTCCACTGAGGGCAAGCTCGCTTGGATCTAAGAATGGCGGACCTCTACCACTTGGTGTGTTTATCTGACACCACCCACCCCGTATTCTGGGAAAGGCCTCCCTCACTTCATTAAGGTCTCCATACAGCCCAGCTGTTCAAGTGGCCAGCTGCTAACTAAGGTTAGCCGTTTAGAACCACCAGCTGGTTCTTGGAAGTAAGACCAAGACAGCTACTGTGAAGACTGCAGCCTTGAAAATCCTACCGTCCCAGGTCCGAGTCTGGACCAAGGTGACAGTGATGGGTTTAGTGGCTCCTCAGGTGCCGACACCTGCACTGGTGGCACCTCTGGGCACTCCTGACCAACTTCTGCGCTAAAAGCACCTACATTCCCGTTTCCCGGAGACTGAATTGACTCCAGTGTTGGACTAGGAGCCACTGTGTAGAGTGTACAGATGCGATGTGGTGTATGTTGTCATGCACACTTTCCTCTCGGCGGTTTCTACTTCGTTTGCCTTCTGTCTCGGGATTTCTGCAGTCGTCGTGGATGTGCTGGGGGGCTAGAGGAGCCCCTAACCCTACCAGCAACACTCCTAGGTGTCTCCCCAGCTATCAAGTTACACCAAAGAACAGACTCGAGCAGGTGCAGATGATAAATCATGTCTCTCAAGGAGGAGTTCTAGTCAAAATCCGCTGCCTTGACTGGCATCTACCCAGAGGTAAATGAAAAGTTCACGTGAAGGGGGCTGGGGGGCGGTGCCGAGCAAAGGTCACTGAAGGGCACCCTAGCAGTGGCTGAATGGCAAGCATGTGTGTTACATGTTTACCAAAATACAGTGAGGGAATGGTTCCCAGCAGTGTTTGTAGATACGGTTTGATTTTTTTAAACTTGAGGCAGACATAAATTTTAATCAAATAAGATTTCAAAGTAACCACAGTACAGAACTTCCAGATGTGTTTTAAATGCAGTAAGCAGCTCTGTTGGGAAACACTGTGGGTTAGCGTGCGTGCGTGCGTGGGGTGGGCGCTCAGCGCTGTACTTCCCGCTGTGGCCTGTGGGCCTGTGGGCGTTACAACAGAGCAGGAACCACCAAGGGACGAGTTCTCTTCCAGAGGCATCAGGACAGATCCAAGTTCTCCGGCAGCTTCTGGAATTTGAACCCATGGTTCCTACCCTGAGCGAAAGGAGGAAAGTGCTTCTAGCTGATCCTTTCGTTTTTAGAGTTAGACTTTACTTCTTGGATGTTCCTTTAACCTCAGGAGTAGTGACTAGCCTTCCCGTGCCTTTAAGTACAGGTGACAGTTCACTTCCCCTCCTGCAGCTGGTCCCCCAGTGGTGTCAGTCACATAGGACCTGCCCATCTTTCTCCCTCGAAGCTGCTGGTGGATTCAGACCCCCAGAGAGGTGCCACCGCCCCTACAGCTCCCGCTTCCCCCTTCCTCTGTGCCTGCAGAATGGCTGGGACAGAGATACTTGGCCGAAGAACCCCGGATAAGAACAGAGGGCTGAGTTAAGTCAGACACAGGATCGGGCAGGCTATCTGCTGCTCCTGAGATCGCTGAGTCCTAGCTGACGTGATGGTCCCAAAAGATAAAAAACATGCGGGATAAAACAAAACAGCTTCTGTAAATGCAGAGAGCCAAGTACTCGCAGAAGGGGGTACAGACCAGCTCCTCCTTAAACACATGCAACCCTGGAGGCCTTCCGCTGGGCACCGACGCTTGCCGTGTCTTCCCTGCAGCCCGAGGACTGAACTCAGCAGAGCCCTCTCCCTGGATCTCTCCGTATCCAGCCCAACGGGCAAGAAAACGGGAAGAAGCACCAACAGGCCCGTTAGGGGCCTGGGGATCTGTCACTGTGAGGGCTCAGAGCCGACTTCTGAGCCCACAGCAGCCGGGCGCCCCAGGGCCACTGTGTTTAAACCACCCTCCGGGTATGTCTGTCACAGTGGAAAGAGTTTAAGAGAAAAGCAAGTTTGTACCATAACTAGTCCCCTTGTGACAGTCTGATCAGGACAACTGCGGTTTCTGCAGCGTCTTCACCTGCCAGTTGTGGCCACTCCCACGTCAGGTTTAAGTGCCCCTCGTGGGACCTTACTGCTCAGTTATTAAAAGCCAGGACGGTAAGCACGTTCCTCTGTGGGAAATGGTCTCAAACAAACTTACGTCATTGAAAAGAAAATCATTTCAAACGTTACAAATTTGAAAACCAAAAAATATCTCCTCCAGTAAAATCCCAATCTTCTTAATTTCTTTTAAGAAGTAATTTTAAAAACCTCTAGGCTTTCTCAAGATGACCCCTCCGTTAAAAAGCGTGAGGGGCAGGAAAGACACAGCCCTTGTTCCACTTCACGGCAGGACCAGACAACTCGAGTAAGAGGCTGCTCGCTGGGGGTGGGGGGCAGGCTGAACTTGTCAGACCTGAGTACTAGGGCGGCCCAGAGCCTTGGAGCAGGGGACTGGGATGTGGGGAGCCTCTCAGGAGCCTGGACTGCCCCAGGTGACACACAATGGTGTGGGGTCCACGCTGCCTCCATTTCAAAGACGCGGATGCTGTCAAGGCGCACGCAGCCCGTTTCTGAAGGAGCGTGCACGTCCTGCAGAGCGTGGACCGTCCGTTCTCCTGTCCAGGGGTTGGACCAGTTCATCCACTTTACAGATGAGCAGCCTCTCTGTCAGCCAGGAGGGAACCAGGAGGAACTCCATGCAGTCCTGCCGGCTCTAACGCTGAGACGCCCTGGACCCCCTGAACCCCGAGGGCCAGCAAGCTGTCAAGGCGGGCAGCTCTGATGATGCCACCCGAGATTGCAGAGTGCATGGGACAGAGTGAGACAGCACGCGTGCACACGCGCACACACGCACACGGGCACACGCAGCTCTGATGAAGACACCCGGGACTGCAGAGCGCATGGGACCAAACCAGACAGCACTGCACACACGCACGCACGCACATCAGCTCTGATGATGACATCCAGGACCGCAGAGCTCACGGGACAGAGAAAGACATCACGCAAACACACACACACACACACACACACACACACACACGTGCGCGCGCAGCTCTGATGACATCCAGGACCCCAGAGCTCATGGGACCGAGTAAGACAGCGCACGTACACTGTGAGACAGACAGACAGACACACACACCCCCACCTCACCCCCGAGTGGGCCAGACTCCCGTCACAGGCACTTGCTCTTGACAAAGCTTGCTGGCAGTGGCCGAGGGCAATGCGGGGCCACCGGGGAGGGCGGGCTCTGCCGGCACAAGTGGGGCTCTCACATCCACTTAGTGGGGTCACACCTGCCATGCTAAGGGGCCCAGACAGTGACCAGTGAGCATACTGGAACATTAAAGACCTCGCAGCATGATCAACAAGGCCAGCACCGTGGGCTCCGACGGCCTCTTCCACGTAAGAAACCAAGCACACACGTGTGTCCACTCACTGTCTCCGAATCCAGCAGTGGCACAGGACAGCACCGCAGAGCCAGCGCCGTGCGGGCCGGTCCTCAAGGGGACCTCAGAGCCCCCTGCGCAGCCGAGAGCCCAGCACCCCGGCTGCACTTGGCCGACGACTGAAACGGCCCCCAGCGGGGCAGTGACTGCAGCCGCGCGTCCTGGAGCAGGTCATACCAGGCCCTCCTGCCCGAGAGACGTGAGCACACAGGTCACAGGGAACGCTTTATTCAGGGTCCAGGGACAGCTGTTCTCCAGGCGTCAGAGAAACAGGAAATGGCCCCAGTGGGTCTCTGCTCATCTCGTCCCACACGGCCCCCGCCCCCACTCAGGGCCACCAGCAAGTGGTCACTTCATCACCCCTGACAGTCACTGGGGCTGTGACAGGCACCTGTGCCTCGAGCCTGTGAGGTCACAGGACACAAACTCACCCACCTGAGCTGACCCCGGAGCAGAGGGCTGGCCTGTGCCTGACAAGGACCCCAGCAGCTTTCCGTTAACACGAGCTGTGTGTGGGAAACGTGGTGCTGCCCCGCCGCACGTGAGCCCCCGCAGTGCTCAGGGACAGTGGACCTACTGTCCTTTGGGATGGGCGTGACCACAAGGTGCCCTGTTATGTATCATGGAGTGGCTTTTTCAGAACCACTGTCCAGCCACCCGGCTGGGGTAGCCACTCATCCTTTGCTTTTCAACATTGCAACAACATACCTTTAATTTTTCCTACTGTAACAGATGTTTCCACGTGAAAATGAGCAAATGTCAGTCTCTGGTTCTTGCTCTTCGGCAACCACTGTTGCTGGGCCGGCCTCCACCCTCCCGTGTTGGAAAAGCCACCCAGACAGGAGGACAGCATGCTAAGGGGCCCCGAGCCGCGTGTGCGCACCTCCATGACGTCTGGGGGCCCCGCCCAGCCTCGCACGCCCTGGGCGGGTGCCAGTCCAGAACCAGGTCCATGCACATGGCCTGGCCATTCCTCCTTGTCTGCTGCACTGTGGTTACAGAAGGCTGGTTTTCAAGTTGCAGATTTTATTGGTTTTAAAGATTTCAAGATCCTCCAGCATCATCTGTTAAACAGAAAGAAGAAATACCAAACATCAGGCTTCAGCTAACAGAGTATCAGCAGCAAGATTCCGCGTCAGAAGCCGCCTGGGGAGAGGGGCTGCCCTGGTGGCACAGTGATTAAGCACTTGAGTGTGAACTGACAGGTCGATGGTTCAAAGCCACCAGCCAGCCTTCAGGTTGTCTGCTGCAAGTTGGGTAGTTTGGGGTTTGGCTGTGCACTAGAGACTTGGAAATCCACTCCACAATGAACCAGAGCCACTGTGTACAAAAGGTCAAAGTCCATTATGGACACTCGCCAGTCCATTCTCTAGGGAGTGGGGTTCACACCGTGCAGGCGAGGTTCCCAACAGCCCGAAGTCTGTCCTCAGACCAGCAGGTGTGGCTGGAGGGACAAAATCTGGGCCACTCACCCAAGGGGGAGACCCAACCAGGGAACCCCAAAAACAGCCCAGAGGCTGTCCTCACAAACACTCCTGGGAAAAGTGGGGTACAGCCACCACTGGTAGACACAGTATGGGGTCTTGGGGAAGATGCAGCCAGGGAAGAGACACTCCAGAACCCAAGGACACAGGGCTTCTATCCAGGGTCGCTACCAGCTGAAGTAACGGCCCAAACATCCACTCAGAGTTGTGCAAAAACCTCGACAGAAAGAGGGTCCCCAAGAAAGAGGGTCTGCCAACACCACCTGCCACTCACTCTGGACGTGAACTCCGGTTTTAACGGCTTTGTTTATGTGAGTCTTTGAATCTACACCCTGTCACGTCAGTGGTGCAGCTCCTCTGTCAAAGGGAAGGTGCGGGTCCCCTGAGCTCCGGGCCATCTAGTGGTTCCGACTCAGTGACCCCCAGGACGGCAGGGCCACCTCACCGGACCCAAGGCTGTGACCTTCCTGGACGCAGACCGCCTCCTCTCACTGGAGGGGCGGAGTCCAAACCAGCCTCCTTCTGAGCAGCAGGCAAGCACATCTAACCACTGCACCACCAGGGCTCAAACAGACCCGCGGAGAAATCACGTCACCACTTGGCAAACAGGCCCTTAGAAAATGCTTCAGACTCTCCGAGATCCCCGCTTGACCACCACCGAGGCCTTTCCTGCCGTTTTCTACTTGAACAAAATCCTGGCTCCTGAGCTGACAGAAGCAATGGGCCGCTGGCCGCTGGGAAGGCTCAGGAACTGGAAAGCATTACAATGAGACCTCTCCCCAGGGCTGGCCGGGACGCCGATGAGGCCCACAAGTCACTGTTCTCTGGTAAGGTAGGCAGAAGATGACAAGAGAGAAAAGGGAAGAGCCCGGAGAACTCATCGCGAGAGGTCCCAGTGAGGGTGAATGTCGGAAAAACCAAGGAGCTGGACGGGAGAAACAGTCACGGGAGATCATCCCAGGACTAAGAAAACCAGAGGGGAGCACGCCCAGGGTGGGGGGACAATGAAGGAAGATCTCGTGCCACACACGGCGAGCGGCCAGCACCGCCACGGCTTCCAGCGGCCACGGAAGGCCATGGCACTGGGCAGGATGCAGCCATTAGACAGAAGGCGAGGACAGGATGGGCGGGAGGGCGCCCGTAGCCGGGAGCAGACTCGGGACACAGCTCACCCGTCAGGCCACCAGAGCAACACAAGGACGTAAGGCCAGCCACACACGCCCGTGACCTGCCCTGGGGAGTCCACACGGGGACAGGAACCTCTCCGTGCGTTCCACAGACACGAGCTCCACTGTTTTACCAACGTCAGCACCTCAGTGGCATCTCACCTCTCCGCACTAACCGAGGCGGCTGAGCTCTCTCCTCCAGTTCCGAGGCGGAGGGCAGAGGCCCGGAGTTAGGGAAGTGAAACGGGGGCCGGGGAAGGAAGGGGAGGAGGAAGCCTGGGGCCTCAGGTAAAGTGAACAACTGCCCGCGAGGAGGAAGGGGCCCTGGTGAGTGCGCCAGGTCACCCGGCTCAGGGTTGAGGCCACAAAACTAGAGTTTAAAAGAAGGGTCTCCCGAGACCAACAGTCCACCTCGGGGACAGGTAGAGTGGAAAGCAGGTGTGAGGGGAGGTCCTGATGTTTCTGCAACAGTTACAAGAACCCCACCTGTAGTCCCTAAGTCAACTCAGCAGTTCCAAGGCACACAGCAGGGAGGCACCTCTGAAGACAGCAGTGCGGCCAGGGCTCCCCAGGACTGAGACTGGCCAATCTCCCCCACACCCCCACCTCACGTTGTTTCTCAGTGGAGGGTCACTGTGACTCCCAGCAGTGCCTTTGGAGGACACAGCAGGACCACTCCAAGGGGGTCCATGGCTGTCACCTTCCCAGCAGCAGATGGACACGTTTCTCACGGAGCAGCTGGTGGGTTTGAACTGCCGACCTTCATGTTGGCAGTCCAACACATAAGGCCACCAATATGGTTAAGTGGGTGACTTCGCAACTGGGGAGCCCCCAAGCTGCCCGACAGCTGGGCCGTCCCTGGTCTTCAGCGGTCACTAAACAGAAACCATGAGCAGGGGCGCCTGTGGCCACTGCAGTGGGGGAGCCGTGGGGTCGCTGACCCTCTGGGTGATGGGGGCCCTGACCGTGCGCGCACATGGAAGGAAGGTTTACCTGTGTCCGGCTGTCTGGGTCTCTTTGAAACGTCCACTCCGTTCTCCTCCCGCTTCCTCTTGGCGCAGTCCTGGCACGCGGTCCCTGGAGGGGACAGCTGTCTGAGCCCACGTGCCTGGGCGTGTCCGTGCACATGGCCTGTTCTCACCCAGCTGGCCCGGGGCCTGTTCTAAGCTGTGTCCCCGTGGTGCTCGCTCGCTGCTGTCCTGCACGCACCACAGACCCCTCTCAGGGGTGAAGGCATCGCTCATGATAGGAGAGCTGCGTGCATGGGTGTGGACAGCAATGATAGGAGAGCTGCGTGCATGGGCGTGGACAGCAGCAGAGACGGGGCTGCAGGCCCAGGGTGCCCTGAGGAGACTGGGACACTGTGGGAATGTGCCATCAGCACGGTGAGGTCAGGACAGGAGGGGCCTCATTCCAGGCTAGCGTGCAGAGGACACAGAAGGAAAGGGCAGGGCCTCACGGCTGAATCCGAGGGCCAGCAGCGTCCAGCTCCCGGCCTCACACGGATGGGGGCGGGGCTGGTCCCCTGGTACACGAGAGTCACCATCGAGCCTAGCTCCCCTCACCCCTGACCTGCAGGGGTCACCTCAGGCCCCTTGTTCAAGAGGGACTCCCGTGGATAACGAGCAACGGTGGGCAGAGGAGGGTGCTGCAGAAACTAAGGGGACCTTACCCAGGAAGGTGGTGCTGTCCACACGGTCAGCCTCTGAGAAGAAAGGAAAACGGGGGGTGAGGAGGACTTGGACCCCGCCCCCCGCCGCCCCTGGTGGGCTCCGGGTGCCGCGCTCACGTGCGGGTCGGGTGGCCCCGTCCGCAGACTCGCGCTCGGGCTACACGAGGCTGCCGTCCAGGAGCCGGTGCCCGGGTCGGATTGTGGACACTAACTGGGCGCAGCATGAGCCTGTCAGGCTCGTCGCACCACCCGCTGTTGTGGACTTGGTGGTGAAGGGGCTGCCTCAGAACCACGTCACACCGAGGCCACGCACAGCCTCGACCGCTGAGGCAGCGACATCCTCTGCTCCTGGGGCCGCAGAGAGCTGCCTGGTCAGACGTCTGTCCCCAACGTGCTGCCTCCGTGAACAATTCTGGGGGAAGGCCAAGAGCACTGGGGGCCCAGCCACAGCGTGTGGTGCTGCCTCTGGGTAAGCAGCTTTCCAGTGGTTCGAATCCACCAGCAGCCCCGCAGGAGAAAGGACAATCTCCACCGTCTGAAAGCCTGCCGGGGGTCAGCTAGCCAGGAGCTGTTCAGCTCGCCTGCAGGGAGTTCTCATGAGTCTGAGGAGAGAGCACTGAGCCGTCGTCACCCACGGCCTGAGCGGCCTGTGCTCGTGGAAGCTTCTAGCTGGTGCCACAGCCCATTAGGGGTAACACAGCCCCAAGCGTGCCCCAAGTTTCCGGTCACAGCTAGAATGACGATCAATCCTGGAGTCACGTCAATGTTTGAGGACACTGAACACAACACCACTAACAGCCCTTTCTTCAAGATGACCAAGTTCAAGGACTTTTCAACCGTCTCCACTGCAGCTGGCCCGGGAGCTTCCCCACGAGGACAGGGAAGGACTGCTCCGAAAGAGGGCTGTGTCCAGAAGAACAGGTGACACTAGAAAGGAGACTCCAGGTCTCTATAGCCTCATGTGCATCTGGAGCTGTGGCTCCGCGTGTGGGGAGACAGGAGAGGATTCTAGGTTCTCCCACAGCTCACGTGCTGGCGCGGCCTGGTCAAGGCCCCCAGCGTGCAGGCAGCTGTATTCAGCTCTGTGCTGTGGGGTGAAGTATCAGCTCCCGGCCCCGGGCACTACCGCACACGGAGCCACCCTCCAGAGGCGAAGCGGGAGGCGGTGAGCGGGCCTGTGGACAGGGCCTCGGCTGGGCCATACCTGGGCTCCTCTGCCTGCAGATCTGGGTGGTGAGGTCCTGCACGTAGCCCGGGAAGTGGTCAAAGCAGTGCCCGTAGGACACCACCTTGATGCCGTGCAGCAGCATGTCCGCCTGGTGCTTGAAGAAGTGGTCCTCGTCCTCCTTGAGCACCAGCATGAAGTGCTCCAGCTCCACCTTGTTGGGCACCGAGTACAGGAAGAGCGCCTGGAAGATCTGGTCCCGCAGCGTCTCGCCACAGCCCATGAACAGGAAGGACTTGGTGCGGTACAGGTTCTGCAGGGTCTCCTGTGGGAGAGGCAGGCACAGGCCCGGTCAGCGTGACATGGCCACAGCACCACAGCCAAGACCGCGGGGGAGCCCAGATGGGGACCAGGGAGGGACCGGGGGTGCACAAATAGGGGGTCAGGGAACAGCCCAGCGTGGGGCACAGATGAGGAGATCAGAGAACAGCCTGAGGGGGCACAAAATGGGGGTCAGGGAGGACACTGATGGGGGTTGTGAGGGGGTACAGAGGGGAGTCAGGCTGCAGGCCAGGAGGCACAGATAGGGGTCATGGAGAGGGGCCAGGGGGCGCGTAAATGGAGGGTTAGGGAGTGGCCCGGGGTGGGGCACAGATGAGGGGATCATGGAACGGCCTGGGGGCACAGAACGGGGGCCAGGGAAAGGCTAGGGGCACAGGTAGGGGTTGGGGTACACAGAGTGGGTCAGGGAACAGCCCAGGAAGCACAGATGGGGGTCAGGCAGGGGCCTGGGGTAGAACACGTGGGGGTCAGGGAGGGGCCCGGGGAACAGAGATAGGGGTTGTGGGGGGCATAGATACAGGTCAGGGAGCGGCCCAAGGGGGCACAAATGGTGGGTCAGGGCGTGGCCCAGGGAGCACAGATGGGGGTTTGAGGGGTTACAGATGGGAGTTAGGGAGCAGCCTGGGGCAGTACAGATGGGGGTTCAGGTAGCCGCCCTGGAGCAGCACAGACAGGGAATCAGAAGTGGCCCGGGGAACACAGATGAGGGTCAGGGAATGTCCTAGGGAGCACAGAAGGGTTAGGAAGTGGCCTGGGGAGTACAGATGGGGTTGTGGGGGCTGTTACAGATGGGAGTCAAGGGGCCACACAGCAAGCAGAGATGGGAAGTCAGGCAGCAGCCCAGGAAGCAGACGGGGGTCAAGGAATGGCCTGGGGGAGCACAGATGGGGATCAGGGAGCAGCCCCAGGCGCACAGATGGGACTGTGGGCAGCAGGGGTGAGGAGTGGCTGGGAGAACCATAGGACTCGCTGATACAGGCGCCAGGGACCACTACAGTCACCCACAGAGCTTGTCACAGTCACTCCTCAGTCCGGTCCTTCACCTGCAGTCATCCCCGGTGCCTACGGACGCCAGCGAGGGACAGAGGAGGGGTGGAGCCCTGACCTCACAGGTGAACAAGGAAGGACCGGTGCTTCTGAGAAAGCCTCAAAGCAGCCCTGGGATTTGACATTAAACAGACGGCTGAGTGTAGGAGGAGGGGGGCCAACAGGCTGAACCCAGTGAGTGAGCAGTCAGTGCGTTCAAGTTCAAGGCGTTTTCCACAGATGAGCTGGGAGGAGCCCCAGGGCTGCAGAGACTCCAGCAAGGCTGGGATTGAGCTGAGGACCAGCCCAGCCTGGCCCCGGGAGGACCAGCCCAGTCTGGGGAGGACCAGTCAAGCCTGGAGCCTCGGGACATGACAGCACTACTGGCAAACACTACACATCCAGTCACCACACCAGGGCCTCCAGGCAGATAAGAAGACAGATGTGGCCCTGTCCCCAGCAGCAGTCCAAAGGGTAAGTGGCGGGCAGGTTCGCCCAGAAGCAAGAGTCATTCAGACTGCAGCCCAGTGGCCATCCTATATCTCCAGGGTGACCAGCAAGTAAGCCGTACCATGACTTCGGGGTCCTGGGTCACATCCTTATACCCAGAGGGGTCCAGCACCATCCCGCAGGGGTCTGTGTACAGGCCGTGGATGTGGAGAACTCCATATTTGATGTGTCCTCTCGCCCACTGGAGAACCTGGAGGACATGCAGCAGGACCAAGGGCAGCCTGGTGTTAGTGACAGTGGACACCGAGATGCAGCAGGTGTCCCCACACCTCCCCAGAAAGATGCCGAGAAACTCAAGTGAGGTGGGGCCAGTTCGGCCATCCACTGGGGCAGGTGGAGGCCGGTCAAGACGCAGAGGGCTGAGTGGGGACACCTGACAGCACAGAGCACCACCAGAGGGACTGTGGCTTCCATGTCACACAGCACGTTCTCAATACGGCCACACCAGTGACGGCGGAGGCTGGGGTAGTTTATCTAGGCATCATTTCTACAAGCTGGAGAAACTTGTTTATGGAACAAAGCTTCATCAAACGGTCAGTGAGTCTGTGCCCAGGGCCCCCCTCTCCCCCAAAATGTGATGCTGTGGGAATTCTGGGCTGGGGGGCCAGGAGTGTCTCCAGCAAGCCCCCACCCCATGTCTCGGGCTCCCCGAGTGCGGAGGGAACCAGCTGGGACCAGACACACAGGGTGAGCCCATTGTCAGCGTGACAGAAATCCACGTGGAGGCGGGCAGATGCCTCAGAAAAAGTAAATGAGTGCACGCAGGCTCCCTCAGGAAGAAACAAGCAGGTTTACATCTACCAAATGACTGGCTGGTTTTGTTTTAAATAACTGCTTGGGCAGAGCACATAGGTCCCTAAACACACAGGGGAAGGGTAGCATAGGGTGTAACGTATCCGTGCTGCTAACAACAAGGACAGAAGTATGAATCCACCAGCTGCTCTGGAGGAGAACTCCAGACCGTCTCCTCCCGTGGACATTCACAGCCTGGGAAACCTGGTGGAAGTGGCTGAGTCAGGAGTGAGCGGGAGGTTGGCAGTGGGTGCACTGAAGTCAAAGGGCCTTGGTGACACAGTGGCTGGAACGCTCAACTACTGAAACCTGGTGCTTCAAACCCACCAGCTGCTCTACGGGATGTTTATGAAGCAAAGCTGACTCACTGGTAACGTATACACAGTAGGTACGAAAGTCAACAGATTTCTCTAGACAGTAAGTCGGTAATTTTGATGACCGCTCTAAACGGCTGTGTGCTGTTGGATCCTGAGACTCCCGTCAGAACTCCCCTAAAGAAGGAGCCCACACAGCCGCTGACAGCGGTGACAGGACAGGGGTGTGGGGGGCCGACCTGGCAATGCCACGTCACGCTCTCGGACAGTTCAATGACACTCAGTCTGACCAACATCACGCCCGCTGATGTCCAACTGACCCGGAGGACGGAGCGGTCCATGGGTTCTGAAGCCAGAGATCTTTACAGGCCAGAGTGCCTCATCAGGGGCTGGTGGAATCGAACCTCTCACCTTTCAGCTTGCAGTGAAGCACGTGAACATATTATGCCACCGGAGTTCCTCCAATGACAGTATGATGTTAAGGGGGAAACGAGATTGAAACTGCTGCACAGAATGCCATTTCCTTCTATTCTACTCACCAAAAGAGACTCATCATCTATTCTATTCTCATCGAACATCAATATGACTACAGAAGTCTTAGCTTTCCGTTCGTTTACCACCTGGGTTTGGGCAAAGGCCACCAGGAGTCAAGGTCAATTAGGATGGGATCCGGGAGAGGGCTGGATCCCACACCATGGAGCGATTCTGACTACAGGACCCCTGTGTTACAGAGCAGAACTGGGCTGCATGGGTCAGAAGCAGGTGGCCAGGCCTTCACCCCACAGCACCACTAGGTGGGGCTGAACCACCAACCTTTAGGCTACCAGTCCCGTGGGAACTAGTTACACTGCCAGGGACCAGAAAGGAACAAAGGAATGGGTAGGAAATAATGCAGAAGAAATCCAGAAAAAGACAACAGGAGTGAGAGTTGCGGGGCTTCATGTCCCAGGTCCCAGTGGCCCTGAGGGGTCAGGAGTGGCCCTGAGGGGTCAGGAACACAGCGTTCCAGAATTCAGGTCTCTGCAGGCAGCAGGCAAGACTTCTTTAGGACAAACTCCCCA
>NW_006399814.1:7856596-7867556 GCF_000299155.1 Elephantulus edwardii
CCTGTCCTGGCCCCTCCATCCCTGCGGGCCCTCCTGCCCTGGCCCCTCCATCCTGCGGGCCCTCCTGCCCTGGCCCCTCCATCCTGCGGGCCCTCCTGCCCTGGCCCCTCCGTCCCCACGGGCCCTCCTGCCCTGGCCCCTCTGTCCCCATTGTCCCCACTGCTCTACCCACCTTGTTCCTGTCCTTGAGGTCCAGGGACTCCATGGGCTTGTTCTGCTGATGCCCGAAGATCTCCAGCAGGTTGTCGTAGTTGGTGGTCAGCACCAGCGTGCCACGCTCCATCAGGCTGAGGATGGACTGCAGCACCAGCGGGTCCTGGATGTGCTGCTCCAGGCTGTCGAAGACCTCCATCAGACAGTCCTGGAAGAAGCTGGGCTTGCTGTCACCTGTGCGCTGGAGGACGGTGGGCGAGTTACCAGGCAGCCACAGTGACCAAGCACCCAGTGCCGCCATGCGTGCTGGAGAGACAGCAGTCATACAAAGAGCCCTTGGTTCCAGGGGTTAGAGGATCCAGAAGTGGCAATGAGGGCCAAGGCTATGGAAGACAGAGGGAGCAGGGGACAGCAGTCTATCTCCTGGGCCTAGCTGCGCCCCTCCTCCTGGGCCTGGCTGTACCCCCCCCTTCTCCTGGGCCTGACCAGTCCTTCCTTTCCTGGGGCTTGGCCACACCCCTTTTCCTGGACCTGTGTGGCCCACGCCCATGCTCACCGGCCCCCTCCCGGCCACACTGCTGCCATCCTCTTGGTGTCACGCTCACTGAGATGACCCTTTCTGTACCAGGAGTTCCACATTTCTCTCTCCAGTGAGGGCTCCTCTCAGCCCCCCACCGAGCACTCACTTCTCCTGAGCTGCCCGCTCCCCACAGCCCTCCCCAAAACACTCGGCCCCAGGAAAACGATCCCACTGAGACCTGGAGTCACTGCCCTTACAGCCTCCTCACCACCTCCCTTGTCTCACCAGCCTGCTCAAGTGTTACCAGCTCCCACTCCCTGCCTCTCCTGGAATGCATCCAACTCCCTTGCCCTTCTCTTCCTTTGTTGGAAACCCTGGCAAAACCTGTATCCACACCCACCCAGTCTGCCTGTACCCTACACTGTGCCCTGAGCCACAGAGCTCCACATACACGCCCCTCTGTGCTCCCATCCCCTCCTGACGGTGCCCCCACTGTGCACCCAGCTCCACATGATGCTCAGCGCCACGGGGCCTGGTGAGAGCGCATCACGGGACTGGCCTCGCTCAGCGCTTCCTGTGCCAGTTCTCTGAGGACGGGCAGAGGACGAGCAGGACAGCGGCCTCACGCACGACAGTCAACCGTTTTCAGTCATCTGGCTCTCTCCACGAGGGTCCTGTCCAGCCTGGGCCCAAAGTGCTCCCCAAGATCCTACTGCAGCACCCGTGCCACCAGGTCTCCTCCTCCTCTTCCTCTAGGGGGAGGGGAGACTCTTTCCACGAAGTACCAGACAGCACGCTCACGCTCCCCAGCCCGCAGGCCGCAGTCTCCACACCCCTGCCACTAGCAGCCAGGCCTCCCAGCTTACAGCATTCCCCAGGACAGCCTGAGGAAAGGTGGCTGGCTGCCCGGACCAAGTCACACCTACAGCGTCCTCCTCGGCTCGGTAAGGAAAAACACCTCGTCCACACCCAATGGCACAGGATGTCTCGGACGCACAGGCCTGCCCAGGGCCACCCAACACCTGTTGCCAGAGGACCCTCTGCAGACTGAGGGGTCTGGGCACAACGCTGCCCTGTGGAGCTAAGGCTCTGTGTAGGGTCACCTGCCCGGCCCATGGACAAGCCGCGACATGTGGCAGACTCACAGGGGACATCTTGCGGATGAGGTCATGGGCTACGACCAGCAGGTCTCGGTCCTTCGTCACCTTCCTCTGGAACTCGGCGATGTCCCCAGGGTGCAGCACCTCCAGCTGGTCCGCGGCCTCGATCACGGCCTCGATGCAGTCCCGCCAGGAGCGCAGCGCTGGGATGCCGGGGGCCACGGCCGCGCTCACGCCCGTCCCGATGACCAGCAGCAGCTCCTGCGGCTGCTTCCGGATGAGGCTCTTCAGAAACTTTCTGCTTCAAGCCGGGCCGAAGGGCACCAACGTCACCAAGGGCTTAGGGGCAGGGCAAAGCCATCCCGGCACTCATCTGTCCCCGCTTTATCCCACAGTCCATACCCGCCCCGTTTCACAGGGACCCCACCCTGGAGCAGCAGTGGTTAAACACACAGCTGTTAACCGAAAGATCAGGAGGGCACATACACCAGCTCCTTCCCAGGACAAGAGGACGCTGCTGGGGTCCCACCCACCTACAGGGTCTTAGGAACTGGTGGCTGAATGGTAAGGAGATGTGTTCACAAGCCAAAGGTGGGCAGTTCAGATTCACCAATGGCTCATGGGCGAAGGACGGGCAATCCGCTCCCAGGTGATTTACAGCCCCTGAAGAGGCCCTGGACCGTCAGCTAGGGCTCGGTTCCGACTTGATGGCTCACGGCCCCCAAGTGCACGGTCATGGTGAGTCGGTCAGCTCACCGCCACCAAGGGGCCCCATTCCACACAGGATTCGGGGGCCGCTCTGTCTTACTCCTCTAATGACACCCGATCAAAAGCCAAGCCCACAGCCGTCCAGCCAGCTGCAACTCCTCACGACCCACCAGCAGGTTTCTGAGGCTGGAAGTCCTGACGGGAGGGCCCCTCTCCTCCCTGGGAACTGGCTGAGGGTCACCACCCACCAGGGCCCCTGGGCGACAGAGCTGTGGATAAGCCTCTCAGCAACCTTCACCCCCTTGTCATGGAAAAGGGACTGTCAATGCAAACTGTGAAGACTAAATGGCCCCCTGCCTGCAGCGACAGACACAGTTACAGGTACCCTGCCATCACTGATACAGTTGCAGGTATGGCCACAGAGAGAGTTACAGGTATGTCACAGATACACACAGGAGAGTTACGGGTATAACGGGGTTCCCTGGCACCCACCGACCCAGCCTGCCCTGCACACACACCCCTCCCCGCAGTGCTTTCTCCTGGGTACAGTCTGCCATCCTGTGTCCATCTGTCCATCTGCTCACAGCAGAGCATGCTGCCCTGAGGTGCAGGGCACATCCCAGTGCAGATGCTGCCCTCTGGCTCTGTGGGGCTGGGCCAAGGCCAGGCTATGAATCACTAGTCAAAAACCTGCCCTCCGAGTGGTGCTTCTGCTTAAAGCAGAGAAGTGGATGCACCCAGACCGAGGGGACCAGGACAACAGGGGGGCCAGGAAACGCGTGTAGACAGGGCGGTGCTGCAGAGGGAGAAGCTGCAGGGGTCCAAGGGGTGCTTTACCTGGATTTCTGCTCACTTGTGTTTGTCGTCTTCTCCACCGAATCCATCTGTGAACCCTAAAGAGAAGCGCGGATCAGAAGGGACCCCAGTGTCCTCTCCACCAGCCCGACACCAGCAACCCGCAACAGCCAAGGATGGAACTAAGGTCAAACGCCTTAAGCACTGACATTTGAAAACACGGGAAATGCCATACACCATAAACGCCCATGGAGGTTTCCAAAGCCCCATCCCAACTTGTGGGGCTTGGCCCCTCACGGGCTCCACAGGACACAGTGTCGGAAGGTGCCCGCCCCAGGGACCAGCCTGCAAGAGGCTAGTCCGACTGCAGGACTTGGCATGAGTGCAAAGGCCCTCCAGGAAGTGACAAGTGGCCCGTGGGCGAGTTCACGGAAGACGTGAGCGGTCAGGTCAGGACCCTGGTGAGGTGGAGGCCACCCAGCACCACCACTGAGCCTTCGGCAGGGAGCCAACGCCCAGGGTGCGTGAAGCAGGAACCAGCCCCATCCGCATTGCCAACCCACCTGCACACTTGTTTCTTCCAGAATCTGGCTCTCCCTGACTCTAATACTATGTTGTGTTTGTTGTGCACTGACCCACCACTGAGCCTCCAGAGAGCTGTCAGAGGCTGTAAATCACGTGGGAGGAGACTGCCCATCTGTCAGAGGCAAAGCAGCAGGTGGATTCGAACCATGTTCCTCTGTGTTGGCAGCATGGTTCCTTAATACTGATTCAAGACCCTTCCCAAACAATTACCTAAGCTTACTATCCATAAGCAGCAGTTGTTCACATATGTATGTTTCCTCTCATCTCTCCACTTTATCATTTGATACGGAAGTGCAGATGCAACTTTTTTCACACCCTAATAAAAGTATTTCCTTTACTTAAAATTTCATAAAGTTACTGGCTACATAGAAGGGAACATATCTTATTCATACACTCTTGGCCTAGTGAGTCAAGCACACACTGCCAACCCAAAGGGGCATGGTTCAAATCCACCAGCTGTTACAAGGGAGAGAGAGAGAGAGACGGGCAATCTCCTCCCATGTGAAAACCTCCCATCTGAAAACCTGCCGGAGGGTCAGCTTCAGTCCAACTCGCTGGAGTGACCTGAGTTGATCTTCCAGATTGCTAACACAGGGCGTTTCTAAGGGAACGCTCAAACAGTCCTGCTCCAAGCTCTGTGTGCATTCAGAAATTCCTTTTCTAGGAGAGGGTTCTGGGGAGTGGAGCTGCCACATTATAGAGCGCGTGTCCCGTGAGACCACTTCCCCGAGGGGCCCACTGCACATGGCCCCCATCAGGTCTATCTGCGTCTGCCTGGTTTATGGGGGTCACCTAGCTTAATAAGAATCAGGCCAACAAAAAATAACTTTCAAGGACAACGAAAGCAGGTTTCCTCAGTGTAAGGGGGCCGAGAACCATCCAGTCATGACTTCAGTCATGTTCCCACAACCCATGTATCTTTGGTAGGTCCAGGATTCTGGGTGGCCTGACATTTATGCAAGGACGTGGTTTGGCCTAAGACGAGATGCAATCCCACAGGTGACTGTGACCCAGCCTGTGGTTGTAAACGGGGTGGGACAGCACTCAGCCCTTTAGAAAGGGAGGCTCCCTGGGGTGTGGCCTGCATCACCTTTTCTAGGAGGAAGGGGCCTCATTAACACCAAGGAGGAAGAGGTGGACGCAGGCGGTCCTTGGGACCCAGGGTGCCTGTGCTGAGAGCTTCCTAGACCCTGGGGAGGGCAGGTGCCAGGACTCAGGAGGGACACCTGGGCCCTCTGCTGGAGAAAGCAGTCCCTCCCCTGAGGCTCGGGCTCTGTCAGGTGCAGAGCCCCCTAAACATGCGGGCAGAAGCTTCCCCTGAGGCACTGACATCACAGCAGCAGAAGCACTGAACACCCCACGACTTCCAGTAGGGGCCCTGGGCATAGCTCCTCCTGCCATCAACTCCCAGAGGTGCCCGGGACCTTCCCCAGAATGTGGAGAACCACACTCCGCAGACCAGGAAGAGGAGGCCCTGTGGGGCCTGGCGGTCCAGGTCCTGCTTAGTTCAGGGGCCTCGTCAGCTTCGCTCAGGTGAGGTGCCCGTGGCTGGCTTGTCAATCTCCTAGATACTTTCCAGGAAAGGAACAGGCTGTGGCCTCTACTCCACCGATGGTGCCTGATGGACGCATGCGCTGCCCCAGCTCTCCACGTCTCACAGGTTCTCTGCCTCTCACAGGTGAACGCTGTCACCACTGTCTTGCCTGGGGGCCTATATTTGTGTGTTGCTTCGGTGACAGGCTCTGCCTGTCACAAGCTTTGCTATCACATAATCCTCGCGTCACGGTCCTGGATTTTAATGATTCACCAATTACGGACACACCTCCTGTGCCAAGCGGACCTCACCGGGCAGCCTGTGCCCAGCTACAGACATATCTCCTGTGCCAGGCCAGGCGAGCCTCACCGGGCGGCCTGTACTGCCCTGTGCCTGGCAGGCTGAGATCGTGGAGCTGGAGGTGATAAGCGAGTCTGTGCACCACCTTCCCAAGCTCATGCCCCGTCTCCGGGTCACACAGGGGTCACTCCTGCAGCTGTTCAGACTTTGCCATGTCCCTGTCCGGTGACACCAGAACTCCTCTAGGCACTGGGAGCCCGAGGCCAGCACCCACTTTGTCTAAATTCCACTGCCATGTGGGGCTTGGACCCAAGCAGACGTGCCCACCCTGAGCCATCACTAAGCGGCAGTCTGAGAGCAGAGGTAGCTCTCTGGAAGGTCTGGCCAGCACACCAGCTCCCCCTCCTCTCCGCTCCAGCTGTCAGTGGGAATGACACATCACGTCCACGCCCCCACACTCTGAGCCTCTCACTGGAAAGGGGACTCCAGAGCTGTCCCTCCCAATCCTATCACTATGAGATGCAGATTGACACCGTGGACCCACCCATCCTCAAAAGCAACCCCCTCTTTCTCGTCAGGCCTGAGGGCACAGCAGGTGCCAGGCCATCGTGACAGCGGAGACAGGTCAGGCCCAGGACCGTGCCCTTAGGGAGCAGCGTCAAGACCTCCGTCAGCCCTCTCCACCAACCTGCTTCTGCTTCTCCATCCACTCCAGGCCCCAGCCCCGAGGTACAGCCCACCAACTGCCCAACATTCATTCCAGACCCAGAGAGTCCCCGTTTTCCAACGACTCAGTCGGCCTCTAGTGCAAACACTCACAGGACAGGTGGAGGCCGGGCTGGGGGTCTCTCCGGGCCTGGACTCCAGGGTGTGCAGCCGAACACACTTGAGGGAATGGACCAGACCCCAGCTCCACGGCCAGATGGGCACCCGAGAGGCGTCCCCTGAGCAGCCCCCGCCGCTCGCTGCCTTATTTAGGCATTCACAGCCCGAGCGCCCGCATGCTTCCAGCATGACCTCATTTCCTGCTCTCCGCAGCGTCCACCTCGGATCCAAATCGCACAGCCTGGAACTGGCCCAAACCTCCCCCTTTGTCTTGAGCCCAGGTCTAAGCAGGCGATTTTCAAACCAGCGGCCGGCCAGTCCCCAGGGTGCAGGGCAGGCGCCTCGGCTCCCAGCGGGGACAGACCCTGAGGTGCGCGGAGAAGCGGCATCGCTGGTTTCCCAGGTGACCGTGTCGTCACCCTTCGCAGGCAGGCTCTCGGGCAGCATCCCATCTCAGCTGCCTGTGTTCAGCAGAGTTTGCTCAAAGAAATGGGCCCCCAGCTCCACGTACGCAGTTCCACCCCGCACCTGACTGAACCTGAGAACTGAGATCACTCATCCCCGGGAAGCAGCACCTGGGCATTCCCCGCACTTCACACTCACAATCATCCCGGAGGGAGGCCAGTGTGCACAGAACAGAACCGACACAGGAGGCACAGAACCGACACAGGAGGCACAGAACCGACAGAGGAGGCACAGAACCGATACAGGAGGCACAGAACCGACAGAGGAGGCACAGAACCGACAGAGGAGGCACAGAACCGACACAGGAGGCACAGAACCGACACAGGAGGCACAGAACCGACACAGGAGGCACAGAACCGACACAGGAGGCAAAGAACCGACACAGGAGGCAAAGAACCGACACAGAAGGACCTGGTCACATACAACGAGCAACCCAAGTCCCTCTACACAGCGGGGACTGTCAGTGGCCCTCCCTCTGGCCATACTGTGCCCCATTGGCCACTGTGTCTCATGCGCTCTGGGCTCGGCATGTGAAGTCTCCCAAGAAATGTGAAGCTAGAGGCTGACGACACCGTGGGGCTGGAGCCCGTGGGACTGGAGCCATCTCTTCCAGCAAAGCCAGGGCTGGCTGGCACCGTCTGCCCAGCACACCTGAGCCACGGCTGTGGGCGGGAGCGGGGGTCAGGGGCCTGGAGCAGGGCTCAAGGTCACAGAATAGAGGGGTGGGACAAGAGATTGGTGGTCCAATGAGCAAAGGGGTGCTCCTAAGGTCTAGGGGAGAGGATGAGAAAGTGTCAAGGGCAATAACCCAAAAGTCATCTAACAAAAGGACCATTAAAAGGACTCTACCTGGGGCCAAGGGGTCACGGACACTCCAGGTTTACTGCCACTTCCGGGGGTGGTGGCAGGACTGACCAGCTCGGGAGCAGGCATCCCAGGCACAACTGGTCGCTGGCGGAGCACCTGAGGCAGAGTCAGGAGCAGGAGGATGTGGAGTCTGCGGCCAGTCACTGCCATGGACAGTTGTCCCCTTGGCTCCACGATTCACAAGAAAAGGGGGGGAAGCCAGAGCAGGATCTTCAATTCTCACAGAATCCAGACTCCAGAAGCCAAGTAAGATAAACTACTTACATTACAGCCTTGAGACAACAGTTAAGCTCGAACAGAAAAAATCCCTGAAGACATCTTAAGGCCAAATAAGAGTTTAGCTTAAGGAAGGGAAGGAGCTCTGATGGCCTTGTGGGTAAGAAGCTGCACGACCAACCAAAGGCAGGCTGTTCAAATCCACCAGCTGCTCCAAGAAAGAGGGACAAAGTTCTCCCCAGTGATTTACCGTCTCTGAAAACCCACTGGAGGGTCAGCTATGAGTCAGTTCAAGCCGGACGGTGGGGGAGTGGGGAGGTCAGCTCTGAGCACTGTGCTCTTTTAAGAACCATCTATATGGAATCAAGCGGCTTAGCTGCTTCTCCAAGGCTGCGCCTCTCCAGTGATTCCTCAACCAGCGGCTCTGAGGGAGAGCCGGGCACTCTCCTCCCGTGTGATTATCAGCCTCTGGGAAGCCGACTCCACAAGAATGAGCCACAAGGAATCAAAGCAATGGGGCCATGAGTCTATGTCAGTGAGGGGCGAGGGGCGCGAGAGCAGGAGGTGCACGACACACTTAATTATAACAAGATGGCTCACGCACTGCTCCCTTCAGCCAGCAGGTGGGTTAGGGCCTGTGTCCAATTACCAAACAAGCAAGCACTGGCTCACCTGTGCTTCCTAACCTGTGGTGAACACCAACACGAGAAAGGTTATGTCAGCGTCACTAAGTGGTCCCTGGAGGAACCGCTCCACTAGCCTGTGTATCTTCCCCACAACAAAAGAAAATCCTCCAAGTTCTGCGTGGCTTAGGTACTGGCCATGTGCATCAGGTCCTGTGGCCTAAGGGGTGCCACACTGGCTAGGGGGTACCACGTCAGCTGGAGAAAGTACCACATCGACTGGTGGTTATCCCGTCAGCTGGGGGTACCACATGGGCAGGTTGTGGTTGTTGTTGTGTGCCGTCGAGTCACGTGAGACTCAGTGACCATATGTCTAACAGCTGTGAACCAGCTCCCTCCTGTGCCAACGTTATTGTCTCTGACACATCTACCCCCATGTCCCCAGTCACTGAACCAATCCATCTCATCCAGGTTCTTTCTCTCTTGCACTGACCCTCCACCCTTCCAAGCATGATGTCCCTCCCTCCCCAAGGACTGGTCACTTCTTGCCACATGTCCAAAATATGTCAGGGGGAGCTTCAGAGTCCTCACCTCCAAAGAGCAGCCTGATTTCACCCTCCCTAGGACAAAACTGCTCGCTTTCCTAGCAGTCCATGGTATATATTCAATACTCTTCTCCAGCTCCACAGCTCAAAGGCATCAATTCTTCTATCATCCCTAGCCATTGTCCAGCTCTCTGACACACAGCAAGTCATTGTGAAGACTATCAGCTGGATCAGGCTACACCTTAGTCTCCAGACTGACATCGTTGCTCTCCAGTACTCTGGAGAGGTCCCTGACAGCAGATTTTCCCAATACAATTCATCTTTTGGTTTCCTGGCTGCTTGTACCAAGAGTGTTGAATGTGGAGTCAAGTAAACTAAAGCTGTTTGTTAACTACCTCAATCTCTTCACCATCTATCATGATGCTGCCAATCGGCCCCGTGGTGAGAATCTTTGTTTCCTTGATGTTGAGCTTCAATCCATATTGAAGACTGAAGTCCTTGACCATCCACAGCAAACACTTCAGAAAGCAGGGCTGTGACATCTGCATAACACAGGCTGTTAATGAGTCTTCCTCCAATCCTGATGCCACATTTATCCTCACAGAGCCCAGCCTCCCAGATGATCTGTTCTGCATATAGAGTGAAAAGCTATGAAGAAGGGACACGTCCCTGGGTACACCCTTCCTGATTTTGAACCATACAGTATTTCCTTTGTTCTGACAACTGCCTCATAGTGCCAAGTAGTACAGGTTTCGCATAAGCACAATCAAGTGTTCCAGGAATCCCATTCTTTTCAGAGTCAATCACAGTCTGTTGTGATCCACAGTCAAATGGCTTTGCCTAGTCAATGAAGATAAAATATTCCGCTGGTACTCTCTGCTTTCAGCCAAGATCCACTTAACATTAGCTGTAACATCCCTGGTACCACGGCCTCTTCTAAAACCCATCCCTGCACATCTGACAGTTCTCTGCTGATGTGCTGTTCCAGTCATTTTTTGATACTGTTCAGCAGAATCTTGCTTGCATGTGGTATTAACGATATTTTGCGATAATTTCTGCACTCTGTCAGGTCACTTTTCCTTGGGATGGGAACAAATACGGATCGCTGCCCATCAGTTTGGCCAGGTGGTTACCTCCAGATTTCTTAGCAAAACTTGGTGAGCACATCCAGGGCAGCGTCTGTTTGTTGAAATATGTCAACTGGTCGGCCGTCAACTCCTGGGGTCTTGGTTTTTGTCAAATCCTTCAGAACAGTTTGAACTTCATCATGACAGGCTCTCGCTTATACATTGTTTCATGAAATTCTTCTGTGTTAGCCAATTTCTTTTGGTCCAGTGACTCTGTATACTCCTTCCATCTTTTTTTAATGCTTCTTGGATCACTTAATACTCTGCCCACAGCATCTTTAACACGTTGTCGCAGACTTTTAAATTCACGACCGTGCTTAGAAACACATTTTTTTTTCCACTTGTTTGTGACTGCCAAAAGAATGATGTTGTTCCTTTTTTTATTAATTAAAATGGGCAGGAAGGCTATAGCCATCATTTGTGGCAACGTGTTAAGTATTGCAACTTGAGGCTTGAATTTGTTCTTCAGTTCCTTCGCCTTAAGAAATGCTGAGCAGTGCAACCCCTGTGGAAGGCGGTACGGCGCTTTCTCAAAAAGTTGCAAATAGAGATACCATTTGACCCAGCAATTCCACTACTGGGAATATACCCCAAAGA
>NW_006399814.1:7868363-7878027 GCF_000299155.1 Elephantulus edwardii
TGAGCAAGGCTGGGGATATTGTAACAATTTGGCAAATGGCTAGTCTTCCAATGCTGGCCTGAGCTCATCCTGTCATGTCACAGATGGAACGCGATGCCCCAGAATCTGAAGGGAAAGTGAGACCAGGTCACTGTGAACACAGAAGAGCTGATTCATGGAAAGCCCTTAAAGCAAGGCTTCTGCTCCCAACGTGGTGAGTCGAGGTGACACCCACCAGAGCCTGGAGAGCAACAGCCCCTAAGGACAGGACATCCTCAGAGGTGGCCATGAGCCATCAAGAGCACTCCAACTGCCCCATGGCAAGGCTGGAGGGTCAGCAGGCACTCCCCCACAGGCCACCCACATCAGCTTATCGGGTATGACGGGTCAGCGGTCATGACCAGCATGTTGTCCTGAGATTCTGTGGCTTTCCTCACAAACAGGGGGAAGGTGTGACAATCACTGGACAAGATTCTACTTTCAAGTATCCTAAAAGTCCTCAGAATAAATGAGGGAATTGGTTTTAGTTGGAACCTAAGGGCAGCGTGTCACTGCTAGACAAAAGGTTACTGGTTCAAATCCACCAACGACCCCAAAGGAGAAAGATGTAGACGCCTGTTCCTGTGAGTTACAGAGGTGGAAGCCCTCTGGGACGGCCCTGCTCTCTCCCGCAGGGTCACTATGAGTCAGACTGTGCTGAGATACGTCCCTGGAAAGTCTACATGGGACGATACCCCTTCCCTGAGGAGGAATGGTGCTCCCGGGAGCACCGGGTAAAGGCCTGCCCCACACCTGCACACCGCCATGGGAGACAGTGCCGGGAGGCAGCAGACCACCACTGACCCCACCACGAGGCCACCTCAGCTTTCACATCTGTCAAACAGAACCCCACCACCTGCCTCACTATTTGCATTGTTGCAAACATCTTCAACTCTGATATGTTTGTCCGCTATTATTGGACGACTTTCTGCCAGCTGGTCTCCCCAGATTCAGGAGCTGCAAACTCAGAGCGCTCTTCCCAGCAGGCACCACAGGTCAAACTTCACCTTGACCAGCACAAGTAAAGAACTTTCTGGAGAACTGTTCTTCCATTTCCAGAAGACCCACTGCCAGGGTCAAGCGAGCCTTAGCGGCCGGCAGGACAGGGGAGCTGCCCAGCAGGGCTTCCTGGGCACAAAGGCTCCAGAGGAAGGGCACTCCCAGCCTTCTCCCAGAGGGGCTGGCTCGAACCACAGATCTCTGCACTACCTGCAGGGCAATTACCATTCCCATCACCAACCACCAGGGCTCTTTCACAGGAAAACAAAACCACCTAAACTCAGTACACGGTGCTGAAAAATAATGTATGGCCCAAAAAGTGTTTACTCTGCATGCTGCAGATGACCAGTGCTAACATGGGCACTCAAACCGAGAGCAAAACCTGTGACCAAGTTAACAACTGAAAGGGAACATTTCTGTTGAAAGACGAGGAGCAGGGACAGCAGAGTCCGTGCACACAACCTCACACTGCCCTTCAGGCCCCTGGCCCACGGGCTCCATGGGGAAGCAACCCGTGTGCCCCGGGGGAGGCGCTGGCCGAGGCCCCCCTCCCGGCCTGCCTGACCCTCACGCCAGTGCAGCACTCAGAAGGGCAAACACAGCCGGCCTTTTCCTGGGAACCCTGCCACCTGTTAAAGCTCCACTGTTTCGTTTACCCACCAGGTGTGGCACCTCACCTAACTCAAAGGGACACGTCACTGAGTGCTGAGGCCCAAGGCAGGCTACTGGCCACCAGAGAAGAGCAGGGCAGGTTCTAGAACGCAGACCTCCCCAGGGACTCATGCTCTACAGGACGGAGCTGCCCCAGAGGGTGCAAGGACACCGTCCTCTTTACAGAAGCACCTGCCCCATCACGTACCTGAGACGCTGGGGGATTCAAACCCCCGACCTTCTGATTAGCAGCCCACTGTTTAATCCACCACACCCAGGCACAGGCCCAAGTGCTCAGTCCACTGCACCATCAGGGCTCCTTCTAGAGGAACTCAGAGAATTCGACAGCTGGGGACCCTAAACTAAAGATTACATAGCGCCAAGCACTCCAATTTCAGACGTGACCACTGGACCCTCAGAGGCAAGGCCGCCACGGCCTAGAGGTTCACGTCCCCGGACTCCCCACCACCCGGCACTGCGAGCTCCGGGGATTACACCCCCCACCCACATCTGCACCTTGTCACAAAGCACTAGCCCCGGGTGCGCTGCAGCTCCCGCCGCCCTTTTCTCCATTTATTCCCCAGAAATGCAAAGAGCCAAGGGCAGCCGGAAGATGCCAGAAGCTGGAAGGGGCTGCGGGCAAAACCACCAGCTCACAGCACCGTTGTGTTTGGTCTGAGCCTGTGCTGGTTAACTGCACAAAGCAGTAAGGGCTTCGCGGGCAAGCAGGGGCACTGGCCGGGGGAGGCAGGGCGGAGCAGGAAGCGCCCAGCCCAGGAGACAATAGAGAAGTGACATATTGCAGGTACAGAGAAAAATCCGTCGGGAGGAGGTGCTGGGGGGACACAGAGAGCACGCCCCTGGGCAGAAGGGGAGCCTGGAAGCTGCGGACCCGGCGGAAGTCAGCCAAGTTCTCTTGGCAGTCCATGGGATATTTGGCACGCTCTGCCAACACCACAATTCAAAGACACCAATTCTTCTGTCATTCTTAGCCATCGTCCGACTTTCGGGTGCATACTTCATTGCTATGGGCAAGTGCCAGCCAGTCGAGGATGACCCACAGTAACCTGTGAACAACAGACCTGAACCCTGTCCCTTCCTGTGCCAACCTCACCATCTCCAACACACTCTAGCCTACTGCTGCAGACGCTATATCAATCCACCTGGTTGAGGGTCTTCCTCTCTTTCACTGTCCCCTCACCTTCCCAAGCAAGGTGTCCCTCTCCGAGGAATAGGCAGCCTTTCCTAGCAACGTTCCCGGGATATGCAAGAGGAAGCTTCACCATCCTTGCCTCCAAGGAGCACTCTGGCTACAACTTCTCCGAGAGAAATCTGTTTGTTCTTTTGGCTGTCCTTGGAATATTTAATACTCTTCTCCAACGCCACAGCTCAAAGACATCAAGTCGTCTTCTGCCATCTTTATTCACTGTCCAGCTCTCACTAGCATAGCAAGAGACTGAAAAGGCCATGGTCTGAATCAAGTGCACCTTAGTCCTCCAATTAACATCAATGCCCTTCAGTAATTTGGAAAGGTCCCTGACTGAAGACTTTCCCAGTGCAATACATCTCCTGATTTCCTGACTGCTGGTACCAAGTAGATTGAGTACAGATCCAAGTGACAGTTTTAATCTTTTCTCCATCTATTATGATCCTGCCAGCAGTCCAGGAGTGAGAATTTTTGTTTCTTGATGTTGAATTGCAATCTGTACTGAAGACACTAGTGACTGATCTTTTGCAGCAAGTATTTCAAATCCTCCTCATTTTCAGGAAAATTGTTACTGATGAAGTCTTCCTCCCATCCTGAGGCAACATTCTTCTTTATAGAGCCCAGCTTCTCAAATAATTTGCTCAGTATACAGACTGAACAGGCAGGGTGAAAGGCTACAACCCTGACACACATCTTTCTTAATTGTAAACTGTGTTTGCTTGGCTCCACAATCAATACTCTTGGTACCTACCAGAAGCCAGGAAAGCAAAAGACAAATAGCCCTGGGGAAAGTAAAAAAAAAAAAAAAAGGCAGCTCAGGAAGACAAAATAAAGTATTATAATGAAATATGCAAAGAGCTGGAGTTGAAAATCAGAAGGGATGAACTCGCTCAGCATTTCTTAAGCTGAAGGTACTGAAGAACATATTCAAGCCTCAAGCTGCAATACTTAAGGATGCTATGGACAGAATGTTGAATGATCCAGGAAAGCGTCAAAATGAAAGGAGTACACCGTGTACCAAAAAAGTTGGCCGACACAGAGGAATTTCACCAAACAACATATAACCAAGAAGCAACAGTGATGAAGGAGGAAGTTCAAGCTGCTCTGAAGGACTAGGCAAAAAACAACATCCCAGGAACTGATGGCATACCAACTGACATATTTCAACACACCAGTGCAGCCCTGGACATGCTCACCAGGTTGTGTCAGGAAATCTGAAGGACAACAACCCATCTGACCGACTGACTCGACATCCATATTTATTCCTATCCCAAAAAAAGGTGACCCAAGAGACTGTGGAAATTACTGAACAGTATTACTAAAATCACACACAAGATCCCGCTGGTCATCCAAAAACAGTTTGAACAGTACATCCACAGGGACTGCCAAATGCGCAGGCTGGGTTTAGAAGAGGGCGTGGCACTAGGGGTATCACCGAGATCTTGGCTGAAAGCAGAACGAACCTGAGGAATGTCTGATCTGTGCTTCATTGACTATGCAAAGGCATTTGATTGTGTGGATCACAACAAACTGTGGCTGACCTTGACAATAATGAGAATCCCAGAACACCTGATATGCTCATATGCATCAGAAACCAGGAAGCAGTCCAAGGAACAGAGCAAGGAAACACTGTGTGGTTCAAAATCGGGAAAGGTGTACATCAGGGATGCAGCCTGTCTCTGTACCATTTCAATCTAGATGCAAAACACTGATCATTCTAGATCATTGAGCAGGCTGAGGAGGAAGGTGGCATCAGGATTGGAAGAAGACTCATCAGCAACCTGCCTTACGTAGATGACACAACCTTGCTTGATGAAACGGAGGAGGACATGAGGCATTCGCTGCAGAGGGTTAAGGACTATAGTCTTCAATATGGATTGAAGCTCAACACCAAGAAAACAAAGATTCTCACCACTGGGCCAAGTGGCAGCATCATGATGGAGACTGTTAACAATTTCAAGACTGAGATTCTTAACAATTTTAGCTTGCTCGGTTCCACTCATGGCAGCAGCATCAAGAAATCAAAAGACGAATTACACTAGGAAAATCTGCCATCAGGGACCTCTCCAGAGTGAAGAGCAACGATGTCAGTCAGTCTAGGGACTAAGGTGTACCTGATCCAAGCCATGGTCTTCACAAATACTATGCATCAGAGAGTTGGACAATGACTCAAGATGACAGAAGAATTGATGCGTTTGAGCTGTGGTGCTGGAGGAGAGTACTGAATACACTACGGACTGCCAAGAGGAAAAAAAAACCAAAACAGGTCTCTCTTGAAGAGAGAGAAACCAAGCTCCTTGGAGGCAAGGATCTTAAAGCTCTCTCCCACGTACTTTGGGCATGTTGCCAGGGTGTTTGGTAGGTTGGCAGGACGGCACAGAAGAGGTAGACTCCAGAGGAAATGGACTGCCATGGTAACTGGGGTAGCAGGGGTAGACGTGTCAGAGAAGTTGAGACTAGCTCAGGACATGGCGGGGTTCAGAGATACTGTACTTAGGATCACTATGCATCACAAACAACTCTCTAACAATCATCTTTCAATGACTAGGTAGTGACCTTTCACAAGAACCTGAGCTAAACTAAACTAATATTCTGTCTTATAACACTTTAAAGGGGAAGTTTTTTCTTAGCCTAACAGAAGCAATTAGCAAGTTTCCTTATCAAAACTGAGGCCTTTTGATATTTGTCAATCTGTCCTGCAATCTGCAACTGATAATCATTCCTTTTCAGTGCACAGACCATGCCTAGCTATCTCTGAACATTGAGAAGTGGGAGTTGGATGACCTGGGACACAGTCACCAGACTCAAAGGCCTCAACAAAAGAAAGAAAACACGGCAAAACCTTCTCACCACCGTCTCACCCCTCCCCACCTAAGAAAAACTCCTCACACCTTCCCCTTTGTGTACCTTGCCTCTTTTCTGTATGTTGTTGTTAGGTGCTGCTGAGTCAGGCACAACTCACAGCAAACCTTGTGAACAACAGATCTGAACCCTCCCATTGTGCTAGCCTCATCATCTTCGACACTCTGGTACGGTCACTGTGTCAATCCACGTCAATGAGGGTCTTCCTCTCTTTCGCTGTCCCTCCGCCTTTCCAAGCACAACGTACGTCCCTCTCCAGGGAACAGCCTCTCCTGACAACACGCCCAGAGTATGTGAGACAGAGCTCCACCACCCTCGCCTCCAAGGAGCGCTCTGGCCGCACTTTCTCCAGGATTTCGCGGTTTGTTCTTTTGACAGTCCACGGATATTCAGTACTCTTCTCCACTACCACAACTCAAAAGACATCAATCTTCTGTCCTCCTTATTCACTGTCTAGCTCTCCAATGCAGAGCAAGTGACTGAGAAGACCATGGCCTGAATCGAGCATCTACATCTTCAAGCTGACATCCTTGTGCCTCTGTAATTAGTAGAGGTCCCTGACTGCAGACTTTCCCGGTGCACTATGATTATTGCCATCAAGGGTGTTGACTGTAGATCCAACTAAGACGAAATCATTCACAATGTCGGCCTTGGCTCCATCTATCACGCTGGTTGGTGCCTGTTAGCCCAGTGAGGACGATTTTTTGTTTTCTTGATACCGAAGGCGACAGCTTTTATCGACATTAAAGAATATAAGCCCTACAGACACACTTCCCTATAAAAGCTCCCCAAAATGAGACTGTTTTCGGAAGTATGTACCTTCTGTCTGCTCATATACATAAAAACTTCTGCTTTTCCTCTCCAACCCACCTCCAGGACTGGTTTGCTCAGCCCTGCAGCGACCTCGCTTCCCCACACAGAGTCCTATCTCCAATCTCGTTGCTGGCAAGCAGAGACTCACAGCAGCTGCCTCTCCCTCACCCACTCCATTTCCCTTCCGGAACTCTTTCACATCCACACTCACCGCCCTTAAAGAGTGCTTGCCTTCCTGTCTGGATACTGACCACTACCTGTGTCCAGGGCCAGCCCCTCCAATCCCACTGTCTGCAGTGTCTCCCCTGATGCCACACTGACATCCCACCTCTGAGAACCAGCCCACCCACAGTGTGGCCAGGGCGTCTCCTAATGGATATCAAGCCAGACAGTTCAAAGGTGACGCTCTGTCCTAACACACGAAGTACATGATCTTATCTAAGGAACTAAGACATTCCTAAAGCCAAGAGCTGGAACGGTGATGTCTAGGCTTAGAAGCCTGAGGAAGCCATGGTCCTGCTGCCACCCGCCACCTTGGTCCAGCTCCATCGCTCTTGTGATCTAGCTTCCTCCAAACAGCCAATCAACATCACACAAACCACAGCCAGCCTCTACTAAAGCCCACTCAATGGCCTCTTGTCCACAAAGTCCCACCCCCTCCTCTGGGCTCCCAGCTGGCTCCAATGCTCTGGCCCATACTCACCACTCCCATGACCCCAGGCTCCCACCTCAGCAGGGTGATGTCCAGGCCAGGCCTGGGACAGAGCAGGGATCTGGAGAGAGCCAAGGCAGGACAGGCCTCAGGGCAGCTCCAACACAGCCTCCCGCCTGTGCCACAAGCACAGCTCCTACCACCTTGGGTGTCAATCCGGCCCCACGGAGTTCCCGCCTTCTGGCCTCCCTGAGTCCTGCCACCTCCCCAAGTTTACCTGGATTAACCTGGCAAACTCCTCAACCTCCAGAACGTGCAGCCCCCCTCCTGGAAGCGTGCCCTAACACGACCCTAACAGGACTTTTCCTACCCGACCCCAACTCAGCTGGGCCCAATACGTCACACTGCAACCCCAGAGGTATGTGGTTCAAATCCACCAGATGCTCTGCTGGAGAAGGAGGGGCAAGCTCCTCCTGTACCAGTCAGATCAGATTTGACGGTACACACACACACAAAAACAATAAAATGTTAAAAAAAAAAACCCAAACAAAAAACCAAAAACAAAACCTGACTGTGGCCAGGAAGCTCTGGTGGAACCGGTAAAGTACTCCTCTGCTAACCAAAAGGTCTTAAGCTGAAAACTCACCAGCTGCTCTCAGGAGAAGGATGCTGTCATCTGCTCAGTCTTGGAAACACAGTTCTGTTATATCCTACCGCGTTGGAATTTTCCATCAACGTAAAAAAACTATTTGTTTAGCCGCCTTCTCCAACTAGACCCACAAGCTGGGGCATCTCTCCCTCCAGAGCCAAATCCCAGCATCTACCAGGTGTTCAAAAACCTGTCAGCTCCATGAACAACAGCAACAACAAAAATACAAGAACACAAATACAAAATTTCAGCCCAGAGACAACTCCAAAGCACCCCGATTGACCCTAATCCTTCCCACTGCTATTCGGCCTCTGCTCCCCAGCCATCTCCTGTTTTCTCCCTTCTGAGGCCACAAGAGCCTCACCAAGCCGCCGTCACAGGTAAGCACTTCCCCTTCTTCAGCCTCAAAGCAGTCCTGCGTCACGGAGAGGACTACCCTTCACAAGACCCACAAACAACAGATCTGCAGCTTGCCCTGCCCTGTGCTGGCCCTGCCAGGCTCAAGCCCACTGCTGCAGGCACTGTGCCAATCCATCGTTGCATCGCCTTCTCTTTCCCTGACCTTTTCCAGCATGATGTCTTTATCCTAGGACTGACAACTCCATACATGTCCAAAGTATGTGAAATGAAATTTCACCATCAAGACAGACTTGCTTGTGCTTTTGGGAGTCGATGAGATACTCGATACTCTTGGTCAACACAACTCAAAGGCATTCATTCTTTTTCGGTGATGCTTCCTTACTGTCCAACTTTGAGATGGAAAGAAAGCAACTGAAAATACCATGGCTTGGATATGGCACACCTTAGTCTTTAAACTGACAGCCTTGCTCTTTAGCACTTGAATCCTTGCCAGCAAAGTAAACACCAATAAAGCAAAAAATCACACCCTGCCCTCGAGTATTAAGATGGCAATTATCCCCAGACCCACTGGAGGTGCCCACTTTTAGAAGGATCCACAAACCAACAGCCAGTGAAAACCATACGAAGTAGGACAGCGAGCTGTGTTGTGCCTGGGTCCACCAGGAGCAGGAGGCCAGCCTGACAGCAGCACAGAACAACCCTAATCACATCACAGGTGATAAAAGTCTACCTTCACCAGTGACTTGCTGGGAATGACAGGTCTCCTCAAACCACTGAAATATTTCCCAAGTCAGGAACATATCACTATCACCCACTCTCAATGTTGGTCTGGCCAAAGGAAATTAGGATTTTTTTAAAAAGGAATTGACAAAGGCCAGGAATACTTTCTGGACTCCCCATTGGTTTCTTAAGTTTGAAAAACCCTGCCCTAGGTGGAGCGGAACTCACAGGAAGTCCCAGAGCCTCAGGGAGGACTCAAGTGGAAGGTGGGACAAGAGGGTGGGCAGCTAGGCAGCTCCTGGGGGCTCAGAAGTATGGGACAAATGACTGTCACCCACAAAACAAGTTAGGGAGGGAGGCTACTGGGTCCAGGGGTGGTGGTGGGGAGGCTGGGGAGGGGTTGTGGGTGAGCGGGAGAGAAGATAGGCGTCCAGGGCTTTGTGGGGTAGGCTGAGGGCCAGGGAGCGGGGGAGAGAGGCTGGGGATAGAAGGCATGGAGGAGGGCAGCTAGGGAGATGAGGGCCTGTGGAAGAGAGGTTGGGGGGTCGAAGACATGTGAGAGGGAACCTGAGAGGGAGAGTGTGGTGGGGGATGGAGGCTGGTGAGGAGGGATGGGGGATCAGCGTGTGGGATGAGAAAGGATGAGAGGGCTGGTGGAGGAAGGCTGGAAGGGAGGGAGCATGGTGGGGGAGGCAGGCTGCGGGCTGGAGGGTGTGGGGGCTGGAGGGTGTGG
>NW_006399814.1:7878541-7884111 GCF_000299155.1 Elephantulus edwardii
GGGAGGCAGGACAGGGGGTCGAGGGCGTGGTGGGAGGCAGGATGGGGGTCGAGGGCGTGGGGGGAAGCAGGATGGAGGTCGAGGGCGTGGAGAGAGGCTGGAAGGCGGGGGGCGTGGGTTTTGGGGGGTGATCTGCACTCTGGGAGCAGGGTGGGGTGGAGAGGGATCTTGAGGGGTTTTAAGGTCTGGGGAATCTTGGGGTGTCGCGGGGACCTACAGAGGTCGTCAGGGAGTCCAGGACACCAAGGGGGATCTAGAGGTCTGCTGTCGGTCATCCTGAGTAGGGGCCACGAGGGGGTCGGGGGTACTTCTGCAGAGGCCAGGTTGGGGTCTAACAAGGGATCGTGGGGGCCAGAGGGATCAGGGCGGACCCTAAGGGGCTCTCGGAAGCCGAGGGACATCAGGCCGTAAGGCGGCCAGGGGTCCCCGGAGTGCCCGAGACTAAGGGAGGCTGGGGCGACGGCTGGGGTCCCGGGGTGCTGGGGGCCCCTCGGGGCGGAGACCCCGGCCCTCCCGCTCACCTGCAGCGCCCCGGGACCCAGGTGGAAGCGGGCGCGCTCGTTCTCCTCCGCGACCCGGCGCCGGGTCCCAGGCCGCACGCCCCTCGCCGCGACACCTGGGCGGCGCCGGTAGGAGCCCGAGGCACCGGCTGCGCGCGCACCTGGCCAGCCTGGGGGGACGCACGCGCCGCCCGCGGTCCCCCCGCGCCCACGCCCGCCGCGCGAAGGTTCCGCCCAGAAACCAACCGCCCGGGGAGCCCCACCGGAGGGGGCGTGGTCGCGCACCGGCCCCGCCCAGGCCGGAGCCACGCCCCTCCCCGGTCGGAGTCACGCCCCCGAGGTTCTGCTCATGCGCAGGCCACATGGGCTGCCCTGTGCTCCTCCCTGTCCCTCTGTCCTCTCCTCCGCGAAGCGGGCTGGCAGCCTTTGCAAAGCAAGCCCTTCCCTGCACCCGGGCCCTGCAGTACGCTCAGGGACAGCGCCGATCAACACGTTTCCTCCAGCCTCCTCCGAGCCCCGCTTCCTTTTCTTGTTGAATGCTTGACGCTGAAATCACACACAACACAGGTCTTTCTCCCAGGTGCCTGGTCGGCCTCGTTGACAGTTGGGTCCCCAGGACGGCACACATGAGCGGGGCTCACGTATGTCATCCGCAGTCGCCCTCTTGGTCTCTAGAAATCAGCATCCCAGTGTCAGGCCAGGGACCAAGGTCAAAGGGAGAACAAAGGATTCAAGAAATATCAAAACGTCGGCTCTCGGCTGGATGCTGCTGTGTCAGCACGCGGGAACCCGGGTTTGAACTCGAAATAAATCTTGTTAATTCGGCTAAAAAAAAAAGAAAAGAAAAGAAATATAAAAAAGTCAACAAAGGGAGTGAACAGCCTCACCTACTATGGAATACCCCTCCCTTCGCTCCCTACAAGACCACTCACCTGCCTAAACCACAATGGAATGTCCCCCCCTTCCCTCCCTAAAGACCCTCACTATAAACCTGCCCTAATCCACTTTAGGGCGTGGAATTTCTCTGGTCTGTCCCTCTGCCTGTTTCTCTCTCTTCAGACCAAGGAATCCCGCCTGGGAGACCCCTTAATAAACTTCTTTAGCTTCCTTTCTTTCTCTGGTCCCTTCCTTGAGTCCTTGGCCTTACATCCAGGGTGAAGACCAAACACCCAGGAAGCTGAGGCTGAGACCAGCTCAGGGCTTGGGCAATTGTAGCCTGTCATCCACCTGTGCCCCAGGTTCTGCGACTGTAAAACCAGGTGACACAGGTACCTCAGGGCTGCTCAGAAGACTGAATAAAAACCCCTCATCTATGAGTTTAGTGCCAGGACACACAAGGGGTCAGCAGCTTCCCCTGGTGATGGCTACTCTGGTGACCTTTCCCCTCTCGTCCCATGAAAGACTTCCTCATCCAGCCTTTCCACACTGCCTGCCCTGCCCAGAGAAGTGTTCACCAGTACTTAGCTCCTTGGCCTGTGTTCTGTTTTGTCCCAGCTGACTTTAAAGTTCACTGTTAACCTCCCCCTAGCCACCAAGGAAAGCCAGCATTTTTTAAGGAGGCTGACCCTGAGTGCTGTCAGAGACTCTGGCGCCTGGAGACCATCCAATGTCAGCCGATGGTGTTGGAGGACCAGGCGGACAACCGCTAAGCTCAGGGTGGCACATCCAAACTAACTGTCCAGCTGTGGTCACTGTCCTCCAGTCAAATTCAGGTCTGCGGAAACACAGGCTGGAGAGCTCAGCTTCATCCCCGTAAACTTGACCTTAGTCTTCCCTAGGCCAACAGAAGGGATAAAAGTTTAACATAGACTCACCTCATCCCATTACCTCCTAGCAGTACCATTTGTCTCAGGGCCTGGAAAATTACTGAATGAGGTGCTACCACCTGGCCACGATGACCGTTGTCAGAATCCACATGGGGCCAGTGTGGTATGTTTGTCACATATCTCTAGGTGCTGCAGGGCGAAAGTCCCACCCTCCTCTAGGCTAGCACAATCATGTGTCCTAGGGGTGACTACGAGTGCGCATGAGACCACAGCCCAGCTCCCCAAACCCCTAGACAGAGGCAGCACTGAGTGTATCTGGGATGAGCATGTGTGGATGTGGATGTCTATCTGCCTCGTTGCCTTGGAGCCACAATTGACTCAACTGAACCGCCAGCATTTTATAAGGCAGTAAATCACACAGGCCTCTGGAAACTCTATGAACTTGGAGAAATGACAATAGTTACAGAAAGGCTTCAGGTCTTTTGTTCATAGAGTCGCTATGAGTCATGCTCAACTCAACAGCAATCAACAACAACAAATCACACAGGAGGGGGCTCTGGTGGCCTAGTGGCAAGAAGCTGAACTGCAATCTCAAAGGCACCAGATTCGAATCAACCAGCTGTTGTTATACGAAAAAAGGATGGGCAGTCTGCTCCCATGTGATTAACTATCTCTGCAAACCCCCTGGGGGATCAGCTATGGTTGGTTCCAATTCAGTGGCTCACCACCACAACAACAAGTCACACAAGAGGATAGTGCTCATCTCTGTCCCAGAGAGACTCTGGTGGATTCAAACTTCTCAGACTTCGGGTTAGCAGCAAAGCTCTCCATGGAGTACACCACCAGGGCTGTGTGTGTGTGTGTGCGTGTGTGTGTGTGTGTGTATGTGTGTGTGTGTGTATTTGTATTTTACAGTTTATTAGCATCTATTGTATGCAAAGATGATAAAATGGTTTGCACGTAATTTCTAGTCTAAAAATTGGCCGTTTGAACCTACCCATTGTAACATGGAAGAAAAGCCTGGCTCTGTCAAGATCACCAAAACCTGTCCATACCTGTTCACTCTGTCTGAGGAACAAATCCTTTGAGAAGCTCGACTTTATTAAGAAGAACATTAATCAGGATCAGAAGAAGATTCAACAACTTGCGTTATGCAGGTGGCATAACCTTGCTTGCTGAAAGTGAGGAGGACTTGAGATACTAGCCCCAGAAGATCAAAGACTTCAGTCAATATGGACTACATCTTAACATCGATAAAAAAAAATTCTCACCACCAAATGGGCAACATTGTGATAGATGGAAAAGAGAGAAATTGTTGATGACTTCATCTTGCTTGGACCCATAGTTAGCACCAGCAGCTAGGAAATCAAAAGATGTGTTGGGAAGGTCGGCTGGCAGGGACCTCTCCAAAGTGCTGAAGAGCAAAGATGTCAGTTTGAAGACTAAAGTGTGCCTGACTCAAGTCATGGTCTTTTCAATCATTTTCTGTGCACCTGAAAATTGGACAATGAATAAGGATAACAGAAAAATCGATACCTTTGAGTTGTGGTGCTGGAGAAGAGTGACGAATATCCCATCAACTGCCAAAGGACAAACAAGTCTGTCTTGGAAAAGGTGCACCCAGTGTACTCCTGGGAGGCAAGAATGGGGAAACTCCATCAGAATTAAGAAGGGGTGGTTGTTGTTGTTGTTGTTGACTGCCTTCAAGTCGAGCATGACTCATAGCGACCCTATGAACAAAAGGCCTGAAGCCCCTCTACAACTATCAACATTTATTAAAGTTCATAGAGATTCCGGAGGCATGGTGTTTAGGAAGTGGATGCCACTCCTCCTTAGAAAAGGGCCTCGTGCTCAGAACGGTGAAGGGTGAGCAAATGAGGAGACCCTCAAGGAGATGGATTGACACAGTGGACTGTGGTACAGCAGAGATGGTGAGGGATGGCAGAGAACAGGGCCACTGTCACAGGGTTGCAGTGAGTCATAATCGACGGCACTAAACAACGCCAACAGTGAAAGAGCCCTGGGAGTTGAGTTTGTTGAGTTGCACGCTCAGCTCCTGAAACATTAGAAGTTCAATGAGCAGCCCCTCCTGTTAAAATTGTCAGGTTTGGAAAGCCAGTGCAGGAGAGCTGCCAGGAGTCTGAATTGACTCAACAGGAGATCTGGTCGTGCTTTAGTCACTATCAAAAAAACCAGGTTGATTGGGTAACAAGCCTGAACGACAGAGTCCTGCTGCGTGTGGACCTCCAAGCCGTGGCCACTACGCAGTCAGCACGCTGTATTATCCTTCGTTCTGCACTCGTGGCCTTGAGCTGGCAGCCTTGGTTAGCAGTTAAGCGCTTAGCCCTGCATCCCCAGGCTCCTTCCCGTCAAGATTCCAGCCAAGAAAATCCTTCTGAGCAGAGCCACTCTGTAACACTAGCAGCCTCGGTGGCACAGTTAGCATTCAGCCTCTACCTGGAAGGTCAGCGGTTCAAACCTACCAGCCACTCCACAAACAATACAGCATCCTGCTTCCTCGAAGATTCAAGCCCAAGGGCCGTCCCAGTCAACAGGGTCACCGTAGGTGAGAACCAACATCCCTTCAGAGCTGGCTCTGTAACACACACACACACACACACACACACACACACACACACACACGCACCGAGAGAGAGAGTCCTGGTAAGCAGGAACTAAATCCATAGCAACCAGCAGCCCCATGCAGGTGCAGTGCCAACGCCACGTACCAACACGCTGAATGAGTCCTCACAGCCACCTTTTGTTCCTGCCATCGCGTCAGCTTACACTCACAGTGACCCTGTGTCACAGTGACGCTGCATCAACAGCACGACACCCTGCCCGCTGTGTGCCATCTCCACACTCACAGCCCTTCTTAGGTCCATTGCTGTGGTCACCGTGTATCCCTGCTCTCCACCTACTCGGGCTGCATGCTGAGCAAATCGTTCCAGAAGCTGGACTTTATGACGGTGAACGTGACGTCAGAGTAGGAGGAAGAATCAGCAATAACCCGTGTGTTAGGCACATGACACAACGTTGCTTGCAGAAAGACGTTAAGAACTTCTTGAGCAGATCAAAGGCTACAGCCTGTACTATGAGCTATACCTCAACATCAAGAGAAAAAATATCCTCACCTCTGGACAAGGAGGCACCATCGTGATTGTGTTGTTGTTACTGTGAACCATCGAGAACCGACCCATAGCCAAGCCACCAGAGATACCATGCAGTAACAGTTGTTGTTGTTGTTAAGTGTCAAGTCGTAGGCGACTCATAGCGACCCTATGAACCAAAGTCCTCAACACTT
>NW_006399814.1:7884556-7889783 GCF_000299155.1 Elephantulus edwardii
AAAAAAAAAAGTCACCCATCTTTGGCTTGGTAGCATCACTTTCTTTCCACTAGGCCAACTGATCACTCTCTGTGATCAACAATAACAACAACAAGAAGTAATAATAGAGGGTAGTATTAATCTTCTCTCACGTGCTGAAAACGAAGGATAGGGCTCACAGAGGGCGTTTTGTTGGGATTATCATCAAGACCATCTGGCTACAGACAACTCTTAACACTGACACCTTGACTTTGGACTTCTGGGCCGCCAGGAAATCAAGGCACAGTCAGTAACTAGCATTCTACTGCCCAGTTTGTAGAAACGGGTAACAGCAGTCCTGAGAAACCAGTTCTCCACCAATTCCACTCCCAGGTATTGACCGAAGAGAAATAGAATCATTGTCCAGACTGAGACCAGGGTGTACATTTTTAGCAACTTTACTTGAAAGACCCTCAAACTGGAAGCAATCCAAATATCCATCAAGACTGAAAGATGGAATAACACACAGCATAGACATCACGCTGGGAGAGAACGGGAGACCCTCGACAAGATGGATTGACACAGTGATTGTATCAATGGGTTACAGTACATCAGAGACAATGAGGATGGCACAGGACAGGGCAAAGTTCAAATCTATGGCTGTAGTTGACTTAACCACACCTTACAAAAATAATAAACCTGCGCTCTGGGTGATAAGAAGATAAATTTAGCCCAGAAGCAACCACAAACATGAAGATAGCCAAGCACCTGAAGGGCGTCCACTGAAAGAAGGGACACCTTGCCCCAGAGGTCACACGCAGATAATGCCCTCCCCTTGGGTCAGTGCCCTGAATTCAGACTTCCAGCTCCTGATAAAGGGTCCTGGGGACTGAGACCAGAGGAAGTTGTGCTATCCAAGGCTGCACCTCTGGTGTTCAAAACAAAAAAAAAAAAAAAAAGCACTGTGCTTCCTCAGACAGGGAGGAACCAGAAGGAAAGTCACCAGAACTGGGATAAAGAAAAATCTGACTCCTCTTAATACCAACGCTAAGAACCGAAAGATTAAATTCCATTTCACATCTTCTGCTCTCCTCTCCAGCTCCAACTCCTCACCTAAGAACTTAACCTACTGTGAGAGGAATGAGAAAGACCCAACTCATCAATTACTGTTTTATCAAGGGTTTTCATGAGGAACAGTCACATCCTAATTGGGACAATTCAGTCTTACCTGTGAGAGATTTATCCTCCACATGCACAGCCAAAATTGTTCAGCCTTGGGTTTAACATCCAGCAATCTAGGCAAAAATTAAGGGAGAAAGAGCCCCAATTCTAGAAGTAACTCATGAACTTCTTGTTTCTCTTCTCATATGAAAATAAAATCTGGGGGGAAAAGCCCACAGCACCATCTAGGGGAGATGAGTAATCTCCTACCTTTGGATTTACAGTCTTACGTACCTTGGCCGGGTTGTTAGAAGCGGCCAGTCCTTGGGAAAGGGCCTTGGGCTTGGAAAGGACAGACAGAGGGTCAGTGAAAGGAGAGAAGGCCCTCAATGAGCTGGGTTGACACAGTTAGTGTGACGGTGGGCTCCAGTGTGTTAGAGACGATGAGAATACCCAGCGGTCAGACCCATTGCTCGAAGGCTGGCTATGAGACTGAACAACAATGAAAGTCTGCTCATGGGTTGGCTATGCGTAGGTTCCAATTCCATGGCAAGTATTTGAGTTGTTGACTTGAGCCTCCTGATGAAGAGTGAGGATGTCCGTGTAAAGCCTAAGGTGTGTGTGATATCAGTTAAAGTATCTTCCATTGCTTCTTACCCGTCTGGAGACTGAGAACTGAGTGAGGATGACAGAAGAAGAATGTATGCCTTTGAATCGTGGTGTTGGTGAAGAATACTGACTATCCCACCAACTGCCAAAAGAATAAACACATCTGTGTCGGAGGAAGTGCCACCAAGGTGCTCCGTGGAGGCAAGGGTGGTGAAACTCTCTCACACACTGTGGGCTTGTTGTCAGGAGGGGGCACGCCTGGGAAGAAGACATCATGCCGGGAAAGCGGTCAACCAGCCATTGCCATGGAGTCAGAAGCGACTACAGCTGACCTTCCAGCAGGTTTTCAGAGAGTGTAGAGCTTCAGCAAATCCAAGAATCTGAAATCAAAGAATACTAGAAGAATGTGGTTTTGTGCTTTATTGACTATGCAAAGGCATCTGACTGCGTGAATCATAACAAATTACGGGTAACACTGAGAAGCATGTGAATCCCAGAACACTTAATTATACTCATGTGAACTCTATACCCAGACCCAAGAGGCTGTTTTTCTGAACAGTGCAAGGGAACACTGCACAGTTTAAAATTAGGAAAGTTGTGCGTCAGGGTTGCATCCTTTGTCCAGGCTTACTCAGTCTGTATGCTGAGCAAATTATTCGAGTAGCTGGACTCTATGAAGAAGACTGTGGCATCAGGAATAGACGAAGACTCATCAATAATCTCCGTTATGTAGATGACACAACCTTGCTTGCTGAAAATGAGGGGGACTTGAAGTGCTTGCTGCAGAAGATCAAAGACTACAGCCTTCAATATGGATTGCATCTCAATATGAAGAAAACAAAAATCCTCACCAATGCATTGATAGGCAACATTACGATAGATGAAGAAAAGATTGAAACTGTCAATGACTTGCTCTTATCTGGATCCATATTAGTACACTTTGTAACAGCAGTCAGGAGACCAGGAGACATATTGCACTGGGAAAGTCTGCAGTCAGAGACCTCTCCAAATTATTGAGGAGCAATGATGTTATTTTGAGGACTAAGGTGTGCCTTATTCAGACCGTGGTCTTTTTCAAGCACCGCTATGCTGCTGAAAACTGTTTAGTGAATAAGGATGACGGAAGAAGGATCGATGCCTTTGAACTGTGATGTTGGAGAAGAGCACTTAATCTCCCATGGGTGACTAGAAGAACAAAGAGGTATGTCTTGGAGAGGGTGCAGCCAACTTCCTGATGCTAGCGGTGCTGTTAGTCTCAGATCAGGAATAATGAAGCCTTTGTGGTGTTGGGAAGACTGTTACTCAACTAGCTTCCCTAATCTGGACATGTTCTGGGTGAGAACCAGTGTCAGTAGATTGTGACTACTTCTATTTTCATGCTCTGGTGAAAAGAGCATCGTTTAATGAAGAACAAATACTAAACCCCAACAGATTATTTCTGAACTCCTGCTGTCCAGCGACAGACGTACACGATCAATTTTTCTTCAATTTACCCTAACTCTTTCTGCGGAATTTTAGCAGATCCATTATCCCTTGTCTGATCAACATCCTGCCAACATTCAAGTGAGTGACCAGCTTCCCCTGCTCATTCCTGTTCAGTTCTGGTTCAAGATACAGTTGAAAGTCTGTCAGAGCTGTGATTGTAATCACTTAACTGGTCATCACCTTTTTATGGACTGGACGCTTCTAAGGCATCTATTCAACCATGAATTTGAGCAGCAGTGCAGAAGCGATTCAGCTTAACACATGATGTTTCTTTTTACATGTTCACTTGTTTGAAAAACTGTTTTAATCTATTATAATTCCCTTCACTTTGCCTTTGTGAAGAAACCATCCATGGTTTTCACTTTCAATGTGGCACAAATTCATAAATAAAGCTCATCCTACTTTACTGTTGAAGAAGAAGGAGGAGGAGGAGGAAGAGAGGAGGTGGCCAACCAGAGTGCCCCTTGGAGACAAAGATGGTAAAACTTTGTCTCACAAACTTTGGGCGTGTTGCTAGGAGAGGCTATTCCTTGGAAAGGGACATCATGCGTGGGAAGGTGGAGAGATAGATAGTGAAGGAGAGGAAGACTTCAACCAGGTGGACTGACACAGTGACCGCAGCAATAGAGTCGAGTGTGTCAGAGGTTGTGAGGACGGCTCAGGACAGGACAGAGTGCAGATCTGTTGCTCATAAGGTCTCTGTAAGTCATAGTCAACCTGTTACCACTGAACAACACATCTTCAGAGCAGATTTATCATCTTTCCTCTTCAGAGCAGCTAGTGGATCCTCGACACGTGCTTGTGGGCTGACAGCACACCTCCTTACCACTAAGCCACCAGAGCTCGCTGAGGGAAGGGGAGGGTCAGCAAAGAGAAGATTCTCTGCAAAGATGAGGACGGTAAGGGGCTCGAGCATGGCAGAGTTCACTAGGGTGGCACAGGCGAGGGCAAGGTTTCCGTCTGTTGTCACTGTGAATTACAGTCTGGCTGATGACACCTAGTGTCGCCTTCCTGCGCTGTGAGAGAATGAACGCCTCCTCTTTACCTCCTTGTATTTCTGTCACGGCAGCACTGTGGAATAAGACCCTGACTCTATAGCTTCAGAAGTGGACTCTGGTGTTACCTGGTGGTAAGGAGTTGCACTGGCAACCCAAAGGTGTGTGGTTCAAATCCACCAGCTGCTCTGGTGTGTGATTCAAATCCACCAGCTGCTCTGCAGGAGGAAGATGGGCAATCTCCTCCCATCCAATTTGTTGTCATTGTTGATTGCCGTCAAGTCGAGCATGACTCGTAGTGACCCTATGAGGGAAGGCCTGAAGCCTTTCTATAACTATTGTCATTTCTCAAGGTTCATAGAGTTTCCAGAGGCGTTTTGTTTAGGAAGTGGATGCCACTCCTGCTTCCAACCACCCGATTTACTGCCTCTGAAAACCCAGTAGAAGTTCCGCTATGGGTTGGCTCTGCCTTGAAAGTACACAATACCAACAGTATAGCTACAGACGAAGAAACTGTGGTGTTAGGGGGTTATTGTTCAAAATTACTTTCCTAGGTTTTGATTTTGTACGTGGATGGATGGGAATATGTGAAGAGGGTGTGTTAGCCTATTCACAAGGGGATTGGCTAGTCTCACCACTAAACTGAGATGATTCAGCAGCCAGTTTTGGAGCTCTTACCACTAGCAAAAAAGAAGCAGATTACACAGAATGGACGTCCTTCGGGGCCAGAGCTTCCTGCACCGCTCAGACCAGGGCCTACGGGAGGTGGGGTGGGTGGGCAGCAGCAACAGCTGAAGCAGAGAACCACAGGCCTGGCAGGAGACAGCGCCAACCTGGGAACTGCGACCCTCAGAACCAGAGCTAACAGCCTTTGACCAAGTTCCTTGGAAGACTCATGGGGGAACAGCCATAGTTAGACTGAGAACTTTCCCGACTTTTTTTTCCCCCAATTTTATTTTATTATTTTGGGTGCATGTACCCTCATGCACTTGCTGTGAAGGGTCAAGGACTGCAGCCTT
>NW_006399814.1:7890398-7896926 GCF_000299155.1 Elephantulus edwardii
GGTTTAGGGCTGTTGTGCATAGGGTCGCTATGAGTCATAAACGACTCGACGGCACATAACAACAACAACAACAACACTGTCAAATTGGATCTGACTGGTACAGGAGGAGATTGTCCCTCCTTTTCCAGCAGAGCATCTGGTGGATTTGAACTGCATGCCTCTGGGATTGCAGTGCAGCTTCTTGCCGCTAGGCCACCAGAGCTCTCTTGAGAACTTTGTAACACTGGCCTAAATGCACAAGGTTCGAAGTTGAGGTGCGTGCGAGCACCTTTCAGAAGCTATCCTAAGTGATTGCTCCTTGCTACCAACCTTAATTACACAGCCTTTTGACTTTCCTAACGTGGTTCTGTGCAGTCTGTGAGCTATCGCAACAAACTTCTGGCCCAGCGGAGCAGTATGACTGGTGTTGAGGTGAGTGGAAAGGGGTGTCAGAGTGTGAGGGACATGTCTGACCTCATGTTTCCTCCCCTAACCTGGTTCTGTATGGCCTGTGAGCTATTGCAATGTATTTCTGACCCAGTAGAGCAAGTGATACTGGTGTTGGGGGTGAGTGGAAAGGGGTGCAGGGGTGAGGGGAACGTGTCTGGTTGTACGGGAATTGGTTTTGTGCTGTGGATGTTGTTGACGAGGACAGCTGCCCATTGTGGAGTTTGTGGGGTCAGATATGACCATCCCCACGTGGCCCCTGCTCTTTTTATAGGCTCCAAGAGAAGAAGAACCCCTAACTTCTGGCTGGTCGTTCAGTCAGACCAGTTCAGCCTGGAGCGCTGTGATCCCCTGAGGACGAGAAGTTCCTCCCCGCAGCATCAGTGGGGCAGAGAGGCAGGAAGAGTCCTGCCTGCTGACAGGTGGGGCTGGTCAATGGCTCACTCACGCAAGGCTCAGAGCTGTGGCCAAGGTGGCCCCTTAGCTGAGAGCTCCTGACTCCCAGAGGCTGAAACCCAAAAGATCAGAGATTTGAACCCACTAGCCACACCAAGGGAGAAAGACGGACAATCTTCGCCTGTAGAGATGGATGACTTTAGAAACCTCCTGGGGCAGCTGTGCTCTATCCTAGGCTCACAGAGTCAGAATCAGCTCAATGCCAGCGGGTTCTTAGGTGAGCATGGCTGAAACAGGCCAGTGGAGAGATGGCAGCACTCAGATCAAGAGGCAGTCGCTGACCAACAAGTGACCAACTACAGCGGTGCAGCTAGAGAGTTCTGATGGTCTAGTGGCAAGAAGCTGTGCTGCAATCTTGAAGGCGCATGGTTCGAATCTACCATATGCTCTGCTGGAGAAGGAGGAGCAATCTCCTCCTGTACCAATCGGATCCAATTCGACGGTACACACACTCAAAATAATAAAATAAGTTACAGTGGTGCAGCTGGGGCTGGCAAAGGGGTCTCGAGTCACTAGATGTTCTGCTTTTCAAACTGGGGCATCTTTGGGGGTCTCTAGACAGGAGCCAGGGGACTCAGAGCCAGAGATTAAACATGACACCTTTGGCACAGCAACTGCTTCCCTCCAAGACATGTGGCACTCAGCTCAGGGTGTGACTTCTGCCCACGTGTCCCTCTACCTGGACTGGGAGTCCTCTGAGGCCAGCGGACCAGCTCGTCTGTGTCCAGGCCAGCGGGCCAGCTCGTCTGTGTCCAGGCCAGCGGGCCAGCTCGTCTGTGTCCAGGCCAGCGGGCCAGCTTGTCTGTGTCCAGTCCCACAGATGGCCCAGCTCAAAGCATCTTCAGGGGAGGAACCCAGGCATACATGGCCTTGGAAATGGACCATTTCCATCAGCTCATTTTTCAGAGGAGAAAACAAAGACCCAGATGGGGGTGAGGGAAGAAGGGTGATCTTTCAAAGCCACAAGACTAGTCTCCAGTGGAGTCCAGCCCTGACACTCCATGCCAGGATAGTGACGGGTCAGTGGCAGGGGCCTCGTGTAAGGAGGTGTGCTCTCGACCCACAGACACGTGGCTTAAACCCACCAGCTGCTCTGCAGGAGAAAGACGGACAATCTCTTCCCATGTGATCTACTGCCTTTGAGAACTGGAGGGTCAGTTATGCGTTGGTTCAGACTCAACGGAACACAGCAACAACATGTAAGTCCAGGTTTGGCGAGCTCTGGTGGCCTAGTGGCAAGAGGCTGCACTGCAGTCCCAGGGGTACGCAGTTCAAAACCACCAGATGCTCCGCTGAGAAGGAGGGACAATCTCCTCCTGTACCAGTCGGATCCGATTTGACAGTACACACACACAAAATAATAAAATTTAAAAAAAAAAAAAGGAAATCCAGGTTCGATTCCTGGGGCAGTGTACTCATGCATACAGCCCCACCTGTCTGTCAGTGGAAGCTTATGTGTTATTATGATGCTCACATACTTAACACATGTTACGTGGAAAGGCTGTTCCTTGGAGAGGGACATCATGCTTGGAAAGGTGGAGGGAGACCCTCGACCAGCTCGACTGACACAGTGTGTCAGAGGTGTGGGGTTGGCACAGGATAGGATAGCATTCACATCTGATGTTCTTAGGGTCTTATGGGACATCCTCCATTCAAAGACATCCAACAACAACAAAGGATGTTAAACAGGTTTCAGCAGAGTCTCCAGACTAAGAAACCACCTGGCAGTGGACTTCTGAAGCTCCGCCATGGAAACCACGTGCATCCCAGTGTCCGATGGACAGGCAGCTGCGGGCATGATGCAAGCTGGGCAGTGTCTCCTTCTCTGGTTCACACGGTGGGTTGCTCTGACTGGGGGTGACTGGATTAACAGCTAAACAGCCCCACCTTCCAACCCCTCCAGAGGACATCATCTCAGCTGCTTGTTCAGCCTGTCAATCTTTATTGAACTCAGCATCAGGGAGATTTTATTAGGGGGGTTTGGCTTGTCAGGGGAGGAGAAGGTACTGAGCATGATGGTGGGGGATGCCGCCAGGCGCTGGAGGCTCAGCTCAGTCCTGCAGCTTGCTGGAATACACCTCAGCCCTGTCCAGGGAAGGCCCCCGGTTCACAGATGTGTAGGAAGGCTCCGAGGTCCCCAGGGACTTGGGGACCACTTCCTGCGTGATCTGGGAGTCATGCGTCGTCTCCCCATCTGGACTCCCCAGGTCCCTGGTGAAGGGAGGGAGAGAACCAGGTTAGGGGGGGCCGAGCAAAGTGAACCCCTGCAGAGGGCTTAGACAGTGCTGTCACAGATGGCCTGAGCCAGGTCCTGGGGATAAGGGAGGTGACCAGACCTGTGTTGTGTGGCAGGGCCACGGATCCAATTCCGGCCCTCCAAGACACCTGTTGTAAAAGCTAAGCCCAAGGGGCAGGTCTCCGCACACACAGGATCACTCAGCGCGGGGAGCTCCGCTGGCCTAGTCCGTAGGGAACTGTGTTGCTAACAAGGGTCTCTGGAGGATGGAATCCACCGCGTCTTTGAGGAACCAACGTGTGCAGTCTCCTCCTGTGGGATCTGCAGCCTTGGAAACTCAAGGGGGGGGGGGAGGAGGGGGACAGCTTTGCCCTGGCTCCGACTTGACAGCAATGGGTTGAGATGAGTCAGCATCACTGAATTGAGTCCAGAGCAAACAGCAGACAGAGGTCTGTGGTGGTGCAACGGTTAGCAAGCTCCCCTGTTAACCCAAAGGTCAGCCGGCAGAGGATATGCCTGGCTAGCTGCTTCTGGTAAGATGGAGCCCAGGAACCCACAGGCCGCTGTCCACTGCCTTACTAGATCCAGGTGACTGAGTGACACCAAATAACCACACCCCTGGTTCCCTTCGAGAACAGGAACTTTTGTCATTATGTTAATAAGGTTATATCAGTGTAGGGGGTGTGTGTTTTAAACCAGTGACCTTTGACATATCAACCAACTGGACAAGACAGAGAAAAGAAGTATAGAGTTGAGGGTGGTGGCCCCAGGCCACAGGAAGATGCCCAAGGAACCGAGAACAGCCAAATACCAGCCCAGCGGACCTATTCCGATACACATGGACCCTCAGAACAGGGGAAACTGGCCCCTATGTGCCCCCAGGCTCTTTATAGGAGCAGCAACCCGGGTCAGACTGTGACTTCAGTGAGCGGCTAGGGTCAGCACTTAACCATGTGTCATCAGGCATGGACGCTGAAGGAGACAGACCTTCTCACGGAGCCAGTGACCTGAATTCAGACTTCCAGTCCCGTGAACAGTGAGAAAACAGTGAGAAAAGCTGCCCCTTGTGATAGCTGTTACAGCAGCACTGGGTGGCTGACACAGGCACAAATGCCACAGCACAAAGTGACCACACAGTGTGAGGTATGTCCCAAGGGTCAGGCGCAGTGGACGGCAGAGGGAGGCTCTCTGGAGAGAAGAACAGAGAGGAGAGGTCCAGGTGGAGCTTGGGAGAGGACAGAGGTTGGGGTGGGGGTGGGCAGTGCATCTGGGAATGGGGGAAGCTGCGTGCAGCTGGAGTGGACAGGGTGGGGATGGGAGGGAGGGTAAACTCCAGAGCTGGGGAAGCTCAGCTGACTGGAGCCTTCAATGTCAGGCTCGAGTCACGGATTGTGCTGACCACAGGCGGGAGGTCTGAGTCCACCTGGGGATGCCTCGGAGAGAAGTCCTGGGAACCTATTTCTAAATAGCCAGCCATTGGAAACCCCAGGCAGGAAACCCATGTGGCATAGGTGGGGGCAGCATGAGTCAAGGGCACTTGGCGGCACCTGGCTAGGGGTCAAGGTCGTCTCTGGTGAAGGCATTGTTTACCCCAAAGGGAGGAAGGACAGAACTATGTCCTCTAAACTCCCAGGTCCAGGCAGACAGACTTGCCTGGAATCTCATCTACCACTGTCGCCTTCAGAAACGTCAGCGACAGAGTGCAGTTTGATCTGTCGGCTCACTGTCTACCCCAGCCTGTGCTGCCCACCCACTCCACATCCCTCCTTCCGCCTCAGAATCTCCACGTCCACACCTGCCACCTCCCCAAGAAGCCTCCTATCTGTGGACCCCTCTTGATTTTCAAAGCCCCTGAGTCTTTCCTCGAGCTGGGTGAGCATTTGCTGGTTGGTGGTCGGTACTTTCTTTAGGCAGCCCCTGGTCAATGTTGGCTGCCAGCTGTGGTCATGACTCGCAGTATAACGTGACTACCTTATTGGCACAGGACAGAGCGGAGTTTAGGGCTGTTGTACATAGGGTCGCTATGAGTCGCAGGCGACTCGATGGCACATAACAACAACACAACAACCTTGTTGTTAGGTGCTGTCACGTTGACTACAATTCACGGTGATCCCACGAACAACACAGCTGAACCCTGCTCTGTCCTGCGCCATCCCCATCATCTCCGATACACTTGAGCCCTTTGTCAGTCCATCTTGCTGAAAATCTTCTCTTTCTCTGATTCCCCTTTTCTTCAAGCACGGCTTCCCTGTCGCCCTCAAGGAATGCCCCCCAACAACAACATGCTCAAGTATGTAACACAAAGATCCATCAACCTCGTTTCTAAGGGGCAACCTGGCTGTACTTTCTTCATGACACATCTCTTTGTTCTTTTGGCCGTCCGTGAGGGAAAATTAAATCACGGACAACTTCGATCTTCCCTCCAACTATCATGATGCTGCGTGTTGGCCCAGTGAGAGTTTTTGTTTTCTTGATGTTGAGAGAGGTTGTCCGTATTGAAGGCTGCAGGACGTGATCTTCGGCAGCACTTGAAGTGACTGCGTGCTGTAAAGTCTCACCTCTGTGGTGTCCGCGAGGCAGGAGCAGAGGCTGTTCTGTAAAGACGAGATGAGCCTGATCCGATGAAGGGGCCCTTCTCAGGGCGTGCTCTGTGCTGAATACAGTCTGGACTCTGACTAAGGGAGAGCGATTTTCTGGCCCAGTTCTACATCTGGCACATGACTTCTGCACTTGACCTTACAAGCTGATGACCTGACCTTGGATGTGTCAGCCCCCTGAAACTGCAGTCCCTGCCCCTTCTCAGAGGCGACTTCTTAGAAGCTGCTGGCCAACAATGGGGACTCGCTGGCCTCCCCAGGAACTTCTAACCGGAGGTCTGATCCACAGACTGGATGGAACTTGATGCTATTGTCAGGCTGGGGACCAAGGTCAAAGGGAGAACAAAGGATTCAAGGAATATCAACATGTCAACAAAGGGAGTGAACAGCCTCAACTACCATGGTGTCCCCCTCCCTTCCCTCCCTAGAAGACCAGCCACCTGGCTAAACCACAATGGAACTGTCCATCCACGAACGCAAAAGATCATTACAAAAGCTGAAGAAGAAGAAAAGACCAAGATGGATGTCAGATGAAACTCTGAGTATTGCATTAGAGCGCCGAGAAGCCAAAGCTAAAGGAAGAAATCAAGAAATCAAAGATCTGAACAGAAAATTTCAAAAGGCAGCTCGGGACGATAAAGCAAGATGTTGTTGTTGTTATGTGCCGTCGAGTCGCTTGCAACTCATAGCGACCCTATGTACAACAGCCCTAAATTCTGCTCTGTCCTGTGCCAATCGCACTGTCTCTGACACTCCCATCCCGATTACCCCAGTCACTGAATCAATCCACCTCATAGAGGGCCTTCCCCTCCT
>NW_006399814.1:7898726-7901169 GCF_000299155.1 Elephantulus edwardii
GTGGGAATGAGTGTGTTTGAGATGGCAAGTTTGGCACAGGATAGAACGGCATTTAGGACTCTTGTACAGAGGGTCGCTATGAGTTGCAAGTGACTTGATAGCACATAACAACAACAACCCTCCCTAAAGTCCCTCACTATAAAACCTGCCCTAATCCACTTTAGGGCATAGAATTTCCCTGGTCTGTCCCTCTGTCTGTTTCTCTCTCCGCAAACCAAGGAATCCCGCCTAGGAGACCTCTTAATAAAGCTTCTTCAGCTTCCTTTCTCTGGTCCCTTCCTTAAGTGTTTGGCCTTATGAACAACTAACAGTTATAAGCACATGAACCATTCCTTTGAAATAAATCTCTCTCATCACAAACTTCATTTGTGCTTCGCTAAAGAACCCAGTCTACACCCTCCCCACCCTAAACTTCCAGCATAGCCCACCCCACCCTCCTGTGGATTTCCAGGGCACCTTAAAACTCACTCCTTTCCAGTTCATACTGATTCCTGACTGTCTCTGCTTTTCCGCAGGGATTGGCTGGTGGATTCAGTTAAACATTTGGCAGGTAGCTCTGTTGGCCTCATAAGGATTTGTGCTGGGTTCAAATCAAACACGGCTCTGTGGGGCCAAGATGAGCAATCTCCTCTCTGCAATTCATGGCCTCTAAGAGGTCAGCTATGGGTCGGTTCCAACTCAGTGACACAGAACAACTAACTTTCAGTTAGCAGCCAACACTGCACAACAGGCAAGAAAGGTCTAGAAAACGAACATTTCTCAAATAAGACTTTTTTTGAAAATTTTTGTGTACGTGTACCGTCAAATCAGATCTGACTGGTAGAGGAGGAGATTGTCCTTCCTTCTCCAGCAGAGCATCTGGTGGAGTCGAACCGTGTACCTCTGGGGTTGCAGTACAGCTTCTTGACTAGGCTACCAGGGCTCCCTCAAATAATACTTTTAAAGAAGTGTCTCATTAGCTGGCATCCTCTCCAGGTGTTTGTATTTATCTACCTGCCCTGTGATCTGTAGCTGAACGTCCCTCCCTCCCTGCCAACAGGAAATGACCTTCCGACCTTGTATTAAAAATGACTTTTTTAGGAGTTGTTGTTGTTACGTGATGTCAATTGACTAAGACTCATGGAGACTCTATGAACAGTGGTGCCGAAACTCCCCTGCAATAAGTCAACCTCACCATCTCCCACACACCTGCCCCCACTGCCACAGTCAGCATGTCAGTCCATCTCATCCAGAATCTTCCTCCCCTGTGCTGACCCTTCCAAACATGATGTCCTTCTCTAAGGACTGGCCACAAGCCCAGAGTATACGAGATGGAGCTTCAGAATCCTTGCCTCCAAGGAGCAATCTCACTTCATCTTCACCAGGACAGACCTGTTTGTTCTCTTGGGGGTCCATGCTATGTTCAATAGTCTTCTCCAACACAGTGACTAAAAGGCATCGATTCTCCTGTCATCTTTAGTCACTGTTCAGCTCTCAGATGCACAGCAAGCAATTGAGGTATGAGAACTGAACAGATGGTTTCAAAGGGCGGTGGAGAAGACACAGCAAAGTGTTACAATGAAATGTGCAATGAGCCAGAGTTAAAAAAAACCAAGAGGGAAGAGCATGCCTAGCATTTCTCAGGCTGGGAGAACGGAAGAGTAATTCAAACCCTGAGCTGCAATTTGGAAGGACTCTACAGGCAAAATGTTGACTGAGGCCAGAATCATCAAGGAAAGATAGAAGAAATACACAATCACTGTACCAAAAAGAATCTGTTGACCTTGAACCATTTCAGGAAATATCATATGATCAAGAACCAATAAGAGTGAAGGACCAAGTTCAAATTACATGGAAGGCACTGGCAAAAAATAAAGCCCAAGAATTGGGGGACTACCAATTGACATGTCTCAACAAACAGGAGCAACCCTAGACAAGTTCACTAGTCTAAGTCAAGAAATTTAAAAGCCAACTACCTGGCCAACTGACTGGAAAAGAACCATGATTGTTCCCATTCACAAAAGAAGGTAATCCAACAGAATGCGGAAATTACTGAACATGGTTCAAAATTAGTTGGAACAATACTGATGTGCTATCAGAAAATAGCCAGAAATTCAAACCAGATTTAGAAGAGGTCTTGAAATGATAACTATCATTACTAACGTCAAGTGGACGTTGGCTGAAAGCAGAGAAAGCCAGAAAGATGAAGATGTTTGCTTTATTAACTCTACAAGAGCATTTCACTGTGTGGATATGTCACTGTATGGATTACAAGGTATTCTTCTCAGTGGGAATTATTATACACAGACTGGAAAAAAAAAGATATATTTTCTAACCACTGGACCAATTAGCAGCATCAGGATAGACAGTGAAGAGATTGAGATTGTTCACAGCTTTAGTTTGCTTGGCTCCACAGTCAACACTCTCGGCACCAGCAGCCAGGAAATTAAAAGACGTATTGCGA
>NW_006399814.1:7902854-7937940 GCF_000299155.1 Elephantulus edwardii
CTTAGTCTCCAGAGAGACACCATTGCTCTTCAATACTTTGGAGAGGTCCCTAACAGCAGACAACACTATGATAGAAAAAAAATTGAAGCTGTCAAAGATTTCATTTTGCTTGGATCCATAAGCAACATTAATAGTAGCAGTCAAGAAATCAAAAGATTTTTTAAAAAAAAAAGCAAAAGACATGCTGCATTGGGAATATCTGTTGTGAAGGACCTCTTCAAATTTATAAAGAGCAAAGATGTCATTTGAAAGACTAAGGTGTGCCTGATCCAAGCCATCGTCAATTCCTTTCTATGCATCTGAAAGTTGGACAATGATTAAGAAAGACTGAAGAACTGATCCGTTTGAACAGTGGTGTGTCCAGGAATGGGCTGGCAAAAGAACAAATGCATTTTCCTCGGAGGAACTGCAGCAAGAGAGCTCCTTTGAGGCCAGGATGGTGAAACTCTACCTCACATACTTCGGCTGTGCTATCAGGAGGGGCTAGACCTTAGGAAGACACTTCCTGCTGAGAAAGGTGGAGGGCCAGCAAAAGAGAAGCTCCTCAACCAGAGGGATTGACACGGTGACTGTAACAATGGGATGAGCCTGTGGGAGACTGTGAGAAGCCTGCAGGGTGGAGCAAGGTTCAGATCTGTTATTCATAGGGTTGCTGTGAGTCCTAGTTGACTTGATGTGGCAATGGGGACAGATGTGTCAGAGACAGGGAGATTGGCTCCAGATAGAGCAGAGTTCAGAGCTGTTGTTCATAGAGTTGCTATGAGTCGTAGTCGACTCATAACAACAGCAGGGCCGGAAACACGCCCTCCACGAACAGCCTGGACATGTTCTATCCCCAGAAGTTCCCTCCTAGCAACTTTAACTCTGTGGAGAACTTTCAGGTGCCACACTAGTAACCATAACCCTACTCTCTCCCCTAAAAGTGCTGCTTAAACCTGAGCTCTCCCCCATACCCTTCACCTGGCCTGCAGATATCCCCCAAGGACCTGCCCTTGCTGAGACCTTTGGGAAGCCCATACCTCCTGCCTCATGGAGACCCAGAGAACCCAACTGCTGTCTAAGAGGAACCGACCCGTGGCTGACCCTCCAGTGGGTTTGTGAAGCTGTAAACGGCACAGGAGGAGATTGCCCGTCTTTGTCCGAGGAACAGCTGGTGAGTTCGAACCATCTGTGTACTCGTGTTGGCAGCGCAATTCCTTACCACTAAGCCACGAGAGCGCCCTTCCTGTGTACTGGCGTGCGTTATGAACCTTCTGCTTTCCTCCGTTCCAACCTGTCTCCAAGATCTTTCAACACTCATTTTATTGCTGTTGTTGTATACTGTCTAGAAGGAACTGACCCACAGCTGACCCTTTGGCAGGTTTTCAGAGACAGTTAATCACACGGAAGAAGATTGCCCATCCTTCTGTGGAGCAGCTGGTGGCCTCGAACCATGGGCCTTCGGGATTGCAACGCCGCTTCTTGCCATTAGGCCACCAGAACACCCTTCCTGTATCCCAGCATGTGTTTTAAATCATCTGCTTTCTTCTGTTCCGGCCTGTCTCCAGGGTCAGTTTTTCTGGCAGCACATCTGTAGCTTTCTGCTAATAGCCAAGGCTTTTCCACAGCCCTTGTTGTTGTTGTTGTTATGTGCCGTCGAGTCGCTTGCGACTCATAGCAACCCTATGTACAACAGCCCTAAACTCCGCTCTGTCCTGTGCCAATCGCACTGTCTCTGACACTCCCATCCCGATTATCCCAGTCACTGAATCAATCTACCTCATAGAGGGTCTTCCTCTCCTGCGCCGTCCCTCCACCCTCCCAAGCATGATGTCCCTCTCCAAGGACCGGTCTCTCCTCACAGCATGTCCAAAGTATGTTAGATGGAGCCTCAGAATCCTTGCCTCCAAGACGCCACCCGGTTTAACCCTTTCCAGGACGAATCTGTTTGTTTTCCTAGCAGTCCATGGTATTCTCAATACTCTTCTCCAGCACCACAGCTCAAAGGCATCAATTCTCCTTCTATCCTCCTTGGTCATTGTCCAACTCTCTGATGCATAACAAGTGATTGCGAAGACCATGGCCTGTATCAGACGCACCTCAGTCTCCAGAGAGACACCATTGCTCCGAAGCTGAAACGTACTGCAGTCATGTCAGTGCTGACCCGCTGGTGGGTTTTCAGAGGCCATAACGTGTGTGCAATGAGACTGACCATTTTTCTCCTTTGGCGCAATTAGTGGATTCGAACTTCCCAGTTATGAGTTGGCAGCACAACTCTATCCATTAGGTCAGCAGAGCTCTCTGCACGGCCCCCTATTGTTATTGTTATTTGCTGTCCTGTCAGAAATTACTCATAGCTGACCCTCCAGTGGGTTTTCAGGGGCAGTTACTCACATGGGAGGAGACTGCCCATCCTGCTCCCGCTGAGATTTGAACCACGTGCCTTCGGGTTGGCAGTACAGCTCCTTACCACTAGGCCAACAGAGAGGCCCCTAGGTGCTTTTAACCGGCACCTGCTCTTGCTCGGTCCTCCAGGTCCTAGAGACAGGAGCTGTTCCAGCAGGTCTGGGACACACCCTAGGGACATTGTTCAGAAGGGTCAGTGAGGTCAGGAGGGCTGGGCCCCAGGTCTGTGTTCACCAGCTGTGTGACCCTGATCTCTTCCAATCTCTCAGGGCCTCTGTACTCTACTGTCTCCTTGGACTGAATGAATTAGGAGCGTTAGACAGACAGTGAGAGCTGAGGGCTGAATCCTCAGACGCTGCCTTCACGGCTTGCTGGGATGCAGTCACTACACCTTCTATAGGTGAAGTCAACAGGGTGGGCGCACTCAAAGACCCATGGCCGTCAAGTGAGTCAGGACACGCAGGGACCCTCTATGGGATTGCCAAGGCTGGGGTTTTTAACAGGTGGGAAATGGCCCACCTTCCTCCCTCCTTCCTCTCTCCTCCTTCCCTCCTCCCTCCTCCCTCCCCCTCTTTCCTTCTCCCTCCTCCCTTCTCCCTCTTCTCTTCTCCCTCTCTTCCTCCTCCCTTCTCCTTTTCCCTCCTCCCTTCTCTCTCTTCTCTTCTCTTCTCTTCTCCCTCTCCCCCTCCTCCCTTTCCCTCCCCCACTTCCAGCTGCCCCTGGACTCTACCCAGAGATGTGCAGGCTCTCAATGAGCAGCTCTGCACCCACAGACTGCACCACCAGAGCGTCTAACAGACGGGCAGGATGTGTTGTCACTCCACCCTCCATGCTTGGAAAGGTCAGGGCCAGAGAGGAAGCCGCCGCAGTGACTGGAGCCATGGGCTCTGGTGCAGCAGAGCAGATGAGGACAGCCTGAGACGGGGCAGGTGCAGAAGCTCCCAGGTTCGCTGCGAGTCATACTCACCTGGATGGCACCTAACAACAACGATCTTCCAGGCCTGGCACTTGGGGCACAGAAAGGGTAACACATTTGCCCAGGGACACACAGCTGACAAGGGACAAGGCTGGGGTCTCAGTGGACAGTCTGACGACAACCCCTAGGCGCTGAGCCTTGAAGGCCCTGCAGCCATGAAGCCTTCCTCACCCTTGGGGGCACCCTGCCTCCTGTATCCCCAGGGCAGAGCATCTTGGGGCCCACTGCTCCTGCAGGCCTACTCACACGAAGCTGAGGACGATGGCGCCCGCGAACCCCACGAGCAGGAAGAAGGGCAGGGAGCCCAGGATGGACGTGATGACAATCATGCCGCCGCTGCGCCGCCCTGGCCACGTGTCGATTGCCGAATACGGGGTGACTGTGGGAACAGCAGGGCGGTCACTCCTCACGGGGTGCAGATGGCCCGTCCACCCTCGTCCCGTCCACCGAGATGAGCCAGTGACCCAGGCTCTGAGTCTCATCCGGGGTTTAGGGGCATCTCCCACGTCCAGCTTCCTAACGTGATTCAGTAAAAAGCCACCTTTTAGGGGGGGAGAGGGAGGGGGTGGGCGGGGAGAAGGGTGCAACAATGAATGAATGGAATTCCAAAATCTCTGTAGATGTTCATTGAAATGAAAAAGAAACAAACTAAATTATAAAAAAAAGCTACCTTTTTTGCATAAATTTAAGTGACAAACCACTGGAGGCTCCTGTTGAGATGGGTGGACATGGACTATGACCCACCGCCATTGGGTGCTTTCCAGCCCCTGGTGACCCTCGAGTCAGAGCGTCACGTCCCCAAAGAGTTTCCCAGGCTTCCTCATCTCCGTCCCAAGGTCTGACTTGCGGGTTCAAACCGTCAACCTTTCGGTTAACAGCTCAATGCTGAGAACCACTGGTCCTTCATGGCTTTTTAAACACAGCGTCTAGACAAGCAGGACGACGAGGAGGTGAGGGTCAGGCTGGGCCGGGGCCAGACGGGCCGGGGACAGACGGGCCGGGGCTCCGACTTGTTAGCGGCCAGTGCTGCCTTTCCGGGATTGTGGAGACAACGTGTGAGTTAAGAGTCACTGCTCCCGCCTCTCAGAGGCTGGTGGTTCACACCCATGGGCAGTTCTCCGGTGGCCAGATGTGGCCGTCTGCCTCTGGGGCATCTACTCGTCCTACAGGGTCACTGTGGTTCCCGATCGACTTGAAGGCAGGAAGGCTGGATTTTCAGTTTTTTACTATAAGTAGACACTTGGAGTCCATTTCTCAGGCAAACTCAGAGACACCCATTCTGTGGCCCGCTCAATGCATCTCAGGGAGTCAAGTCCATATGCTGGACTGAACCCTCGGATCCCTCCACCAGAGACCCTGTGGTCAGACAGGGGTCCTGACAAGCAGTGTGGGGGAGCCAGGAAGACATGTCTTTCCTCACTTCTCAGATGTGGGAATTGGGATTCACAGGGGAGCCCTCAGTGAGAGAGGCAGAAGCTAGGCTTGAACTACAGACCCCAGGGCCATCTCATTGGGGTCCCAAAAGGGTGAGCCACAGAAAGCACAGGCTGGGAGTGGAGATGGTGGGGGAAGTCAGCCTAGACACGGATAGACACAACACACAGCACGCATATATTCCCATACACCTTCCTGTATATGTACCCATATATATGTACCCATACCTGTATACACACACACACACACACACACACACACACACACACACACACACATCTCACACAGAAACACCCTAACCCTAATAACCTAACCTTAACCCTAACACACAAACACATCTCACAGAATAGCTCACAGCTATACACGCATGCATACACACAGAGACACAGGAACACAGCTGCATCACTCACATATAGACACACGCATGTGTACACACAGCACATGTGCACACAGGGACTTGGACACATCTGTCACTCACACGTGCACTAAACCACCCCCACAGGGGGTGCACACACATCCCCTCTACACCAGCTGTGTTAGCCAGCCCCTACGGCCTCCCACACGCCCCACAAGCTAATGGGGTGACAGGCAGTATTGAAGGTAACACTTCTGACTTCACCCTCCTCCTAGTCTCAGAGGTGAAGATGTGGTGGCCGTGTGTGTGTGTGTGTGTGTAACCTCAGGTTATCCTGAGGCAGCTGCAGGATGGGGTTCTAGGCTGGTAGTGACATGGGGCCCCAGTTTAGGCTCCAGGAGCCTCAGTGAGTTAACAGGTAGCCAGGCCTCCTGGGTCCCCAGCCCCACTTGACTTGGAAGCTCCTGGAACCATCTTTTGTGCCAATGGGTAGACATGAGGCTCAAACAAAGGAGGTGTTGGGGTCTACACTGGGAAGCTGCCACATGATCCTCGAGGCAGTTCACTGTGTGGCTGCGAGACGCTGCCGGCTTGGACTCCTCAGCCCACCAGGTCTCCCCACACCAGCAAGTCACCCAGTGACAACGCCTGGTCACCCAGGAAGGAAAGGAGTGAGGCTGGAGTTTCAGGCTAAACAGTTTCAAGCTGCATTTTACTGAAGGGTGTTTGGGGACACTTTGCTGCATGTCTCTGTCACATGCCTTCTATTCGGATTTCTGACTTCCCCACTCCCCTGAGGAACCTCCCCCAAACACACACACACACGCTGCCACGTACGCTGGTTGGTGCGGATGGGGTCTGACCAGAGGGTCTGGTCCTGTACCAAACCCGTGGACGTGTTGACGAGGACGTACTTGAACCTGGAAGGAGACAAAACAAGGGTGACTTCTGTCCTGCAGCCTCAGCCATGGGTAGGTGGGAGAGACTCGGGAGGGGAGGTGCAGTTCCAGGGCATGGGATTCTAGACAGCTCCAGGGGGTACCCCCAGGACGGTGCCAGACCTCTGCACAAATGTGGTCACAGAGAGGGGGGACTCTTAAACAAAGCAGCCAGAGAGTCAGGAAAGCAGGGAAGAGGGCATGGCTGTGATCAAGCAGGAAGGGAATCAGATCTGGGAGAAGGGGTCTGGGTGGAGAAGAGCAGAGCAGGGACGTGTCCTGGCCAGTGCCTGAGTTAAACAGAGGGACCAGAGTTCTGAAAGGCCACTAGGTGGACAGCTGGAGTGACTGCTTGGATCAGTGGGGGCCTAGAAGCTGCAGAGACTCCCATGTAAGCATCTCCATGGTAACCAACAAGCCTCCCCAGTGCTCTAACCAGGCCAGGCCCCTGGTGATGGACATGACCAGATGCTACCCATAAGGTTGAAGGTTCCAGCAAGTAGCAACCATGTCTTAAAAGGTTACAAGCAGACACCTAGGGTGCAGCTGTCTCACCTTCTCCAGAGCAAAAAAAGACTGAAGAAAATCAAACACTCAAGGAAGCAGATACAAGCACCACCGGGCCATGTAAACCACAGCATCTACTACCCAGAGAACAGGAGAGCTGAGATGGTGCCCGGCTTCCACTACCCACTGCTGTGATCACTGGAGAAGGTCCTGGGCAGAGAAGGAGGGAACAAATACGGAGAAAGTACAAAAATTGTAAAAAGGCCAGACCTACTGGTCTGACGGGGACCTCTGGTGGCCCAGTGGGTAAGGAGTCGCACTGCCAATCCAAAGGCACACGGTTCAAATCCGCCAGCTGCTCCTTGGGAGAAAGATGAGCAATCTCCTCCCAAGTGACTTCCTGCATTTGAAAACCTGCTGGAGGGTCAGCTATGACTCCACCACAGAGCAACAACACCAGTCTGAGAGAGACCAGTAAAACCCCCAAGATTGGTCCTTGGACAAATTCCCTTTAAGCCTAATATTGAACCCACCTCCAAGCGATTTCAGCAACAGGCCCATAAAGTGAATAATAATAGGAAGAAATATACTCCGTCCAATCAACTAATCAAGACAAAAAAGGCAGCACCTGCCCCAAAGAAAAGTTCAGAAGGTAGGAAGGGGCAGGAAAGAAGGGTGAATGGAAATGAGAAATTCCAGGGTCGGGGTGTAGGGGAAGGAGTGGGGTGAGTGCTGGTGTTTGGGGGCACTGCAGCCGAGGTCATGAAGACGTGTGTAAACGCTTTTGTGAAAAACTTGTATGCTCTGCAAGCGTCCACCCAAACTATAACCTACAGAAAACAACAAGAACAAAAAAACACAAACAAACCACCACACAAAAGGTTGGAAGTTTTAATCTATCCAGGGCACCTTGGACGAAAGCCCTGGCAATCTGCTTCTGAAAGATCAGCTATTGAAAGTCCTCGGGAGCACAGTTCTGCTTGGACACATACGTGGTCACCAAAGACTGGAGTGAACTCCAGGGTTCCTAATACCCCAGCTCTGAGTCAGACTCCAATTTCTTCAGAGAACATACCCAGGAAACACGGGTGGGGGTGAACTGGGCCAGGGAGATGGGGAGGGAAGGAGGTGGGGTACAGCAGAGGGGAGCAGGGGTGGGCAGGTCTTCATAGACTTGCGTTTTGTTGGAGGACTGCACCCCTGTCCAGCCTGGCCTCTTTCCTTATCAAGTGGAGGGGTTAGTGCAGGACTTTCACTGCCAGGAGCCTGTGTGTGGAAATGTCATCTTCTGTGGGCATGTTGTAAGGAGAGACTGGTCCTTAGAGAGGGACATCATGCTTGGGAGGGTAGAGGGACAGCACAGGAGGGGAAGACTCTCTATGAGGTAGATTGATTCAGTGACTGGGGTAATTGGGATGGGAGTGTCAGAGGCAATGCAATTGGCACAGGACAGAGCAGGGTTTAGGGCTGTTGTACATGGGGTCGCTATGAGTCGCAAACGACTCGATGGCACATAACAACAACATGTCACAGTGAGGGACCTCTGTGGGGCAGGATCTCCTCGTGTTAAGATTTCCAGTCTTGCAAACCACGGGAGGTTGGAAGGTCACTATGGGTTAGAGACAGGCCCACAGACGCGGGGGATGATGTGGGGTGGCCATCTCAGAATGGAACCTCTGCTGGCGCTTTGAGTAAAGCATTCAGCTTCGAAATACAGTATCAGTGGTCTGAGCCTGTCAACCACATAGTGGAGAAAGGCAGTCCGCTTCCATCAGGATTTACAGCCTCAGCAGCCCTGGGGGCAGTTCGAGTCCGTCCGGCAGGGCCACTGTGAGGGGGCATGACCCGGTGGCAGTGGGTTTGTGTTTCTGTTCCAGAATGCTTAAGAATGTCAAGATGGCAACAGCCGAGAAGGATAAGTGGCCAGTTTGCTTGTGTGGGTCATATGAGCAGCACAGGGCCCTGCAGGGAACCTGGGACAGTCCTGGCACACAGCCAAACCTCAAGGGATGTGGCCCTGGGTCTTCCTGGGGGTTAGGGACTGGGCAAGGCTCAGAGCTGCAGAGACCCACCTGTACTCTGTGGCCGCCAACAAGGGCGGGTTGCAGAGGCCCTGGAAGTTGGGGTCAAACAGGCAGGTTCGGTTGGCACCCACTTTGACTAGGTATGCGTTCAGGATCTCCGAGGCCTGGGACACATCCCCGACGGCATCCAGGCTGGGTAGGTCACTGCAGGACTGTAGCTGGAAGGCTGCGGCTCTGTAGGGGCCTGTGTACCCACCCTCCGTCTGCCGGAAGGTTGAGCTCAGCGGGGCACCTGTGTGGTCCTGCACTGAGGCATTCCTGAGGCTGGCTGCAAGGGCAGTGCGGAAGTGAGGCCCTGGCTGCTGCAGCCAGAAGTCACTCCCTCTGTGTGTGATCAAACCCTCTCCCATCCAACAGCCTTCTTTCTTAACAAAAGTCAAAAAACTAATACTTTCCTTTTTTATTATTATTTTGTGTGTGTATGTCAAATCAGAGATGGTCCCTCCTCCTCCAGCACAGCATCTGGTGGATTTGAACTGCTCACCTCTGGGCTTGCAGTGCAGCTTCTTGCCACCAGGCCACCAGAGATCTCTGAAAAGCTAGTACTTTCTACAGAGTTCCAAGAGGCCCCGAATAGCTAAAATAATGTTGAAAGCACAGAACAAAGGAGGAGGACTTGCACTTCTTGGTTTTAAGGCTTACAGGCAGCTATCATGGACCTCAGGTGGCTTAGTGGTAAAGAGTTGTGCTGTCAACCTGGAGGTAGATTGTTCAAGTCCACCAGCTGCTCTGTGGAATAAAGATGGGCAATCTCCTCCCAGGCAATTTACTGGCCCTGAGAACTTACTGGCAGGCCAGCTGTGGGTGCTTTTGACTCAGTGGGAACGAGTTTACAGCCCCAGTAATCCAAACAGCCTCATGCTGGATCAATAGACACATAGACCAATGGAACAGAACTGAGAATTCAGAAATGAACCCACACATCTACGATCGACTGATTTTTTAAAAGATCACTAAGTCCATCTCTCAGCTCTCTCAGAGTAGTTGACTGGTTCAAACCACACTTTGGATTTGAAGCCCAATGCTTCACCTACAGTGTGCCAAGGCTCCTTCTTACTGGTGAAGTGAGAAGGGTATCAAGTCACAGGGACAGAGCCCTGTCTGCCTGTTGCCTCTGCTTCTCCCTGCAGACTGGAGGAGCCCTGGTCAGGGGTCAGGGAGAGGCAGAGCCCTTACCCGTCTCAGCCAGGACGTAGAGGTAGACTTCGTAGGTGCCAATGAGCTCGGCAGAGCTGTCAAATATGCAGAGTGGCTTCTCCAAGGCCACGGTGGTAAGTGTGGGGTTGTTAGTGGCAAAAGTGACGCTGGCCAGCTGGGGTTGGAGGTCCACAGCTGGAGGAGGCAAGCAATGGGGACACGGAGCCTGGGCAGTGACAGCTGCAGCCATGGGCACCTCTGCCCATGTGCACACCAGTGTGTCTGCATCCAGGGTCCAGAAACCACCGGCCATCTCCTGAGCTGGTCTCAGAGACGGCAGCATCCCTGCCCCCACCTAGCTAGCCATTCGGCCAGAACTGGGCAGTCCAGCCCCACCACACACATCACCCCGCTCCCCAACATTCCATCACCAAGACCCAGCCACCCTGCCAAGAATATCTCCGCCCCATCATCCAGCCTGTGTCCTCACCCTCTTCACCTGGACCCTAGGAGCCCTGGTAGCACAGTGCCTTATGCTTTAGCTTGCTAACCCAAAGGTCGGTGGTTTAATGCAGCAGCTGCTCTGTTAACAGGAGGAAGTCTCCTCTTGTGAAGATTGACAGCCTCAGAGGCCAACGGAAGGTCCTCAAGAGAAGTAACCCACCGGAGGTCAGTGAGACCACGCGGACCTAGGTAACAGCTCCTGTTCACCTCTGCTCTCTGACATGCAATCTGCAGGGAACACTCCTGCTCTGGGTCGGGTCCTCCCAGCCTCACGCTCCTGCACGCCCCTCACCCAGCACAAACCCTGCACCCCATGGTCTGGTCACTTCCATGGATGTGCTACCTCCAGCTCGAGTTGGTCCTTCAACCAAAAAAAGTACTTCGGTCTCCCCCCACCCCAAACCCGCTCCAGGCCAGGCACGCCAAGCGCTCAGTCCCTCCTCTGCACCTCCGAGTCCCTGAGTGTCCTCTCCCAGCGTCCACGCCAGGCTGGATCCTGCCCTCCATCCCCGCCGGAGGAAACTCAGTAAGTGTTGCTATCATTCCTGCTGTTGCTATCAATACCTGCGTGTCGGCACTTGCTGGGGGACTGCCCGGGCGCACGCATCGTGTGGACCCCTGGGTGAATAAACCAAGTCCCCGATGCCCCATCCCATCCAGGCTCCCTGCAGGGCGCCCGCTCCACACACACCTGCACCTGTCCCACCTGGGCGAAGCCCCTCCGGTGCCCGCATACCTGAGCCGAGCCGCAGGCAGCCGAGGACCAGCAGAGCCCAGAGCGCAGGCATCGCCCCGACGCCCGGTGTAGGTGCAGCTGGTCCAGGTGAGGGCTCCGCGACTCTCCGACGCGCCCCGCCTGGCCCCGCGCACGCCCCGCCCCGCCCCTGCCCACCAATCCTCGACCTCCGCGCTGGTCATTTGAATATCCCCCGTCCCTTCATTCCCCCGAGCGCCCCGCCCCACCCATACCCACCAATCCTAGACCTCCGCGCTGGCTGTTTGAATATGTCCTACCGGCCCACTCCCCGCCTCTCCCTCCCATAACAGCCAATCCACTGCTTCTTCCAGGAGTATTTGCATATGCGCCCTCCACTCAGATTCTTTTAATCTAGCTGTTTGTTTTTACTAGTTTATTTACAAAATTCTAATACAAATTCGAACAAATTATTTCAACTTCCCTCACCCTCCACCCATCAAATTGTACAACCCCATGATTAATTCTCCTTTTCCTCCTGCACATCCACATCCCTCTGCTTCCAGCCTCTCCCACCCCTCCTGGATCCTTATACTCATTCTACAATAATGGTTATATACAATATTTATCCTTGTGGGACTGTGTTAGTTCACTCAGCATAATGTTCTCCAATCCCTCTCAAGTTAGGTAATAATTTACAAAGTTATTGCTCCTGCGTGCTGCATAGTATTCCATTGTGTGAATCTACCATGATTTCTCAATCCATTAGTTTGTGGTTGGACATTTGGGCTGTTTCTATGTTTTTGCGAGGGTGAATAATGTTGCTATGAACATTGGTGTACCAATATCAGTTTGTGCCTAAGTTCTCATTTTTTCAGGGTATATTCCAAGAAGTGGAATAGCTGGGTCATATGGAATTTCTATGTTCAGTTTTTTGAGGAAGCACCAAACTGCCTTCCAGAATGGTTGCACCATTTTACAATCCCACCAACAATGTGTAAGAGTTCCTTTCTCGCCACATCCTCTCCAACATTTATTACTTGCTGCCCTGTTAAACTTTGCCACTCTTACTGGAGTGAGATGATACCTCATTGTGGTTTTGACTTGCATCTCTCTTATTGCCAGTGATTTGGAGCATTTCTTCATGTGTCTGTTTGCCATTTACATAGCGTCCACTGTGGGGGGGGGGAAGAGGAAGATATTTGAATATGTCTTGCTGCCCCAATCCCTGCCCCTCCCTCCCATATCAGCCAATACACTACCTCTTTGAGGAGTATTTGCATATGCGTCCTCCACTCAGATTATTTTAATCTAGCTGTTTTTATACGCCCCAGCCCCTCACCCTCCTGGACTCGGATTATCAAATCCTGGGGGGGCGGCAGCACGTGGGTCCTTCCAGGGCTTTCTCCACCTCCTTATTTTGTGCCAAGGCTGAGGGCTGAGTAGTGGGACTTATGAGCAAGTCACCCCCTCTCTGAACCTTAAATTCTATGTTGTAAAATGTTATGCTCGGCAGCTTCATGATTGGTTGTGGATGGGACCACTGTGGTCCGTGGGGTTTTGAAGTAGATTGCTAGGCTTTTCTAAATCTGGAACACACACACCCTCACCCTCAGGTGGCTTCCAACGCATAACAGTCCTGATACTTGTTCAGTGTCACTTTACTGGCAAGTGAAATGGGAGGTGGTGGGGTTTGTTCTTAGCTAGGAACTGGACCCCGGTGTCCACATGGAAAGCAGGAATTCTACCACTGACCATCACTTCCTTGGTGTTGTTGAATGGGGTCTAATTCTACCAATGTTTTTTGAGGCCTTGCTGTGTGCCAGACACTCAATGACCCTTTTCTTATAGAGACAAAAGGGGTCCTTCATGGAAACCCAATGTCTTGAGTCTCTGAGAGAGCTGATGTGCAGGTTCAAGACAAGACTCCCCAACATACGGGGTGGGGGGATGATGCCCAAATGCACGGAAGAAAGGTCCTGTAACTCCCCTCCTCTGCACGTAGGTACAAAGCCAAACCCTGGGAGCTTGAAGAGGAGCAGGGCTCCATAGAGGACGAGTGCCTTGTTGTTGTTATTGGGTGTTTCTGAGTCAACTTTCTTACAGCGACCCTACAAACAACAAATCAGAACCTTACCTGGATCTGGAACCAGCCTCATGATTTCCCCCAATCTTTGTAGTCACCATGTCAGAACAGGGACACATTAGGGGATGGTTCTGTTGTAGATGGGGTACAGATGAGGCAGAAGTGGTTCAGGTTTCATTCTGTTGTATGTGGGGAGGCTTTGAGTTGGAGCTGAGTGGAGTGTCAGAATCCCTGAATATTGGCATTTCTAGCCATTGTGTTAGCTCCTCTTACGGGCATGGTGCCAGCTACTTTAACTGTGGACAAATGGTCTTGCAAAATCATCAACAGCTGTGGGGCCAATACAAAAGAGAGTGTTTTCCACACTATGAGAAACAGCAGTGATGGTGGTGAAAAAACTGTAAAAAGACTGTGGCCCTACTGTGAAGAGACTGTGGCAAGGTGTAACCAGAGGAACCCTGAAGATAAAGACCGCAGCTAAAAGTGTTTCTTGCTGGATGGTTGAAGGAAAGGCTGACTTGTAACTGCTCTGAGAGAAAGACCACAGTTAAAGGTTTTGATTGCTGGATGCTTGAAAGAAAAGCTGGCTTTTAACTGCTCTGAGATAAAATTTGCTGGATGATTGAGGAAATCAAAGTCTTCTTGCATTTGTGCAGTTGAATGGAACTTGGAGTGTCACTAACTGAAGAATTGTGCCTTGTTAATCTAGCTTCAGATCGCTGAGCTAAACCTGAACTTGTATGGTATTCTTGGTCCCCCTATTTCCCTAGTAAACCTCACAACTGTGAGTAAAATATGTGAGTCTTACAACAATGATTGGTAAAAATAAGTGCTGAAGCATGTGGAGTGGCAAGTCGGACTATGTAGTTATTTGTATGTGTTATGGATATTATTGATGGGGACTGTTCCCCTCTATGAAGTGGGTAGAAGTCAGAATCAGCCTCCCCCACATCACATCTTCTCCTTTTGCACTGACCTAACAGCACCTAACAACAACAACAACATGAAAACAAAATAACCACTTACTGTGGTGTCCAACTCACAGTGAGCCCATGCATGTCAGGGCAGCAATGCGTTCTGCTGCTCTCATTGGCTGGTTCCCCACACCTCTCTTCTGACGGGGCTTTGGGTGCTGCCTTTGCAGCAGCAGTGAGCATGTGTGTCTGCAACACACAGAGACACTGGTCAACTGGAAATGTCAACCTCCTTGAGTGTGAAGTCATCAAGTTACAGAAACCTCAGACAAATCCACATCGAGGGACTTTCTGCAAACTAGCTAACCTGGGTGCTCTTAAAACATCAGCTGTGAAGAACAAGAGACAGAATAAACCCAACAAAGCCTGAGAGTTGTGGTAGGTGGAAGGAGCCAATAGCAATGACCACAGGGAGGTTGCTGTGGACCATCGAGTCAGAACTGACCCATGGCTGACCCTCTGGTGGGTTTTCAGAGGCAATTAATCACACGGGAGGAGAGTGTCCATCCTTCTCTTGCACAGGAGTTGATGGATTTGCACTGCGTCCCTTTGGGATTATAGTGCAGCTTCTTTCCAGTAATTTCTGCATAAAAACGACCAGCCAACTTCTGATGTGTACTATCATTGATGGATGGTATGACAGAGTTGACCGTGTAAGTCAGTAATATTAACTACACTGTGAACTTGCAGAAGAATGAATGAACCAGGTTAGGAGTGCGTCCAGAATGTACTTTATACATGAAGTGGCTGTGACCCTGAGCCAATTCCACAGGGACAACAAACCAGGTGCTGATTAGATGTTACATTTCTTGCGTCTGGTCACCAGGGTGCAGTTACATGCAAGCAGCTATGCACCAAAGTGATTTTCTTGGGAGAAGGGTTACATATTTAAGTAGCCCTGGTTGTGCAGTGGTTAAAGAATTGGGCTTTTAGTCCAGAGGTCAGTGGTTCAATCCACCAACCACTCCTGATGAGAACAACGAGGCAATCTCCTTCGGTGATGATGAACAACTGTGGAAACCCATGGGGAAGTTCTGCTCCATCCTGTAAGGTCACTCTGAGGGTTTTGTTTTGTTTTGTTTTTCTCAGAAATCATTTTTTTTTTATTTTAATGAAAGTTTACAGAGACTTTGAATTTCCATTCATTCACTGTTGCACTTTCTTCCCTGCCCACCCCTCCCCCCAGTTCGCCTTTCTCTTTGAAAAGTAAAACAAAAAATAAATTTCATTGTTATACAATCCCTCCACCCCAGTCCACTCCACTATGCAGCTTTTATTCTGGACTCCTGTCATGACAATAATACCTAATCATATACTCCTCCTAAACAGTTCTCTCCCTCATCTGTTTCAATGCAGTATACATTATTTATCCCCTCTTAGTTTCCCTCAACTCTGATGTCAGTCCATTTTACAACAGTGGCACTATGCAGTATTTGTCTTTTTGTGACTGAGATATTTCACTTAGCATAATGTTCTCCAGAGTCACCCATTTTGTATAACATTTCATGAGTTTCTTGTTTTTCAATGCAGCGTAGTATTCCATTGTGTGACTATATCAGAACTTCTTTAGCCATTAGCCTGTTGATGGGCACTTAGGTTGTTTCCAGCTCTTTGCTATCGTGAACAATGTTGCAATAAACATGGGTGAGCATATATTTGCTTGGGTGGCAGGTCTGGTTTCTTTAGGGTATATTCCCAGTAGTGGAAATGCTGGGTCAAATGATATTTCTATTTTCAACTTTTTGAGAAAGCACAATACAGCCTTCCATAGCAGTTGCACCATTTTGCACTCCCTCCAACAGGGTTCCAGTCTCTCCACAACCTCACCAGCATTTGTTGTTTGCTGCTCTGTTAAATGTTGCTATTCTGAGTGGCGTGAGATGTTATCTCATCGTTGTTTTGACTTGCATCTCTCTTAGAGCTGGGGATTCTGAACATTTCTTCATGTGCTTGTTAGGTCTCTCTGAGTTGTAATTGACAGTAGCAGTGGATTTGGGTCCCATTTCTAAGAAGCCCTAGTGGTACAGTGATTAAGTGCTCAGCTGCTAACTGAGAGGTTGATGGTTTGAATCCAACCAGCTGATATACAAGAGGACACAAGGCTGTGAGATTCCTCAGAGACCGCAGCCTCGAAGACCAGTGGACAGTTCTGCCCTGTCTTCCAGGGTCACTGTGGGTGAAATAGATTTGATGTCAACAGGTTTGGGTTTTGGTCACAGGCATGAGGGACCTTTGTGGCACAATGGTTAAGGTCTCAGTGGCCCAAGCAAAAGGTCTGCAGCTCAAACCTGCCAGCCATCCCATGCAAGAAAGATGAGCCCTCTGCTTCCGCGAAGACGGCTATGGTTGGGCGTCACAGGGTCTGCGCCAACATGATGCACAACAGAGTAAACTCGTCTGATTCTGGGTCATCGTCACAAGTTCCACTGCGCTTGTGTCCACTGTGTCAGTCACCTCATTGAGGGTCTTCCTCTATTTCACCAACTCTCTCCTTTACCAAGCATGACATTCTTCTCCAGGGAACGACCCATGCACAAAGTGCGTGAGATGAAGTCACACCACCCTGCTTACAAGGAGCACTCGGGCTGTGCCTCTTCCTGTACAGATTAGCTTATTCTTTTTATGGTCAATGGTATATTCAGGGAGCTCCAGTGGCCTAGTGGTAAGAAGGTGTGCTGCAATCCTGACGGCATGCAGTTCAACTCCACCGGCTGCTCTGTGGGAGAAAGATGGTCATTCTCCTTCTGTGCAATTTATTGACTGAAAACCTGCTGGAGGGTCAATGAGGGGTTGGTTCCAACTTGACAATATACAACAACAACAAAGTGGCCCACTGGTAAAAGATGCTGACCACCCAAAAGCACACAGCTGAAATCCACCAGCTTGTCCACAGGAGAAAGATAGACAATCTCCTCCCGTGCGATTTACAGCCTCCGAAAACTCATTGGAGGGTCACCTATGAGTCAGTACTCAACACCACCCAGCAACAATAACAGCAATTTGGCGTATTCAATAATCTTTGCCAACACTATAATTGAACATTATCACTTCTTCATTTGTCATTGTTCATTGTCCAACTTTCTACACAATTGAAAATGGCATGGCTTGGATCAGGCACATCTTAGTCTTTACATGGACATCCTTGCTCTTTAGCACTTTGGAGAGGTCCTTGGCAGCTGAGTTGCCCAATACAATAAGTCATTTGATTTCTTGACTGGGTGATTTCTTTCCATGGCTATTAATTATGAACCCAAGTTAAATGAAATCCTTGAACCAGTTGTTACAGGAGATACAAATACCAGAAGATCAAAGATTACAGATTTCAATATGAGTTATATCTCAACGTCGAAAAATTAAAATCCTCACCACTGGGCCAATAGGGAACATCATGATAGATGGAGAAAAGATTGAAGTTGTCAAAGATTTCATTTTTAACTTACTGGTCTGTTTTTGTTTTCTTGTTGTTGAGATGTAAAAGCCTTTAGTAATTATGTAGCAATTCACTCTGCCTTACAGGGTCACTTTGTGTCAGAATCAACTTGATGGCAATGAGATTTTTTGGGGTCACGTATGCACAGCTGTGATATTGTTTGTAAATAGTATGTCTGTGTCAATCAGATACTTGTATAACACAAAAAAGTTACGGTTAGGGCAATATTCCGGCATAGCACTCAGGCATGTACTGTGCTTGAAACGTTTCCAGAGTGAATTTTGTTCTCATTCACCCTCCATGAATATTCTAAGACGGCAACTTTTGATCATATTTGTGTAACAAATATATACATTATTGTCAAGAGTCGTGGATTAAGTTTGGTAGTAATTGAGTAATTGGAAAATAAATCGCTGAAGCAGCTTCAATTTTTTCAACTTTGTTTTTGCTAATGCAGGTGACCGCCACTCATCTGTCGGTCTGCCATGCGGTGGTGGCGGCGGCTTGCATGTGGCTGAGATGCTAGAAGGTAAACTACACTATTCAAAACACAAGCAGAGACAGACGCAGAGGACAAGTTTCAGTGGAGCTTCCAGATGAAGGCTAAGAAGTAGGCCCAGCCATCTCCTCGGAATAATGGACTCAGAATATCCGTAAAAGGCAGTGGAACATGGTCCGTTACGGTGCCAGCAGGTGAGGCCTTTGGGTTAGAAGATGCTCACAGTGCTTTTGGGGAAAAGTGGCTTCCTCAAAATAAAGCCTACTTAATGATGTGTATGCTGTGCATTGGAGAATTGGACAGTGACTAGGGATGATAGAGAATTGATGATGTCTTTGAGCTGTGATGCTGGAGAGGAGTATTGAATATACCATGGACTGCTAGGGGCACAAACAGATTCACCCTGGAGAGGGTGAGACTAGGCTGCTCCTTGGAGGCAAGGAAACGTCATCTGGCATACTTTGAGTATGTTACAAGGAGGGACCAGTCCTTAGAGAGGGACACCATGCTTGGGAGAGTGGAAAGACGGTGTAGAGAAGAAGACCCTTGATTAGTTGGATCGATTCTCTGATTGGGGTTGTGGGAGTAAGTGTATCGGAGACAGTGAGGTTGGCACAGGACAGAACAGGGTTTAGGGGTGTTGTACATAGTGTCTCTATGAGTCACAAGCAACTTGGTGGCACATAACAATAACAACAATTATGTGGATACTGCAAAGTTGTAACCAATTCATTTGCTGATGTGGCAAGACTCAAAATTAGCAGAAACAGTTGCAAACATCCATTAATGATTAGAGTGGGGAATGTACATTGTATGTATCTAGGAAAATTTGAAGTTCTAAAAAAAAGAAACACATAAAGATCAATAATCTAGGTATTCAACAACCACCAAAAACCCTCAAACTCATTGCCATCAAGTTGGAACTGACTCAGAGCTGAGCCCCTATTGGTTGTCTCAGGCTGCCAATCACACCAGAAGTGACTGCCGGTCTTTCTACCTCTGCGGGCCTACAGGATTTGAACTATCAGAGAGGCATGGCTTTGAGTCAGAAGTTCCTGCTTCCCCTGGCTATAAATGCAACCTCATTTTTCTTGACCTTTTCTTTCCTGGAATAGTATGATTATCTGATCCAACGTGGCCAATGCCAATTAGTGGATATTTTCAAACATTCCTGCTCATTTTTGGTGTCTTCCAACATGAGGGCTCAGCTGCCAGTGCTATCTAATAGTCTAAGTATGCTCTATTGTTCATAGGGATTTCCAAGGTGTATTATTTCAGAAGTGCATGGCCAATCCTTCTTCCTAGACTGTCTTATTCTGGGAGTTCCACTTTATACAGCATCTGACAGACAAGCACTGTACCAAGATAGATGGAGAATTTGAAGTTGTTAACAATTTCATCTTGCTTGGATCCACAATCATACCCTTGGCACCAGCAGAAAGGAAATAAAAAAAGATAGGTTGTATTGAAAAAATCTGCTGTCAAGGACCTCTCTAGAGTGCTAAAGAGCAATGATGTCAATGTGGAGACTAAGGTGCATCTTATTCAGGCTATGATGCTCTCAGTTGCTTACTATGCATCTGAGAACTAGATAACGAGTAAAGATGACAGAAGGAAAAGTGATGCCTTTGAGTTGTGGTGCTGGAGGAGAGTATTGAATATACCATGGATCACCAAGAGGACAAACAGTTCTGTGTTGGAGAAAGTGAAGCCAGGTTTCTCCTTGGAGGCAAGGATTTTGAAACCCCATCTCACATACTTTGGGCATGTTGTCAGGAGGGACCAATCTTTGTAGAAGGGTATTGCTTGGCAGGGTAGGGGGATCAATGCAAGAGAGGAAGATCTTGGATGAGACAGATTGCCACAGTAATATGACAATGGGATCAGGTGTGTTGGTGATGGTGAAGTTGGCTCAAGACAGGGCAAAGCTCAGAGTCATTGTTCAGAGAGTTGCTATGAGTAGTGGTCAACTCGATGACACCTAACAGCAACAACTAAGCCACCAGAGCTCCCTATCCTAGTGAGCTGAGACGGACTGGAGCGGGACAGCACATGATCTACTATGTTGGGAATGGCCGATGGGAACACATTCAAGGTCAAAAAGAACTTTGAAGAGCTGTGCTTGGGCACAACACGGTCATAATTCCATACACACACTGGAAAGATCAAGACAACTCGTATTCAAATGCATGCACCAACCACTAAGGCCAAAGATGAGAAATTGGTAATTTCTACCAATTTCTGCAATCTGAAATTGACAGAGATTGATTAATGCCATTGTGGCACATTAGTAATCACCGATGACAAGGATGCAAAATTTAGAAACAGATGACAAAGATTTATAACTGGAAAGCAATGGCCTCTGTGACAGAAATGACGTCGGAGATCACAGGACAGAGTTTTATCAAGAAACACAAAAGGCCACTGCACACATGGACCTTGCTTGATAGAACGTTGTTGTTCTTAGGTGCCATTGAGTCGAGTACGACTCATAGCGACCTTAGGAACAATAGACCTGAACCTTGTTCTGCCCTCGTACCAACCTCACCTCCCTGATACGCTCTAGCCCATTGTTACAGCCACCGTGTCAATCCACCTTGTTGAGGGTCTTCCTTTCTTTGACCTTCCACCTTTCCCCGCATGAGGTCTTTTCCCAATGACCGGCCCCTCCAGGAATAAAACTGAGTACATCTGTGAGAGAGATGTGAAATAACCTCCATGTCCGCGGTCAGAACAAGGTCTGGATCCACCCGCTGTTCCTCGGGAAAAAGATGGGTAATCTCCTCCCATAAAGATTTACAGCCTCAGAAACCGATGGGGCGTCACCGTGAGGTGGCATTAACTCAACAGCACCGGGCATCACATCTCCATTGTTCCTGAGCCATAAACTGGAACCTTGACCCGACCAAACCTGTCCACAAATCACGTGCTATCAACTGAAAATGTACACGGAGTGAAGTCTACACTCGCACATATAATGCAAGTCGTTCTCAAGGGAAATATCTTTTCCGTTCTCATGAACACAATTATCAGAGAGTTCTTCTGACTTTGGCTTTCAGCTGGAGGAGTAAATGAACAAAGCAAGTGCATACAGGATGGGACAGCTGCCCTTGGCTCAGCTGTTGAATGTGAAGACCTCATGAGATCATCTTCAGGGAAGCCCATAAACTATGTTGTTGCTGTGTGCCACAGAGTTGTAACTGACTCAGAACTGACCCTCCAGTGGATTTTCAGAGGCTACAAACTGCACAGGATGAGAATGCCCATCTTTCTCCTGTAGAACGTTGGTAAATTTGAATTATATGCCTTTGGGTTGGCAGCGAATCTCCTTATCCACTAGGCCACCAGAGCTCCCTTAGGCTATGTTGTTGTTTGTTGTTGTTACACGCTATCTAGCAGCTGACCCTCCAGCGGGTTTTCAGAGGCGGTAAATCACACAGGACGAGACTGCTCATCATTCTCCCAAGGAACAGTTGGTTGATTCAAACCAAGTGACTTATAAGCTGTGTGAGATGTGATTATTGCATTATTATTATTTTTCTGAAGCTACATCTGACATATTTTGGACATGTTGCAAGGAGGAACCAGTCCTTGGAGTGGGATGTCATGCTTGGGAGGATGGAGGGACAGCGCAGGAGAGGAAGACCTTCAATGAGATGGATTGATTCAGTGACTGGGGTAACGGAGGTAGGTGTATCAGAGATAATAAGATTGGCGGCCCCAATCACTGAGCCGCCACTGAGGACTCAGCTGCCTCCCCCTCGAGCCCCCTCGCTTCCTGACGCTCCATCCCCCCTGCCCGCCTTCTCCTGCCACCTCCTCCTGCAGGCCGTTTCCACTGAAGAAAAGGAATCGTATTGTATGTCTGCTATCCAGAACTTCCACTCTTTCGACCCCTTTGCTGATGCAAGTCGGGGTGATAAACTGCTTCCTGCTGGGACTGAGGATTAGATCCATATAAGAATTCAACAGAGAAGTGGCAGGGAGACCCTTCCAACTGTCCAAGGGATCGCTGATGATTACAATAAAAAGAAACTAGTGAAGGCGTTTAAGAAGTTTGCCTGCAATGGTCCTGTGCTTGAGCATCCAGAATATGGAGCAGTAATTCAGCTACAAGGTGACCAGCGCAAGAACATATGCCAGTTCCTTGCAGAGATTGGACTGGCTGAGGACGACCAGCTGAAGGCTCATGGGTTCTAAGTGCTTGTGGGTCACTGAAGCTCAAGTGAGCATTTCCTTGCAATGAGTAGAAAATTTCCCTTCTGTCCATTGTCACAAGTTTAAAACTTCACAGCTTGTATAATGTAACCATTTGGGGTCCACTTTCAACTTGGACTAGTGTAACACTTTCATGCAATAAACTGAAAAAAGCCAAAAAAAAAGATTGGCACAGGAGAGATCAGGGTGTAGGGCTGTTGTACACAGGGTCGCTATGAGTTGCAGGCGACACGACGGCACATAACAACAATAATTATTATTTTCATTAGTATGTACTATTGAGTGAAGTCAGACTCATAGTGACCCTATAAAACAATAGGTCTGAATCCTGTCCCGGCCTGTGCTAACCTCACACTCGAGCCCATTGCTGCAGTCACTGCGTCCATCCGCCTTGTTGGAAGTCTTCTCTTTTGCGGTTCCTCCACCTTCCCAAGCATGACATCCTTCTCCATGAAACAGCTCCTCCTAGCAACATACTCAAAGCATGTTCTTGTCTCCAAAGAACTCTCCAGATGCACCCTCTCCAAGACATATCTGTTTGTTCTCTTGGCCATCATGGGATGTCCAGTGCTCTTCTCCAGCACCACAGTTCAAAGGCATCAATTCTTTTTCTGTCATCCTTATTGATTGTCCAGCTCTCAGATGCATAGCAAGCAATAGGAAAGACTATGGCACGAATCAGACACACCTTAGTCCTCAAACTGACATCATAATAATTTGGAGAGGTCCCTAACTGCAAATTTGCCCAGTGCAATGTGTCTCCTTATTTTTTATTTCACGTAAAAGCAGCAATTGTATCTATTGGTGCCAGTGTCTTGGATCCAGGATCAATGGCCACCAGTCACCTTAGTCTCCAGTTTTCTAGTATATAAAGACCTTGCTTCTCCAGCGTCTCAGCTGTGAGTCTCTTAACTAGAACCAGTCAGTTACCCACTTTCTTTTGTGCATTATCTTCAGTTTATAAGCCCATTACGCTCATGTTAGGAATTAAATGCAATTCCTGCCCTTCTGACTTCAAACTGAAAGTGGTCAGCAAACGCAGAAGAGACAAACAGCAGCCATGAGAGGGTCCGAGGCTGCAGAGTCGGCCACCGGTGAAAGGGGGAAACGACTCTCCGAAACCTTGTGGAACAGCCTGAGCTGGAGAATGACCTGGGACACCCCACCCCGTGGTGACTCCGTGTGGAATTGCTCCATGAGTCTCCAGGGCCTCCAGAAGCCTGTCGCCCGGGGATCATTTCTCCCAGGGAGGAAGCTGCTTCTATTGCCCCGGTTCAGTTCAAAGCAAAGCTTCCACCAAATGAAAGAGAAGTCCTAGATTTACGACAGGTCCCCCACTCCCCAGATACCTAAATCCAAGGCCCTCTGAGGATGAGAACCCCTGTAGGCCTACAGCCTCTGGCCTCAGAAGGGTTCTGGGAGTCAGATGTCATGTGATAATGGTGACGATGAAGATGATGAATGAATGAACTCAACAACTTATTTTAGGTAAAGACATAATATCTACAGGTGACCTTAATTGTTGATTTCAAAGACATTGCTATTAAAAAAAATTAGGTTTTGGTTTAAAGTTAATGAAAGCAATGAAATCTAAACGGGATCTTGTTCTGGTTGTTTTAGGCCTAGGGTTAGTTCTCCTTCAGTCATGTTGTGTTGCATGTTGCATTGTTACTCGAAAGGTCTGTGGTTTGAGTCTTACCAGCTCCTCTGTGGAAGGAAGATAGTCTTCTGTTTAAGACTGACAGCTCTGGACACCAGCGGAAAGCTGTCACGAGTCAGGCTCGCTTGCCTGGCAGAGGGCTTGGTTTGGCTTGTGGATTCATGCCCTTTGGTTATGAAAGAGCATGGAGATGAGACGGGGTGACCATGCTGAACTGTGACGTGCCAAGGACGCCGATCAGATCTTTCCTGTACAAAGTAGCCCCAGAGATAAGGCATGTTCCATCGAGGGTGGGGCTTTCCTCCAAGAATTTTTACAGACCTGCATTTCTCGTCCGTGAGCCTGACGTTCCTTTATTATGGAGTGCAGAGTTCATCCAGAGGCCTCGACCCACAATGCCCACGAGTCTCAGGTCTGGGAACGGCGTCTTTTCACAGATGCTGTAGCTTCCTGTGGGAACCAGACGCCGAGCCCTCTGTCTCCTCTGCCCAGAGACACAAAGGACATTTGCAGGAGATGTTAATATAATAATCTTTGAAAGCCCCAGATATTTATGGATTTCTAAACCAGCCTCCACAACAAAGATTTGCTCAGTGTATTTCTGAAGAGCAGAGATAGAGAGAGGGGAAAAAAGCAAACTCGTTTGTTGCTCTTGATTCTGTTCCAACTCCAGGTGACTCCGTGTGCTAAGCACAGAAATGAGTCACTGGTGGCAATTCATGGAGGAAGCAACTTTTGTCCACACCGAGGGAGGGAGAGGGCCGCCTGACACCTGCCAGCAGCCCCAGGCTGCAGCCACTCACCCCAAAATAGTGCAAAATGAAACTGGGTGTATTTGGGATTTTTTTTTTTGGCAATTGAATTGACACCAGCCCCCCTCATCGTGACGCAGTAGGAGAGAGGAGAACTGTCCCCTAAGGTTTTGAAGGCTGTATTTCTTTACAGAAGGCACACACTTCAAATCCACCAGCTGCTTCACGGGAAAAGGATGGGCAGTCTCCTCCCATGCGATTTACTGCCTCTGAAAACCTGCTGGAGGGTCAGCTGTGGGTGGATCAGACTTGATGGCACACAACAACAACAACATTTTTATAGACTGGCACATCTTTCTACCTCAAAGCAGCTGGTGGATTGGAACCAACAATCTTTTTGGTTTGACCAACCAAAACCAACTACCATCATAGCTAAGATCGTAGCCACTAGCCACGCTGTGACCCACAGAGACACTCAGCGCCTTCCCTTGTTGTTTGCTTTGTTCCCACCCCCAGCCCCTCCCACATATTTCTTTGGCACCAGGCAAATTCCTGAGTGTTGAACTTCAGCCTGAAGGCTGTTTGCATATCTTCACCATCAGCCCCTTTCTGAACCCCCAGGCCCAGAGCAGGAAGTTTTCTAAGGCAAAAGTTTAAACAAAGCCCAGCCCTGGAAGGCTTCCTCTGAACGTGAAGCCTGAGCAGTTTATGGGCTGAGGACTCTTGACCCTGAAATGCTTCCCTCAGCGTGGGGAGTGTGGTGAGGAGTGGAGTCAGTGGCTTTCCACGCATCTTCTTACAGGAGCCCAGGAGCCCACTAGTGTCCAGCTGGTTCTGACTCACAGCCGTCCTCTGTTGGCTCTCTGAGGCCGTAAACCCTTATTTAACAAAAGGGGCTGTCCAGCTTTCTTCCACAGAGCAGCTGGTGGATTTGAACTGCTGACCGTATGATTGGTGTGCTGTGTGTACCATAGAGTCAGTACCGACCCATAGCTGACTCTCCAGCAGCCTTTTTAATCACACAGGAGGAGATTGCCTATCCTTCTTCCACAGAGCAGCTAGCTGGTGGATTTGAACCATGTGCCTTCAGGATTGCAGCACAGCTTCTTGCCACTAGGCCAGCAGAGCTCCCTGACTTTACGATTAGCAGATCATTTTGCACTATGGCACTGGACAGCTTAACCGCAGAGCCGAGGGATGAAGGGTGGATGTGGTGTAGGTGAGGACGAGCTCTGGACTGTGGCGTGCTGGGCCATGTCGAGGGCTGGACATGGCTTCCATACCAGCAGGCCACCATCCTCTGCCCCAGGGCCCACCAGCCTTCCCACTCTGCTCCCGGGCGGGCCAGTCCACGGTTTCCCCACCCACCTGCGCCGCTTTGAGCTGTTTCCATGGGAGACTTGTTAAGCCCTGCTCTGTGCTGGGCACCTCCTGTCGATCAGATCAGACTGGAGGCCAGAGGATTTCCCCTTGGATGGATGTTGGGATGAGAGAGCTGAGGTGGGGACCTCAATTGAAGAAGTTGTACTGCTCCCCCGAAGGCCAGCAGAGTTTCTGTAGAGGTTCAAACCTCCAAAGGGTCTAGAAAGAAAGATGACCATCACCTCACATAGGATTTTTCACCCCAGGAACCCCGGGAGGGCTAGCTCTGAGCCAATCCCAACAAGGAGAGAGCTTTTGGGAAGTAGAGCTCCGGGTCTTTGTTTGGAGGTACCTGCGGTGAACTGTCAACAGCTGTTTACCAAATACTTGACGACCTGAGCTCAGCAGGCTGGTGTGGGCATGCCCACATTCTGGGGTGCCAAGTGGCTTCAATGCCGTGGACTAAATGCCCATGGATGGCCAAAGGAACACAGACATGTCTTGGAGAAGGTGCAGCCGGAGGGCTCCTTGGAGGCATAGATTATAAAGTTTCATCTGACATGCTGCAGGAGACTATCGCTTGAAGAGGGACATTCTGAAGACCCTGGACAAGGCTGATTGACACAGTGACTACAGCACTGGACTTGAGTGTGTCGGATTGTGAGGGTGGCACAGGGTTCAGAGCTGTTGTTCACTGGGTCCCAATGAGTCAAACTCAACTCAAAGGCCCCTAACAACAACAATAACAAATGCCTTCAAATCCACCAACTGCTCCACAGGAAAAAGATGGGAAGTCCCCTCCTGCGTGATTTACTGCCTCTGAAAAGCTCAGGGTCAGCTGTGAGTCAGTTGTGACTCCAGGGAACACAACAACAACAACTGCCTCTGGGGTTCATCTCCCCATTCTGCTGCTGCTGCCAGGTAGTGCCCCTCCGCTCCTTGTACCTTCTTGTGTTATGTTAGCAATCGCTAGCTGCCCCCGATGGAGTACCCGGAGCTTCCTGGGCCTAATCAATGTTTACCAACAATACCAACGACAACACAGAGAGAGCTATGTTGGCCTAGTGCACAGAAAGTTATGCTACCAAGCCCAAGGTGAGTGATTTTAATCTACAGCCCTTGGGCCTGGTTCAAATTGGTTTTTTGTCAAACATTCTGCTAAGTGGTACAGCCCTGGTGTGTCCACTTGCCGTACAGAGGTAACCTGTGGTTTCTGTGAAGCTGAACACTATGACTCTGATGTGTCAAATGTGATAATGGTCACCCATGGTGGACAGTGTTTGGTAGAGCTTCCCGATTAAAACCAGCTTGGAAGCAGGAGCGGCATCCACTTCCGAAATGGCTTGCCTCTGGAAACCCTATGAACAGTGCTCAGGTGTTTCCTCCATAGGGTCGCTATGGGTCATCTATGACTCGATGGCACCTAACAACAACAACAATCATTCAATGTCAGAAAGCTTAGGTTTCTCTGCACTTGGTTCTCTCTGGCCCAGAGCGATGTGGGCAGAGCGCTTCCCGAAGGTGAATGGAGAAAGTGAAAAAAAAGAACATCAACACAGGCACAAGAGCGATTAAAGACAGGCTCAGCTCTGGGTGGGTTCCAACTGCACGATGCACCCCACAACGTGCTTTATTAAGAAGGTGCACCCTCGGAGACCAGGTCTGTCCTGCAGGGAGGCCGGAAAGCTCCCCTTCCCCTTTGCTTCCTAGTTACGTAGCCTGTGCCTCTCAGGAACAGCTTCTCTGGGAGTCCAGCCTTCGCTACTGCAGCTTGCTTCCTGCCCGACGGCTCGGCTGTGGGCCTCTGCTGACGGTCTGACCTGCTTCTGGGATTCCATCCCCTGCTCCCTCTCAGACCTTTGTCGCTGTGTTTTCTTTGTTCTCTCTGCCCTCACATCTGTCAGTCCGCCACAGTAACCCTGAGTTCAAGCCCGCACACCACCTGGTCCTGCTGCTCCTTCACAGCAGTTGCCCTGCTTGCAGTCACTGTGCCGACCCCCTTCCGGAGGGTCTTCCTCTCTCTCGCTGACCCTCTTCTTTCTCAAGCCTGGCGCTCTTCGGGGACCTCCATAACCCTGGTCTGCTCCCTCACCCTCTTTGCCTGCTCCTCTCCTCGCTCACTCTGTGACCTGGCATCAGCCCCACTCAACACTGCCACGTCCCCAGGCTCACCTGACTCCTTCATGTCCTTTGGCGGCTCCAAGGATGAAGACATTGACAGTGTCCCCAACTCTGATGCCAGCAGTTGATGCTTTCTCTCTCCCACCCTTAGACCACTCTTCTGACGATCATCTCCTTTAAAGTATTCATTTCTCATTGTGATTTGACTGAAAGTTTCCAGAACAAATTGGTTTTCCACTCGAGTTCATACACATTTTGTATTGTGACATTGATGACAATGTCCACAGTAGACCCACTCTTCCCAATCCCTACCTGTGTTTCCCTTTTCCACTTGTACTCCTGCCCCATCCATTCTTGTCTTTGGAGTTTTGGCTCTGGACAAATGCTGCCCTTCTGATCTCATGAAGTGGACTACGCTGAGTGCATCCCTCTCTAATCTACTGTTTGACTGAGAGACGAGCACCCAGTGAGCTCAGTCCCAGGCTTGAAGAAGGACTAGGATCCGGAGTCATGGGTCACCTCGGGCAGGGCCTAACTCAAGGGCAGCTATTATCTCGCTCTATTTTCTTCATTCAACTTTGTCCTTAATATTTTAATTTTTTTTACTATTTTAATTTTTTAAAATTACTTCTTGTGTGTGTATCGTCAAATCGGATCTGACTGGTACAGGAGGAGATTGTCCCTCCTTCTCCAGCAGAGCATCTGGTGGATTCGAACCACGTACCTCTGGGATTGCAGTACAGCTCCTTGCCACTAGGCCACCAGAGCTCCTTTGTCGTTAATATTTTAATGACTCAGGCATTGTGGTGTTTCACAGTTGTCATTATTGTTGATTGCCTTCGAGTATAGCATGACTCATAGAGACCCTATGAACAAAAGGCCTGAAGCCCCTCTACAACTATCGACATTTAACAAAGTTCATAGTTTCCAGAGGCATGTTGTTTAGGAAGTGGATGCCACTCCTGAGAGCAATTTCACAATATATATAGAAATATTACATAATATATTAATTGATTTTTTAAAAAAAATTGGTGGGAGGAATGGGGAAACTGAGTCACCAGCTCAGATTAACTAATTGACCTGAGAAGCCCCGGGAGCCAATGCCAAGGCCAAGTGGTGGTGCTGCCCCGTGCGGTCGCCCAGCGCCTGCAGTCACGGGGTTCAACCCTCCTGCCTGTAGGGTCAGCATCACCGGCTGAGTGACAGCTGCCTGACTGGTCCATCCCCCTCCAGAATGAGACCGGGTTGGGCACACCCTCTCCTGAAGGAGAGATCTGGATCCTGCTGGAATGAGGGTCTGTCCCTCGTGACCAAGGGCATCTGTGGACTCATTATTTCTCCAAGTTTATAGGGTTTCTGGAGGCAAGCTCTTTCAGAAGTGGATGCCACTCCTGCTTCCAAGCTTGTTCAAATTGGAGACTCCACCAAACACTGTCCACCATGGGTGACCATTCTCACACTTGATGCATCAGTGTCAAGAAGATTTGACACTGCCCAGAAGAATTAGAAGCTGCATTTAAACTCTTCAATGTAAACATAACTCTGTTAGGGGCCAGTGGGTCAGCTCCACTCATAGTGACCCCGCATACGACGGAACCAAACCTGCTGGCTTCCTACCCTCTCCCGCTCAGGTCCACTGCTGCAGCCTCTGCGCCACTCCACCTCGTTGAGGGCCTTCCTCTTCTACACTTGCCTCCACGTCACAGAGCCTGAGGGGCTTCTGCGGGCACTAGATGCTCCGCACACATGCCCCAAATATGTGAGATTTAGTCGCTCCATTCTTGCATTCAAGGCGCGGTTTCAGCGGCCTTGTTTCTGAGGCTCCTCCTTTGTCTGGCATGCCCAGAACACGACTGAGTGAGAACAGATTTTCACAGAGGCACTGGGATCCTTTCTAACCTGTTAATGTTAGCTGTGTGATGTATAGTGTCTCATGTATAGGATTTAGCATAATGCTGTTATGTACCATGGAGTCAGAAACAACCCACAGCTGACCTTCCAGGGAGTTTGCAGAAGCAGTCAATTGGAGGGGAGAAAATTAATTACTCATCCTTCTCTTGCAGAGGGGCCGGTGGATTCGAACTGTGTACCTTTGGGATTGCAGCCCTGTGTTTTCCCACTAGGCCACCAGAACTCCTTAATAGTAGGAAAGCAATCGTTAAACATGTCCGCTTTCCTGTCGATTACACTGGAGCAGGAGTGCCCCCTCCCCACGTACACATGAAGAGTCATTGCCTGAAGTCCGAATCCCGCACAGCTGACCCTCCAGTGGGTTTTCCAAGGATGTATATCGGTGGGGAGAGATTGCCCACCCTTCTCCGAGCAGCTGGTGGGTTCGCAGAGCCAGCAAGCCCCAACTCAACATTTTAATGGAAGCTGCAGGCTGCAGGCAAGGAGGGCATTCTGGCCAAGTGACCAAACGGGGGTCCTGAGGGTGGAGTTCCAGGTCACCGTGGGAATGTGCACTGGGAAAGATACAGACGGAAGGAGCTGAGGGGACCCCTCAGACCCAGCGTGGGGGGCCTTGGGTGTCTGCACTTCCTCGGATCCCAGCAAGGAGGTGAAGGTGACAGGGACCAGGCTTCCGCGACCAATGGCCTGGGGGAACGCTGCGGGAGGATCTGAGTCTCCAGATTTATTAACCAGAAACACAGTCCTCACGCGTCCACTCCAGGGTCAAGACTAACCCAGCTGCATCGCTGCCCCAAGACTCACTGTCCACTGTCCTGGGAGAAGGAAACAGAGGCAGGCAGTGTGGGCAGGACACTGAGGGCTGTGGAAGCCCAGGGGAGGTGCCTGATCCAGCCTGAGCCCGGGGAGGCTTCCTGGAGGCGGTGGCACTCAGTGGGGTAGCGCTGGGGAGGCTGCAGGCTCCAGGCGGAAGGATCCCTACGTAAAAGCCGAGAGGTAGGAGGTGCACGGCGTGGGCTTGGATGTGGCCGAGCTCACAGAGGGGCCAAAGCCCCGGCGAAAGCCCGGGTCGCAGAAAGGGGCTGGACCTCCGAGAAGGGCCGGAACCCCCGGAGAAGGGCCTCCACCGAGGGGCAGCTCGCAGGGACCGCGCGCCCTCTGGCGGCCTCCCCGCTCCCTGTGGCCGGGAAGCACTAAGGGCCTGGTGGGGGGTGACTTCTCGTTGTTATGGGCCATTGAGTCACCTGCGACTCACAGCGACCCTATGTACAACAGCCCTAAACTCTGCTTTATCCTGTGCCAACCTCACTGTCTCTGACACACCTATCCTCATTACCCCAGTGACTGAATCAATCCACCTCATAGAGGGTCTTCCTCTCCTGTGCTTTCCCTCCACCCTCCCAAGCATGACTTCCCTCTCCAAGGACTGGTCCCTCCTTGCAACATGTCCAAAGTATGTCAGATGAAGCTTCAGAATCCTTGCTTTCAAGAAGCAGCCTGATTTAACCCTCTCCAGGATGAACCTGTTCATTTTCTTAGCTGTCCATGATGTATTCAATACTCTTCTCCAGCACCACAGCTCAAAGACATCAATTCTCCTATCGTCCCTAATCATTGTCCAGATCTCTGATGCATAGCAAGTAATTGCAAAGACCATGGCCTGTATCAGATGCACCTTAGTCTCCAGAGTGACACTATTGCTCTTCAGTACTCTGGGGCTGTCCCTACCTGCCAACTTTCCCATAGCGATATGTCTTTTAATTTCCTGGCTGCTGGTGCCAGGAGTGTTGACTGTGGAGCCAAGCAAACTAAAGCTGTTAACAAACTCAATCTCTTCACCATCCAACCTGATGCTGCCAATTGGCCCAGTGGAGAGAATCTTTGTTTTCTTGATATTAAGCTTCAATCCATATTGAAGGCTACAGTCCTTGACCTTCTTCAGCAAGTGCTTACACACTGTCTTTTATTTATTCACTTAAACTATAGTATTGGGGGGAAGTTTACAAGGCAAGTTAGTTTCCCATTCAACAGCTTATATGCAGTTCGTGATAGATCAGTTTCCACCCCTTCAAAGTAACAGCACTCTTCCCGCTCCATTCCTGACTGTTCTGTTTCCGCTCATCCATCTTTCCTGCCTCTTCTTCCACCTCTGAGCTTTGTTATCAGGCAAATGCTGTCCTTCTGGCCTAACACAGTAAATTGTTCTTGCAACATTAATCAAGTATAGAAACTTAACACTTTATAATACTTTGCCACAATGTGCAGCTAACCCAAAGGTCTAGTTGGAGCCCACCAGCTGCCCCCAGGATGGACAATCCCCTCCCACATGGTTTACAGCCTCTGGAAACCCACGGGAGGGTGAGCTATGGGTGGGTTCTGATTGGACGACAATGAGTTGAGTTTAGTCGTGAAGGAGATGGTTTCTCCTGTGACGGTAACGATGGCCGGGAGCGTGGCAGAGACCCTGAGGCTGACAGAGGACTGGGTGACACTCTGCTCTGTTGTTGTTGATTGCTGTTGCGTCAAGCATGACTCGAGTCATAGCGACCCTGTGAACAAAAGACCTATCTGAAGCCTTTTTTTTAATAATTTCTTTTCTTTTTTTAATTATTATTATCATTTGAGTGTGTACCGTCAAATTGGATCTAACTGGTACAGGAGGAGATTGTCTCTCCTTCTTCAGCAGGGCATCTGGTGGATTTGAACCACGTAACTCTGGGATTGCAGTGCAGCTTCTTGCCATTAGGCCACCAGAACTCGCCTCTGAAGCCTTTCTATGCCTCTCGTTTCTCCAAGTTCATTGTGTTTCCAGAGACATGCTGTTTAGGAAGTGGCTGCCACTCATTGTAATCAACTCAATGACACCCAACAGCGGCAGGAGGAAACTTAGCAACGGTAGGAAACAAGTGTCTTTCTTAAATGCCCTGTGACAATTTGAAATGAACACTTTGTAACACTTGGAGCACTGAGAATTATCTTTTATTTTTTTAACTAAAATTTAATTTATGACCTTTTGGGTTTTTAAAAAAAATTATTAATTTTAATGAACGTTTATGGAGACTTAGGGTTTCCAGTCATTCATTGTTACACTTTTCTCTTTGCCCCTCCCAGTTTACTCTTCTCTTTGAAAAGTAAAAGAAAAATTCTTTCATTGTTATACAATTCCTCCCCTCCCCCCGAGTGCACTCCACTATGCAGCCTTCATTCTGGACTCTTGTCATAACCATAATACCCCATCATATATCACTTTTAAAGAGTTCTCTCCCTCATCTATTTCAATTAAGTATATATAATTTATCCAATCTTTCTCAGTCTCCCCCCAACCCTGATGTCAGTCCCATTCTTCAACAGTGGCACTATGCAGTATTTGTCCTTTTGTGACTGAGATATTTCACTCAGCATAACGTCCTCCAGGGTCACCCATTTTGAATAATATCGCATGAGTTCTTTGTTTTTCCTTGCAGCATAGTATTCCATTGTGTGAATATATCAGAGTTTTGCTATCCATTCATTTGTTGATTGGCACTAAAAACCACCGTTAGTAATTAATAGAATAATTAACAATAAAAGCTAAGCCCCCATTTAGTGGATATTAACCTTTCACTAAGGGAACTCTGGTGGCTTAGAGGGAAGGAATTGTGCTGTCAACCCAGAGGCAGGTGGTTCAAATCCATCAGCTTCTCTGTGGGAGACGGAAGGAGAATCTCCTTCAGTGCGATTTACAGCCCCTGAAAACCCGCTGGAGGAACAGCTACAGGTCATTTCCAACTCGACCGTACACAACAGTAGCGACCACCTTTCACAAGGAGCTTTGGTGGCCTAGTGGGTAGGGCGGTCGCACTGTGAACTCGAACGTCATGAGAGATAGAACAGATTGAGGTTGTCACAGATTTCATTTTACTGCGATCCACAACTTAGGCCCTGGGAATCCAAAGACGTGTTATACTGGGAAAACCTGCTATCAAGGATTTCTCCAAACTGCAAAAGGACAAGGGCATCAGTTTGAATACTAAAGTGCACCTGATCAAGCCATGGTCATTTAGTTGCTTACTATGTATCTGAAAGTTGCACAAAAGAAAATTTTAAAAAAAGGATAATAGAAGACTATTTCTTTTGACTTGTGGTGTTGGAGAAGAGTACTGAATATCCCGTGGACTTCCAAAAGAACAAACAAATCTGTCTGGGAGGAAGTGCAAGCAGGGCTCTCTGTAGAGGCCAGGAGGGTGGAACCTGGTCTCATATACTTAGACCGTGATGTCAGGAGGGGCCAGGCCTTGGGGAAAAGACATCATGTTTGAGGATCAAACAAACGGGACTGACACAACGACCGTATCAATGGGCTCAGGCCTATTGGAGGGGGTAAGGATGGTGCACGTTTCGGACCTACAGCTTACACGGTTACTGTGAGTCGTCGTTGACTTGATGACACCCGACAACCACAACCTTCCACAAAACCCTGAGCTGAAGTCAAACTAGTGCTCGTTTTTTTTACCACTTTTTTTAAAAATAAAATTTTAAACTTTTTAAAAATTTTTTTTATGTGTACCATCAAATCGGATCTGACTGGTTCAGGAGGAGATCACCCCTCCTTCTCCAGCAGAGATTTTGGTGGATTTGAACCATGTACCTCTGGGATTGCACTGTGGCTTCTTGCAACTAGGCCACCAGAGCTCTCTACTAATGCTCTGTCTTGGAGCATTTTGTAAAAGGAAAACGTTTATCTTTTAGCCTAGCAGAAGCAATTAGCAAGCTTTCTGATAAAAGCTGGAGCCCTTTGCTGCCACTTACCACCTGCCCTGCGATCACTGAGGCTGCCAGGTGATCTGTGGACCTTGGAAAGGCTGGGTCAGTGAGCCCAGGACACAGCCACCAAAGGCCTAAACAACAAAAACAAACAAAACCCTGGAAAACACAGACCACTGTCCTGCCCCTCCCTTGTTGTTGTCATTGTTGTTGTGTGCCATCGAGTCACTTGTGACTCATAGTGACTCTATGTACAAGAGCCCTAAACACCGTTCTATCCTGTGCCAAACTCGCCGTCTCAGACACACTCATTCCC